>NC_061508.1:213821142-213946472 GCF_022539505.1 Lolium rigidum | reverse complement strand
TAAACCCTAGCTCATTCATCGACAAGCAGCAGGGTAAGCCACCAGATAGCAAGAACATTTAGAACAGGAAGAACTTATAGCCAGCAACACCATCCAGAAATAGCTTTATCAAAGAACTGTTTTCTGTTGAGCATCAAACCATGAAGTAGATCAAGCACAAGCCACTAGGAGGAGCAGGGCAAGCACTGAAACCAACCAGAAGCAATCCTCTACAACAACAAAACCATCTAGGAGCTGGAGTGAGGTATAAATCAAATCAGCCTGAGCAAAACCTTGGTTTGCTCATAAATAAGCATCTGCATATGTCACAACAGACCAAAAGAGGGTAGAACCCTGTTTGTGTCATCATCTGGTTGTCTAGCCATTTGGTGCAAGCAAACACAGGGAAAGCCAGGAGGAAACCAACCCAAGGGAACACTGGTTATACCAAACTAGTGGTTTAACCAAAGAAATCCAGCATGGATAGGAACCTAAGTAGCCAGCCCAACTCACCTAGCACTAAATGGTTCACTAACAATCAGACAGATAGACAAATGATGTCTATTCTTGTTTGTCAACAGCAAAGGTCACTGAAAAACCAACACTGAATTATCCAGTGAGGTATTCACTAAGTCACAGTAAGCCAACAAAAGGGTGGGAGCTTCCTGAACAGCAAAGAGTTGCTGTTGAGGCCACCTCAACCACATAACTGGCCAACCAAGCCAACCATCATCACCCAGAGGGTTTAGAGTGAGCTAGGGTCCCCAACAAGTGTTGGCATCCCTCTAGCTCTACCAAATCCACTGTTATGATCATCACTGCAGGGCAGTTCACATCTTTTATCTAACTAAGCAATCAGAACTACATAGATAAATGAAATAGTCAAGCTATTTATGCACAGAGTCTTGCTGATGATCCAAGGGATCATTACAAGCATCCACTGATGCTTGGACAAGCACCAACATACACAGGCCAAGCCTGTGTGATACACACACAGCGACGAGTGGACCTCGGTGAAGCATCGACAACAAAGAGCAGTTTCTACAAGCAACCGGTGATCATATGACCACCGAAGCTTGTAAGAGCATGCTACGGCATGCTAATCATCAAGTATAGCACCAATACATGTCCGGACAACTGAATTGACCACAGAACTGGAACAATGGCATAGCAGATAATCAAATAAGCTAGATATGATAGTATCCAATAGCAGTTCATCAAGAGATAGAGCTGTGCAAGCACAGCTATGCTCAATGGAGCAGTTCCATGAATTATATCACACAGGAAAGCACACCAGAGGCACTGACTCTTGCAAACTTGCAAGGATTGCACACTGCAATCAAGCCAGTGCAGCATATATAAACACACTTGAATAATTGGCAAGTACAACATCAAGAATAGAAGCACAAGGAAGCAACAGTCAAGCACATGCATGAATACAGAAGAAAGGGCCACAGCAGCAGCAGCACACGCATAAGCAGTAGAGCAGCAACATAAGCCATGGCCATGGCAGTAGAGCAACAGCAGCAGCTAGCCAGAAGCGCCGCAGTAGCACACACGCAAGCACAGCAAGCACACGCAGTAGAGGCAGGCCAGCGGCGGAGCTAGTCGAACAGGAGCAGATGGAGCAGAGTGAGAGAGAGAAGAGGCATAGAGCACTCACCGGTGAGGTGAGCCAGCGAACACGGCCGTGGCGGCCACAGCGGCACACGCCGGGCGAACGGCGGCGCCAGCCAGGCCAGGCCGCGGCGGAGAAGCAGCACCAGCACCACCACGGCGAGGCTCGCGGTGGCGTCACGGCGCCAGAGGCGCCAGGGAGAAGACCACGGCTTCTCCAGCGCACGGCGGCGATGAACGCCGAAGAGCCTGGCGCACTGGAGGGTCGAGGTCGAGCGAACGGGAACGCGAGCGTCAGATCGACGCGGACCACCGTGTCCGCCGTCGAGAGGCGGTTCAGATCCACCTAACCTCACCGGCGGCGACGGCCGGAGTTGGCCGGGGTAATTCGGTGAAGGGGGCGGCGACGCGGGGATCGCCAGAGCCCGTGAGGGCTAGGGTTCGTGCGCGAGTGGGGGAGAAGGGGTCGGTGCGACCGACCGAGCCACGAGTGGCTCGGGTTAGGGTTAACCCGCTGGGCCGCACTGACAGGTGGGCCCAGGGGCAATTCAGTCATTTCATAATTCCAATAAATACAGAAACTTTGAAATTATATAAGAAATGTTTAATAGCTCTAAAAAATAATTAAAAATATGAAAATAGATCAGCATAAAATTCTCTATCATAATAAAATACAAAGGGGAATTTTGAAGACAATTAAGAATAATTCTTCATTTGATGATTTAAATAATCATTTAAATCACACATATAATTTTCAATAATAAAAATAAGTCCATTAATGCATTTGGACTTTAAAAACACCTTGACAACATTTCAAGGTTGTATATTACTTTAAATCAAGTATCCCCAAATTATTCTTAGTATTAACCTCTTACATGAAATAATAACGACATCGGAAGGGGGGGACAAACCCTAAAACTGGAACCATGCATAATTGCTTCTTTAACCATTGCCCTTATTGGACAATGATGCTATTTTTCAGAACCAGAGGACAAGGGTCAGTCCACATCATCCAACTGCAAAACTTTGCGAGTGTTCGAGCAAGTTCATCGCTTGCTCATGTCATTTGAGTATCTTTATCAAATTACTTGCAAAGTACTATGATTACCACTATTGCATAAAAACCAAAACCACTACTTTCATAACTATGAATATGACTATGTGGTTAGCAATGGAACCATGGATTGTGTTGATATGGTGGAGGTTCCATTGCAAGGGTTAATATCCATCTAGGATTAACAACAAATGTCGTCCGAGTGATTCTTGTGCCGTAATACCCGTGTTAACCATAAGATCCGGAGTGGGACGGAGTAGTCAAAAGTGTTTCCACCTCTCGTTCATCAACGGATGCGCTTTACCGTAGACACTTGTATCTGTCAGGGCAAGCGGTAGGCTGGGGAAGCCTTAAGTCCCCACGAGCATAGTCCGTAGACACTTGTTGCTCGAAGAACAAGCGGTAGGCTGGGGAAGCCTTAAGTCCCCACGGTATTGCGGTCTATGATGGGTTGCAGCTACCGGCGAAGGAGTTTGGTTAACGAGTCCCAAACTGTTGTCGTGGTCGGGGTCCACCCGTGAGTGGGAATAATGGGACCGGCGAGGACCCAGGGTCGGGGTATGCAACAAAGGGTGGGTGTTCGAGGTAGCGGAGGAACATGATTGGCTAGACCTTATACCGGGCCTCACACCATAGGAAGTGTGGACGGGAAAGCTGCCCGGTTGGCACCAAGGTTAAGATCTCTTATGGGTAAAGCAACACAACTCTGCAGAGTGTAAAGAACTGTGACCAGTCACTCCCTGTTCCGGGATATGGAACTACGAACGCGGCCGGAAAGGAGCTCCATGAAGTTCTAGTAAACCGGTGAAGGCTGACGGACATAGCTCTTTGAAATAAAAACAATCTCTTGAAGAAATGTTTATCAAAACCTGCATTGGTATTAGACTTCTGGTCTAATGCTGTAGCTAGTGCATTAAACACCTCTTTCCTATAATGAACTTGTTGAGTACGCTCGTACTCATCCCACTCTTAAATCCCTTGCTTAGATTGTCTGAATCGTCTGGAGGAGGACTACGACAACCCTGAAGGAGCCGAGATCATCGGCTATGAAGAACCAGACCTCTCTGGAGGTATTGAAGGCGTAGACTACCTCATAGTCTACGGAACCGGGGAGGCTTCCGGAGGAGATCAAGCCTAGAAGCATCGAGTAGTAGTAGTAGCCGAGCAGCACGAACTCTTCATACTTAGCTGCTCGAGAGAATAAATGTATAACTTAATGAGACTTCTATATTGTAACCTAAGTTGGGTTCGCCTCGAACCAGGAGTATCCCTCTTTGGACCCAAGAGGAGCTCCGAGACGATATGTGTATTATGCTTGTAATAATAAGTGAATGAGTTATGGACCTGCTATGTTCTGTTGTACTACTCTGAGGGATGTAATATTTGCGGAATGGTACTTCGTGAATGTTATATCAACGACTGGCATACTACAACATGCAGTGGTATGCAGAGTCACCACAAACAAAGATTCATAGGAAACACACCAGAGTTACATGAATTTTGCGCATACACGCACACAAACACACGCCCCACAGAGATGACTATAACTCAAGTGATGGATCTATGTTCTTAGTGTACGGGTTGCCAAACAATGCAATCAAAAGAATATGGGTAAGACCAAACGATGCTGCATTTTTAGTGTACTCAACGAGTTTTGCTTCTAGGTGCGCGCGTTTTGCCTTGTCTGGGTCGATCACCTGCATAAATCAAACATATATAAGTTGTATTCGTAAAATCTGGGTACATATAAGGCTTCGATTACCTTTGAGGAAATTCATGGATATTTGGTTCTACGGGTCTAGTTAAATGCATAACATAGAGAAGGTTATTCTTTTAAACATTTGGAAACGAAACTATAATTTCTTCTACGAAATTCAACAGCTATGCAGTTCGAATAATTATACGACGGTGACAGAGTTACAGGAAATTTAGAATGTGCTGCTAGAGAGATTAAGAAATCCCCAGATGCGTCCCCTGGATGAATCATCAGTGTTATTTTAATTAAGATAAAAGGAAAATCATTGTGTGGGTAAAGTACCTTCGTGTTGCTGCTTCGCCCGCGACCGGGGTTGGAGAAGGGAGATACACGAGGGGCATAGGCAGGCTTGCCGCTGTGGAATAGCCTCGGCAAGAGGCTCTGCTGCACTTCCTTGACAGCCACCGCAGCCTGCGTTGGCAGCAACGCGCGGTCTCCAATCCTCCTCGCCGCGTATCGAATCGCCGCTGCTGCCATGACTTCCTTGGCTTAATCTCGTCGGATCCTAGAGCCCGCCTTGCGTGTGTTTATTTGTGGACTAGGAGACAGGGAGGGCTTGGCCTAATATACGCCGGCGATCGGTGGTGTTCCGAGTCCATGGCGACTACGCTTTGGTCTACGTCTCCGTCCCCGCCACCAAATCCAATCGAGAGAGATTGTGGCCGGATCTTGCCAGATTAGGGTTCCTTGCTCGATCGTCTCCTCTCTGACTCCAAGTCTCCAACACCGAGAGTGGAGTAACTGGTTGGGGGAGTGGGTGTACAAACCAGCACCTGAGTTTAAATTCTTACGGAGGCGAATTAATGTTACTATTTATACTTAAGGTCCAGCTGGTCTAGCTACTCATGCAATTTCAATTTATTTTGAGGACAATGCTTTAATGTTAACTAAGATTAAAAATATTAGTACTCATGCCAAATGGCGGTGTGCATCTCTAGTTGGTGCAGAGATCGGGAAGTGAAATTCTCCTCATTTTTAGGCTCCTCCCTAACCTAGCCGCCGTCCCTCCACCCTCCACCCTCCCAGCGCCACCGGCCCGCCCTCCCTCCACCACCGCCCCTCCCACCCCCTCTCCTTCTTTCCCACCTTCGCCCCGGGTCGTCTCGGACGAGGCGGCTCCGGGCGACGACCCGAACCCAAGAAGAGGCGGCCCATCTTCCTCCTCATGGCCGCTGCTGCCGTCGGGGTCGGCGTTGGCGGCCGCGTCCGGCTGCCAAAGGCAGGGGCGGTGGTGGCGCATCCATGGAATCCCCTTCGCGCGGAGGCGGGGTCTTCCAGGGGCGGCGACGGTGGACAACGGGTCTGGTGGCGATGCCCTTCGGCTACTTCACCTAGATCATGGCGAGAGACGCAGTGGTGTGGCGGAACTCGGCGGGAAAGGGCGGCAGCGGGATCGCTGCTGACCTCCACCGACCGGGTTGGAGGAGGAAGATGGACCGCGGTTCCCATCCATGGAGGCGGCGTGGGGGCCGACCGTTCCGGCTTTCATGGTGGTCGTCCTAGGGTTCTTCTTTCGCGAAGATGAAGATGTTCCGGATGCCGGTCTCTCTTCATCTAGCTAGAGTGATGAGTTCCGGAAGGCTCTGACAGCGAATGGAACAGTGCATATTTTGCCTGGAGTTCACATGATCGGGTGGTATTCGGTCGCGCGCACCCATGCTTTTATTCCGACCGTTTGGTTCCGGAGGGAGCGGTGCGAAGCTACGTTCTATCTTGATATCAAGTGACTTTTAGTCCATGTTGAAGTCAGAAGCAGAGAATTTCATGAGGCGGGATTGGGGGATTAGCTAAAGAAGGTTCAAGTCTCCGCGATGTTGAGGAACTTGCTTGGTGTTCCGGGATTCACAGCAGAGGTATGAAAGTGGGGGCGGCAGCATAGGTGGAGTTCAAAGTCCTACCTTTCAGGGTGAAAACCCAAGGTCTGGCCTTAACTGGTTGTGCGTGACAATGACCTTGTTGGAGGCATTGTTTTGAGAGCGGGGACTATCTTCAAGGTGAAAACCTAATATCTTTGATCGGGCGACGACGGCGCTGGTGCACTGTTCTCTTTTTGGAGGCGTCGCTTTTGGAGAGTCTATATTTCAGGTGTTGTCTAGGGGGTGGATATATTACCGTTGCTAGGTCTGGGTTACTATAGCGGGACTTTTCTTTTATTTTTTTGGCTGTTTGCATCCGTACTGCCATTAGGGTGTTGCGTTGTTGCAGAGGCTGGGTGTAATTGGTATCTTTTGATATTAATATGTTCCCTTTATCGAAATTTTTTCCAACACCGCAAGCCGACCGAACGAACAAACAAATACTCTCCTTGTATTGATTTCTCCGAGGTTCCTTCCTCATCGACGCACGAGCAGCCAAGCACAACTCTACACCTTTAGGAAGGGAAATGCCATTTTAGGGTTTTGTGTGTTTTGAGAAATGTTTTGGGTGAAAACACCAACCACCTAAAATACTACCCAAAACATTTCAAAAATCATTTCACCCAAAACACTTGTCAAAATAATTGTTTGGAACATTGGTTTTACAAACTAGTATATTCAAGTGTATTCAACATAAATGGATAAAAATTCAATTTTTTTGACCGTCTAACTAGACTTGTATCATAAATAAAAATCTGATATTTTTAGCGCACTAGAATAGATAGAAATTCAATAATTACACTGAATAGATAGAAATTCAATAATTGGTACAGTTAGCTCAGGACCTCAGATCTCATAATCCACTTTTCAGAGACATTAAACGAATAGATGAATGCAAGAGGTGTAAGAGTGTGGATCCATGCAAATAAATAACGTTTCAGCTGAGTTCCAACATCAAATATCTTCAGGCACCGAAGCTAAAGACTTGCTAAACATTAAATTATCTCGTATTATTTCAGCTCAGTACATATCTTCGGGCACGGTCCCAGACAACTTCAAGCACAGCAAAAGGGCAGCATGAACATAAGTCTTCTCTAAGCCGTGCTCATCGATAAGTACCCTGCAACAATAAACAAGCTGAGAGTGAAATGAAACTCTAATTGGCAACTGAGCATAGACTGAATGGAGTTAGAAAAACGCATAGCCTCAAGATATATGTAGTGTCAAATATCTTGATAATAAATTTTAGTTGTCTAACTTCTGACATCCTGCTGCTGTAACTATTCCAATTGTCAAATGTAGATATTGTTATATACTCTATAGGGTGTTCCTTGCAAGCAAGATATATATGTGGTGTGATTTTGTACAGACAGCACCATGGCTCACAGCAAAGCAAATTCAACCGGTCAATTTACGGAGAGAAAAGCATGCAATCTGTTTTTATTGCTATTCACAATTACAGGTGTGGTCTTCGCATCCCAGCTTTCTAAGAGCATCTCCACTCGTTTGGCCTGCCCACGATGAAATCCGGACGAAACAACCGCCGGATTGGACGAAATAAAGTCATGGGGAGTACCGTATTTCCAGCCGTCCACCCGGAGTTCGGCGGACATAGTTTAAATTCAAACAAAGCGTCGTCCCGCGCTACAAGTACGGCCAGTTGATCGGCAAAAGGAGCAAAAGAATCAGCCACAGATCGGCGATCGGAGGGAAATTACACGGAAACAGGCTCATCGGCAGTCCCGGGCGGCATGGCGGTGTCCGACGGACCAGTTTCCTCACACGCCGTGGTCGAAGCGGCTGCGGCAGTCGCCGAGGAAGCAGCGGCAGTGGACGTCGAAGCAGCGGCAGTCGACGAGGTAGACGGTGAGGAAGACGAGGTAGGAGCCGGCGGAGACGACGAAGGACTGGCCGGAGTGGCTCGGAGGATGTCGCTGCGGTGGCCCTGGTACCAATTCCTCGTCTCCTCGTCCATCAGTTCCATGTTGCCGCCGCCCATCAGGAACGCCAAGTCTGTGTTCCTCTTCTTCGCCGCCGCCGTCGTCTTCAGCAGGGCGATCCGGACGTCTTGGTTGGCGAGCATCTCCCGCCACCTGCCGTCGAACTTGTCGTTCCTCCCGTCGGCGTGCGTCCTCAAGTCGGCCCAGCACTTGTCGATCGACGCCTGCATCCTGTCGGCGAGATTGCCCGTCTTTTTGAGCTCTTTGAGCTTCTTCTGGCCGAGTTCCGGGCGCCCATCCGCCGCGCCAGCCGCCGGAGCGGTGGGGTTGTACTGCTCGGTCTTGCTCTTCGAGAGGGTCTTGCGGGTTTCCGTCCACTTCTCGCAGTTCTCGATGCGGGCGTAGACGTTCAGGAACTTGAACTGCATGCCAGTGTCGTCCATGTACATGTCCAAAGCACGGCGCAGCTGGGAAAAAAGAGTACGACGATACGGGTCAACTCACGACGATGTACACGGTGCACAGCTAACCTCGGTGATGCAGGGTCGACGGAGTATACCTTTTGCTCCAAGTCGTGGCCGCTGATCGGCCGTTCTTCGACCTCCTCGGTGATGACGTGCCATTTGTTGCACGCCGTCTGCATGATCCCCCAATGGGTGGCCATTGCCTTGTCTCCCCGGTTCACGTTCATGTTCGTCTTGCTGAAGTAGGGATCGACGAGTTTGCGTTCGTCGTACGCCTGCTTCACTCGAAGCCAATATGTGTCGAACGACTGATTGGCCCCGGTTATGCCGTTCATGGACACGGTCATCCAAGCTTCGGCGAGGCACTCCTCTTCCTTCGGCGTCCATTTGATACGCGGTTCGGCAGGCGGCGAGTCCTTCTTCCTCTTCTTCTTCCCCTTCGACAGGTTGGCGGCGGCTTGAGTTGGCTGTTCTTCTTCTTCGTCTTCTTCTTCGACGGCTTGGCTTCCGTCGGCCACATCCTCACCATACTCGTTGCGCGCCGCGACAGCTGCCGTCGCCCTCGCCTCCTCTTGCGTGAAGAACCCCGGGCTCGCAGCGGCGGCGGCCATGAAGAACCCCGGGCTCGCAGCGGCGGCCATGGAGCCGGAGGTGATCATCTCGTGGATCTCCTCGTCGTTCGGCGCCGCCATCGCACCGAACGGGAGCGGCCCTCGTCGCAGGGCCGGCGAGGTGCCCTCGAACTGGCCGCCGCTGCCGACGTCGAGCTCGGGCGGCGACGGCGTGAACCTGGATGGTTGGACGTAGGCGCCCTCTTGGAACATGGCAGGTGGCGACGGCGAGTACATCGAAGGGGAGAAGGACGATGGGGAACTGCTTGTACCTTGCGTCGGCCATTGGCCGGGGAACATGGCGCCGCCGCCGCCATGAACATGGCCCATGCTCATGGCCATGCTGATCTTCCTCGCTTGTTCGTCCTGGGCCGCCGCCGCCGCCCTCTTGGCGGCGGCTTTTTTCACCCTCTCCGCCCTGCCGCTTGTTTCGACCTCGCGCCAGATCTCATCTGCCGCCCACTCTACGTCCGTCATGCCCGGCGGCCGCTCCTTCTTCGCCCGCGGCTTCCTCGTCATCACCTTCGGCGGCATTGTGGTGGATGAGAAGACGAGGAGGAGAGCGGTGGTGGACGAGAGGACGAGGCCGGGAACTGAAACTGGAAGACGAGGAGGACAATGGACAAATTCGGCGGGAGAGAATGGGGATATGCAAGCAAATTGGAGGGAAAATCGACAGGATTTGGTTTTCCTGTCGCCGACTACGCGGGTCCACACGATGTTTCGCTCCAAATTCTTTCGTCCGGAGTCCCCGAGCGCGCCCCGGGGGGCCGGGAATGGCGTGGGCTCGCCGGATGGATGAAGGGCCAAATCCGGACGAAAACGAGGAACCGGGGGCGCGACTGAACCGAATTTCGCCATCCGGATGGAAAAAACGTCGCTCGGGGGCCTCGTCGGGGAGACGAGTGGAGATGCTCTAAGTACAGTGGGCGAGAGACCCAGATGATCAAAGTACTTACAGCGCAGCCTGCTTGCCCATCAGTCAAACGAACGAATAAATAAATGAATCAATGGACCAATACAGAAGCCTGCTCGCCTCACAAAGAAGTACTGCCACATATATATTATCAATCTATCATTTTTTAAATCTGAAGAGCACGAGTTTTGTTTGATAATCTGAGTGTTTGATAACTTAGCTAGGAGACAAGGCAGATAATGCATAGGATAAGTAAACTTCCACCATGTTCTATAGAAGCTCAGAAGGATGTGGAGGTTAGCTTCATGTTGCAGTGAATTACTGTACATCAGGCACAACTTTGTTCTCAGTCCAAGAACAAGCACTACTATATACATGCAAATGCAATCGAGCTGATTAGAATAACGTGATGATATAGCTGAGTTTCATGATCCATTATAAATTACGATGGTATGTACTGAAAAGCAAAGCAGAGACTGGGAGAAAGGCAACAACTTCGCTTCAGTAGCGAAACACGATCATCAGCGGACAAGAAAATCGTGATTGTAATTGCATAGGATCATCACTTCCCACAATGCACTAGAAGTCGATTAAGACATTACAAGCTGTCCCAACAAAAAAATGAAGCATCCGACGCCTACAAATCAATAATCCAAGAATTGCAATGCATCAATCCTCAGTAGGCAGCAATCTAGCAACACTGTTAGAAAAAAAAAACATGGCTACAGTACTTTGGCAGTAGAGGTGCATACCGATGATCAATCTAGGCAACAAAGATTGACCCATGCATTAGCACTACACATGCAAGAAGACACATAACAAAAAAGAGGAGCATCTAGAAGTACAGGGCGAGGAGGCGGTGGGATGGATCGTACTCACAAATGACTCCAGCTTCGCGGAAGAGGTGGGCCGGCGGCAGGAGCGTCGGCGGGGCGTCAGATGGAGCGGCGTGTCAGAGGGAGCGACGAAGAGGGAGCATCGGCAGCAGCGTCATCTTCGAGCGTCGGCGGCAGCGGTGGCGCCGGCATCGTCTTCCTCCCTCGTCACCGCGTCGCCCTCGTCGCCAGCCGCCCGACAGAAAACGCGAGGTGGGTGAAGCATTTTAGTTCCACCCTAGCCCGACGGGTTTCTGCGGGTTTCGTCGGGCTTAAACAGGCCAAAACCTGCCTACCGAACAACCCAGACGTGTTTTCAGGTGTTTTCGGGTGTTTTGATCAAAAAAACACCCCAAAATTGGCCTAAACACTTTCAAAATCCCTAGCATCGAACGGGACCTTATTGAGTTCTGAAAAACATGCGTGGGGGTGGGCTTGGCATTGTTCCGTGCAAGCAGGGCCATGAAATTGTGACTAACTAATGTACATTCTTTTATAGATTGAGTATGTTATTTACTACTTGAGCCCCCCTCCCACCCAAAAAAAGGATCTTCTCTAAATCATAATCAAGCTTAGTAAACAGATACACTGTTAGAGATGAATCAATAAGTACTTTTCTCCAAGCCAATGGCACGGTGGCGGCTATTAGAAAGAAGATCAAGGTTGAGTATGATAGGTGCCATTTGACCAAGTTGTTCGGCGGAAACGCGTATTCTTTTTCGGAGCCTAGAGACTTATTATGCAGTTAGGAGAGTAGGCCTTCGTGGAAAGCTGCCCCCACTTTGCCTTCTTTGGCAACCTTCTATATGATTGATACACACTCGAAAAATTTTTAGAAGCAACTTATAATCATCTTGCGACTGAAGCAATAAAATATATGAACAAGCAAGATGTTTTGGCACCAGGAAGCACATGATTCCGTTTTTTGAAATATCTTTTAAGCGCAGAAAAAATGTTACAAAATTCAGAACAAAAGATTAACGTGTACATATCGATGTGTATAGTTGTTTCGCGAAAAATCGACATTTTGTGTGTCGTGTGCAAAAAAGACAAAAAATTGATGCTTAAAAAAGCTTTTCACGAGACATTTCTTTGTATTTTTTACACATAACACAAAAATGTTAGTTTTCAGCAAAACTTGACGTGTATACATATAATATCGACATATACCGGCCAATTTTTTGTTTAGATTTTTCTAATATTTTAAAATGGTTTTCCTATGTAGCAGGAGCATATGCTCTCATGTTCAAAAGTGGATTTCCAGGACAATCTACAAGACACCAAAACAGTACAAGTATTCCAAACTACATATCATGGAAAAAACGCCAACAAACATCTGCATCAAATAGAAGAGAAGAACAACACAATTTAAAAACTTGGCAAGGGCTGGTGCAACACACTTAACACTTCATCTAAGGTTGCTATAAATCTTCAGCATTTAGTGGACGGAAATCCGAGTCTTGGGAGTACTGATGCAGATAATGATCTCAGATCAGCCTTTCCCATTGTTTCCCAGTGTTCTGTTTTGCATATTTATCTTCCTGATGTGTGATTAGTAATGGATTAGCACTACCTATTTTCTGAACCTGGTAATATAATTTATATATTTTGTAAGTCACTACTTATGACACGGTTCCTTTGGACAATGATGTGGCGGTTTTTGGGGGTATTGCAGCTCCATCGATGTCTGTTCGGGCGAGTGACACGATTCGTGCACATCCAAATGCGGATGCTACACAGATGAAAATGGTCATGCCGAATGTTAACTTCAGACACGACTTTACTGCTGCTCCAGTAAAGGAAATTCTAAGCCATCTATTGTTTCTTTGTCTGATGAGGATATTTTGGTTAATGCAAGTCATATAGGCATATCTTTTGGGAAAAATAAAAAGGAGGTTTTAAAAGCTGTAGAATCCATCAAGGAGGTAGAGGTTAATCGAACTTTAGTAATCTTAAAGAAAAATGTTGAGGCTCAATTGGATAAAAATGAAGGACAAAATAGCTTGCTAACCTCCAAATTCTCAAGTCTTACTGGAGATTTGTTAATGGAGGAGGCGCAAGAGCAATTGGAGCAGGATGATCTGTTGATGCCCATAATTAATCTTAAGAAGTCTCGTAAGAAGAAAGAGTTTGACTTGTCCGGGGTTCGTAGAAGTGCTGGATTCAAAACCAAATTTTCAGGTTAAAATGACTTCAATAAAAGATTTATTTCGGAATTCAGATGGACTTGGTGATGTTGTGAAACACTTGTTCGTCAAAGAACAATTAATGGAGGAAAACTTAGATTTTATCGCCTTACTGGAGACGGGGAGATCTAATTTTTTCAAATACCCTTCCTTAAAAATTTGGCAAATGGGTTAGACTTTTCTTGGTTTTGTCTTCCACCTCATGGGAGGTCTGGAGGCATCCTAGTTGGAATAAATAATATGCCATCACAAGTTGGTACAGTTGTAACTGAGGATTTCTGTGTCAAACTACATGTTAGATGTAAACATGATGGATTTGAGTGGATATTAGTGCCAGTCTATGGCACTACTCAAGATTCTCATAAAGCATAATTCCTAGCTGAACTTGCCAGAATGGGTGATTCGGGATCCACACCTTCTCTTATTGGAGGAGATTTTAACATATTGAGGAGAAAAGAGGATAAGAATAATGATAATTTCAAACCACATTGGCCTTTCGTTTTTAATGCCATTATTGAGAGCCTAAATCTGCGAGAGACTGCTCTCTCATGTAGGCAGTTCACTTGGGCTAATCGAAGGGAAAATCCAACATATGAGAAGCTTGACCGAATCCTTTCGACAGTTGAGTGGGAACAAAAATTCCCTTTAGTCATAGATAGAGCCTTGACAAGGACTGGTTCTGACCATGCTCCTTTGTTAATTGATTCGGGTAATCATACTCATATTGGAAATAAAGCTCACTTTTCTTTTGAAACATCATGGTTGAAACATGAGAACGTTTATGAGATAATGAGAGCTGAATGGGAGGCTCAGACACGTGGGAATTCTCCTATTACCAAATGGCAGAATAAAATCAGACACTTGAGGCGTTTTCTTAAAGGTTGGGCAAAATGTTTAAGTGGACAATATAATAAAGAAAAAATTGCTTTTTTTAATAGATGAATTAGATCTGAAAGCTGGGTTAATTCCTCTAGATGATGATGAGAGAGCAAAGTTAAGAAAGGCAAATGATGATTTAACAAAAACTTCGTAGAGATGAGGAGTTTAAATGGGCACAGAGGGTCAAGGTGAAACATATTCAAGAAGGGGGGAATGATACTAAATATTTTCACCTAATTGCAAATGGCAAACATCGAAGGAAAAAAATATTTCAACTAGAACAAGAGAAAGGAACCATAGTGGGTGATGAAAATTTACAAGTCTATATCTTTGAATATTATAAGGAGTTGTTTGGAGAGCCAGATACTTCTACCCTCACACTTAGTGAGGATTATACACAAGATATTCCGCAATTAACCCAAGAGGAGAATAATATCCTTGTTGCTGAATTTACAAAGAAGGAAGTCAAGGATGCTACTTTTCAAATGGAGTTAAATAAATCTCTCGGACCTGATGGTTTTCCAGCTAAGTTCTACCAAACCTTTTGGGAAGTTATCAAGGGTGATTTAATGTCAATGTTCTATCAACTGCATTCAGGAGAATTATAGTTGTTCAAATTGAACTTTGGTGTTATTACCTTGTTGCCTAAGAAGGAGAATGCGGTTCAAATCCAGCAATATAGACCAAATTATCTTCTTAATGTGAGTTTAAAATATTCACAAAAGTCGCTACTATTAGAGCTAATACCGTTGATGAAACAGTTATTCGCCCTACACAGTCGACATTTATGCTAGGACGATATATTCTTGAAGGAGTAGTTGTATTATATGAAACCATTCATGAACTTAATCGGAAGAAAATGGATGGGGTGATATTTAGAATTGATTTTGAGAAAGCCTATGATAAGGTAAAATGGCCTTTTCTTCAACAAGTTATGCGCATGAAAGGTTTTGATCCCAAATGGTGTAAACTCATCGAACAATTTGTTAGGGGAGGAAATGTTGGGATCAAGGTCAATGATAATATTGGTCATTATTTTCAAACCAGGAAGGGTCTTCGACAGGGTGACCCGCTGTCACCTATGTTGTTTAACATTATTGCAGATATGTTGGCCCCGAGGATGGTCAGATAGGAAGTCTTATCCCTCATTTAGTTGACGGAGGAATATCTATACTGCAATATGCCAATGACACGATACTTTTCATGGAACATGACTTTGAAAAGGCTGTAAATATGAAACTTATATTCGTTTCTTTGAAGAATTATCATGACTAAAAATTAATGTTCACAAGAGTGAGATTTTCTGCTTTGGGAAGGCCAAAGAGGAGAGCAGTATAAATAACTATTTGGTTGTGAATCTGGTTCTTTGCCCTTCAGATATTTGGGTATCCCAATCCATTATAGAAAGTTAAAAAATTCTGAATGGAATCCAGTGGAAAGTAGGTTCGAGAGAAAACTTGGGAGTTCGGCTGGAAAATTATTATCATATGGGGATCGCCTTGTATTGATTAACTCTGTTCTCACTAGTTTACCGATGTTTATGCTATACTTATTTGATTTACCTAAAGGGGTAAGGAAGAGATTAGATTTTTTCCGATCACGTTTCTTTTTGTAATGTGAGGAAAATAAAAATGAAATATAGGTTAACTAAGTGGAATATGATTTGCAGACCTAAAGACCAAGGTGGTCTTGGAATTGAGGTTTTGGAGATTAAAAACTCTTGCCTACTTAGTAAATGGTTATTTAAACTTCTGTCTGAAGTAGGATTATGGCAACAACTATTAAAAAATAAGTACCTTTCGCAGAAAACCTTGGCTGAGGCTGAAAGTAAACCTACCGATTCACCTTTCTGAAAAGGACTAATGAAAGTTAAAGGGGCTTTATTTAGTAGAGGAAAATTTGAGGTAGGCTCCGGAGAAGGAGTGCGTTTTTGGGAAGATAGATGGTTAGATGATCAGACTCTTGCATCTCAGTATCCCCAACTATACAACATAGTCCATCGTAAGCATGATACGGTGGCAAGTGTTATGAGTTCAACCCCGTTAAATATTGGTTTTCGGAGAAGGCTAATTGGTGATAAATGGGATCAATGGGTATACCTTTGCCAAATATTAATGGAGATAAATTTAAATGATGATCAAGATAGGTTCGTTTGGGGCCTAACATCTTTAGGGAAATTCACTGTTAAATCTATGTATGGTGATATGTTAAATAGACATACAAGATATATTTGTAAATATCTTTGGAAAATAAAAATCCCACTCAAAATTAAAATCTTTATGTGGTTCCTTAGTTAGAAAGTCCTTTTGAGCCGTGATAATCTAGCAAAGAGAAATTGGATTGGAAATACGAAATGCTCTTTCTGTGACGCTGAGGAATCAGTTGAACATTTGTTTATTTCCTTTCCTTTTGCTAAGCTAATTTGGTGAGTGATTTTTGCTGCATATAATATTCTACCTCCATCCAATATAACAAATATGTTTGGAAATTGGCTTAATGGAATTAACAAAACTGATAAAGTTAGGATTCGCATTGGTGTTTCGGCATTATGTTGGTCAATTTGGAATTGCAGAAATGATATTATTTTTAATAGAAAGGACTCTACTAATTTCTTGCAGGTTATTCACACTATGGTACACTGATCCAGCTTTGGCGTTTCTTGCTCCCGAAGGATCAGCGGGAGTGCATGGTTTCTGGATGCAACCGTCTTGGAATGGTTGCCCAGGATATTTTCTACCAGGCTACTTGGCGGCCTATTAGGAGATTACATGATGCCTGGTTTGCTTAGCAGTTTCCTCTTTTTCGATGGTTGATTTTTGTATCGACCCTCGTTGATCCTTGAATTGTAAACTTTTGAATGTTCAGTTTCTTAATAAAATGATGTGTGCATCAACCTATGCAGAGGCCGGGGCACACCCCATTTCAAAAAAAAAAACTTATGACACGGTATATTTAGTACTTTCTAGTATCATCAGTTATTCGTATTTGCTTGCTCGCCATAGATAGGCAAGTGCGCAACAAGCCGTGCCTTCCTACCCAGTAACATAGAGACTAGAGTGCTGGCAATCTCTCATTGTCCTTCCTCACTTCCACCAAGTGTTGTTCTCGAGCTATCTGGAGACTGGGACTAAGATGGCTGATCAGGTACATTTTTTTATTTACCTCTCCGGGGCCTTCATTTTTTTTTTCCGAAATAGGCTTCTATGGCCTCTGCATCATACGACCCTTTATTAAAACTTATTCGGAAACTTATCCAGGGCCTTTGATAACTTCCCAAGATCAAATGAACGGAAATCATCATTCAAGCAATCAATTGGTCCAAGTCAGCAGATTTGTGTTCTCTTACTTCAGTGTTTCTACACTTTTACAAAACACACCATTTTTTTGTGTATATCTCATAGAAGCAAATAGAGTCCGTGATCGCCCGTGGGCGTGGATCAACGTTATTTCCAAATGCGATCTTCTAGACAAGGTCGTACCCTCCAGCTTCGACTATGATGATGGCAAAGTAAGGGGATACATAATGTTTGTAAGGAATATGGTTGGCACAGAATATGTTTCAACAACCAAAGAGCCCAGGACCCTATCCAGACTAATTATTATGTTTTCCGGTGATTTTGGTGCTTACCTGTGGCCTCGCCTCGTTGCTCTTTACCGCTGATATATGGTGCATCACATCACATGCCTAACTTGAGAAAGCTCTCATAGCTTTTTGAGAGACTGTCAGGTATCCCCATTTCAAAAAAAGCTTTATGAGAGACTAATTAATATTCTCAACTCAGAATTGACAACACTGGAAACAAGACTTTTTTCCCAAAACAATAGTGGAATCCATAGCAGCTGTATTAAGGAAACATAACTCCTTGTGACAGACAGATCTTGTTAAACTAATCCCAGAACACATAAATCAAAAGCTGCAACGGAACTTTGCCATCAGCTGGTTTCTCGAACGAACCTTTCATTTACAGACTTTGGGTTTTGAAGTTTAGACTTAAACCAAAAAAAAACATCCATCCTAGGCCGAGATCAAAACTGGTTCAGTCGCCCAGCCTCCACGCATTCAGCATCCACATAACCAATGTCATCTCAATTATCCTAAACCAACTCAACATCTCTTGAATCAACATCCGAAGCTCGAAACCTCTAACGTTGCTAGTGTTTTAAGTGACACCCTCCTATCTAACACCAACATTTGGGAAGGATGGAGAAAAAAGGGTTCCTTGAGGTACTTGAACTGATCAATTTTCGGGACTTTTGCCCCGCTGCACGCTGAAAGTGCTGCCATGATTCTTCCTGCTGGTCACAAAAGGTTGGTCTGCTTCCTCAGCTCTTCTTCTGCCTGACGGCTCCCTCCTTTTGGGCTGCTATACTTGAAGATGTGATTTTATATGTTCAGAGACTGGGCTATCATAGTCGATGGAATCGTCTACACATAATAACACAATGTCAATACTAAACACACCAGGGATTTATGAAATAGGGGAACACAAATTCCAATATCTCACATTCTTGGCAAGGGAAGCGAACGCTTTTATGTACTGTTCGGTGACTCTAAGATTCACAGCCTGAAAGAGAGATCAAGAGAAAAAACGAATGAACATCACACCATGAACAGTAGAACTTTAAATAAGTGGTGTTTTGATGTATAGCTTCTCCACCAAATGTAATACTCCCTCGTTCCATAATTCTGTGCACATTTGGATGTAAGTGGACATACTTTGTGCATAGATACATCCAAATCTGCGACAGAACTATGAAAGGGAGTAAACTTAACTTGACATCAGTTTGAAAATCACCAAGTAAAGATACCTCAATGCTGCCTTCAGCATTCACGGACTCAGAGACCATTCTGATCCCTTCAGCAGTAGCTTTGTGACCTGACAAGAATTGCTTCAGCCTCACCTGAAATTAATAAACATAATCAAATGAGTTCCTACTTCTAAGCACATAAAGGATTGCCAAACAATATTCCAAACTAACCAAACCAAACACAGTACAAATCTAATCTTCAAAGCGAGAAAGATGATGAAAATAAATAGAACAAAGATAAGGATGCATGATGCAAGCACAATGATGACCGAACAAAACAGAAGGTGCCTACTGAACAGTTGTAAAGAATTGGTCAGGATATATAACAGAGTTTTGAGCTTAAAACAAGCAGGATAGTGGAAGAAGAAATAGAACAGAACCTCGATACATTCTACAAATATAAGGACCAGGCTATCATCATGAATGTGGGAAATTGTAAAGTTTCAAGAGAGCATATGCCACATACCCTTCACCCGGTTGGCCTGATCCAGCGTAGCAACTGGTAGAACCAATGGAAAGTGTCAAAAAAATCTATCACTATTATGTCAAACAGGTTGAGACAAATCAGAATAACCAAAGCATTTTAAGTGATGAATTTAAGAAAGTAAAACAAATAAGAAAATATCCAATGGACCAAAATTAAGCGATTAGATGATACCATCTTCCGATTCCAGAACCTGAGCCATCTTTCTCCCTTCTGACTCTGCATGCATTTCCATAGATTTGTTCACCCCGCTAGGAGGAGATATATCCCCGATCTCGTAAAGGAGATAATTCAGCCCCCAATCCGACGCCTCCTCGTTTATAGACATCTGCAAAAAAATCAGAACATCAGATTATGATGAAAGGAATTACATACATTGAACAAGCACACACGAAACAGTCAATACCAGTGGTTCTCAAAGAACATCAGCAAGAATAAGTTGCATCTTGCTCTTCTGCTAGGATTATTACTAGAAGTTGACTACTTGTTAGGGGCATGAATTACAAATACAACTGCAGAACCTCGTTAACAAAATAATATGGAGAAACAACTCATTGCTACTGGAGTTCTTGTCATTCATTTTTCGATAAAGGGAATATATTAATATCAAAAGATACCAATTACAATCAGCCTCTGCAACAACGCACAACCCTAATGGCACTACGGATGCACACAACCAAAAAATAGAAAAGAAAACTAAGAAACAAAAATCCCGCTACAGTATCTCGAGCCTAACAACATCAATACATCCACCACCAAGATAAGACCTGAAATACAGACTGTCCAAAAACGACGACTTCAAGAAGGAAACAATTCTCTAACACCATCGTCGCCCGATCAAAGATCTTAGATTTTCACCCTAAAGATAGTCTTCGCTCTCAAAACAATGCCTCCAACAAGGTCATTGCCAGACAAAACCAGTTAAGGCCAGACCTTGGGTTTTCATCCTGAAAGGTAAGACTCTGAACTTCACATGTGTTGTCGCCCCCACTTTCATACTGCTGCTGTGAAGCCCGGAACACCAAGCAAGTCCCTCAACAACGCGTAGACTTGAACCTCCCTTAGCTAGTCCTCGCATCCGGCCTTCATGAAATTCTCTTCTTTCGACTTTCGTCATGGATCCATAGTCACTTGATGTCAACACAGAAAAAGAGCTTCGCGCCGCTCCCTCCAGAACCAAACGGTCGGAATAAAAGCATGGGTGCGCGCTGAATACCACCCGATCCAGCGAACTTCAGACATAAGATGCACTGTTCCATTCGCCGGTGGAGCCTTCCGGAACTCATCACTCCGGCTCGATGAAGAAGATCAACATCCAGAAGGTCTTCATCTTGGTGCGTGAGGAACCCTAGGACCACCGCCTTTACACAGGCCGAGCCCCCACGCAAACGGCCATCCTCGCCTCCTGTCACACCGAAGAACCGGTAAGACGAACGACCCTGGGGTGCGGGAACCAGCATGCTACATACCGCGATCAGGCCCGGTCGTGCCGCCACCGGCTGCACTGAGACCGCCGCCGGCAGGAACCACCGAGGACCGCCGCTGCCGTAGCGCCTTCTCCGCAACCCTCCACCGACCGATCCACCGCCCTACGCCCGCTCGCGCCGCCGGGAAGATGACCGGTCTAGGCGGGCAGCCTGGACCCACGACAGACCTCCTCCACTTGCAGCCACGAAGGCCCGGTGAAGAGCACCGCCGCCGCCTGGCCGGGGAACGCCGCCCCGACCACCGCCCGCGTCCGTCTCCGACGACCCAGCCCCAGCCGCATCGAGGAGATGGCCGCCACGTCCACCTCCCCTAGAACCGTTCGGTACCAGGGGCCGCCGCCACCGCGGCCGGCGCCGGCAGCAGCGGCGGAGAGGAGGGGATCAGGGGGAGGGAGTGTTTGGGCGACGGGATCTGATCCCCCGGCGGCGCCCTGGGGGTGCGCCGCGGGAGGAAAGGAGGGTTACGGGAGGAGAGGAGGGTTACGGGCTAAAAATGGGGGATTCTTGTCATTCATAACTAGTGAACATAGTAGATAAATATTTGGTGTGATCCACAGAAAATAAGGCAGCAAGCAAACTTCTTAGGAGTTGTACAATTATTCTTCAGAAAGGAGCTCTACACACAGAAATGATTCATATGAACAACGGCGTTGTTGCTGAAAACTCAGATAGAATACACGTCTGATATTTACTTGTCACTTTTGGTGTTACTGTATAAAGTGTACAGACTGAATTTCCAACAGCCCTCCATATGGTTGTACTATTTAACTATTGTTTTTGTTATTAGGTTGTTAAGTACATACTTCCTCAGCTTCTTCTGCATGGGAGCTCCCTCCTTTTGGGCTGTTGGACTTGAAGATATGCTTCTTCTGCATGGGAGCTCCCTCCTGAAGCTGGACATAACCAAGGCTTTCGACACCGTGGATTGGGCCCTCCTCCTGGAGGTCCTCCGGAGGATTGGTTTTGGGGAAAGGATCATAACAGTTATTTGTGCCCTCCTCTCCACAGCAACCACCCGGATCTTGCTGAATGGTACTCCTGGTGCACGGATTGCCAATAGGCGTGGACTGCGTCAAGGGGACCCCCTATCCCCTCAGCTCTTCATTCTGATCATGGAAATCTTGCACCTGATGATTGAGAGGGCTGCCGAGGTGGGGTTGCTTACCCCACTAGCACGGACATGACTGAGGCTGCGTACATCAGTGTACGCGGATGATGTGGTCACCTTCCTGCGCCCTACCGTGCGTGATTTTAGAGTCTTCTCCGGGATCTTGGAGGACTTTGGGGCCGCCTCTGGCTTATGTGTCAACTTGGAGAAATGCTCGGCGAATCTTATCCGCTGTAGTGACGCCGACATGGCTGTTGTGGAGCAGGAGCTTCGATGCCCTGTAGTGGACTTTCCCTTGCGGTACCTCGGCTTACCACTCACCCTGAGAAAGCCGACTGCAGCCCAGTTGCAATACCTCGTGGACAGTGTGGCGAACAAGCTACCTGGTTGGAAGGCCTCTCTTCTCGATAAAGGGGGGCGGCTGGAGTTGGTACGCGCGACGCTCTCCGCGATACCCATCTTCGCTATGATGTCACTTGATCTTCCAGCCAAGACTATCGTAGCGATTGAGAAAATCATAAGAGGTTTCCTATGGAAGGGAAGAAAGGAAGTCAAGGGTGGTCATTGTTCAGTGGCATGGGACAGAGTTTGCACACCTAAGGAATGGGGTGGTCTTGGGATCCCAAATATTAGGATGATGAACCTCGCATTGAGGACCAGATGGCTGTGGCTGCAGCAGACAGAGGACTCCAAGCCGTGGAAGGAGCAGACAGAGGACTCCAAGCCGTGGAAGGAGCTTAACATCCAGGTACCCAAGATGGCGAGGCAACTCTTTGAAGGGGCAACCTATTCCGTGCTGGGGGACGGAGCGAACACCTTCTTTTGGACGGATAATTGGCTGCCGGATGGGCGAATCTGCGAGTTGGCGCCTAATTTGTTCCAGGCGGTACCGAGGAGCGCCCACAGGCATAGACGGGTTCGCGAGGGCTTGGCTGGAAGCTGGCTAGACGATGTTCCCCCAGACCTGTGCGCCTTGGCCGTTGGTGAACTTTTCCAGCTGGCAGACCGCCTGACGGGCATCGCCCTCGTTGAGGGTGTGGAGGATGCTTTCAGATGGAGATGGGAACAGGATCATTGTTATTCCGCGAGATCTTGTTATCGGGCGACGTTTGGGGCTAGAGAGGAGATGGCTGGGGCGGTCCAGATCTGGCGGTCCAGAGCTCCGCCAAACTGCAGAGTTTTCCTTTGGCTGGCGGCCAAGAACAGGTGCTGGACTGCGGATAGGTTGAGCAGGCGTGGTCTCCCGCACCCGGCAACATGTCCGTTCTGCGATCAGGAGGCGGAGACGCTCGACCACCTTCTGCTTGGATGCGTCCTGTCTAGGCAGGTCTGGGCAACGTGTTTGAGATGGTGGGGAAAGCTTCATTGGATGCCGCACGCTGACACTTGCTTCGTCCCTTGGCTCCAATCGAAGCGTGGTGGCCCGGGCAAGGATAGAGATCTCTGGACAGCGGTCACCCTGATCTGCTGGTGCCTCTGGCGCCACCGGAACGATGTCGTCTTCGACGGCGCCACCCCATCTTTCAGCGCGGTGGTTGACCGGATCTCTGATGAGGCTGAGTTGTGGCGTCTGGCTGGGTTGTTCAGAGGTTGTCTCGTAGACGTAGGAAAGTGGAGATGTCGCGAGTAGTCGTCTAGCGGCTGTGTGCTGCCTTTTTTGGGTAGTGTGGGTTGCACTCTCGGGCGGTTGTGCCAGAAGTGCGTTGTACCTTGGCCTTCTGGCCCTTCTTCTATGAAACAGATACGTCTCTCCATAACGTATCCTTGAAAAAAGAGATTGGGCTATCATAGCTGACGGGTTGCCAGCATCGCTTGGAAGAATCATAGTAATCGATTTCCCTTTACCGCGTTTGGTCGCTCGAGCGGTTAGTTCCTTGGCGCGGGAACGCTCGCTGTACCGAGTCAATTCCGTTTCCGTGTTTTTTGTCGTTTTCCGCAATTTTCGCGCATTTAATTCCGTGCAATTAATTAGCCGTTAGTTCTATTCCGGTAGTAGTAGCGTTAATCCCGCACATTTAATTCCGTCTATTTATTATAGTGCAAATTCCGAGCCGTTAATTTTATTTCTGGTCACGTTAATCCCGCGGATTTAGTTTCCTTTTTGACAATTTTCATTTTTGTTAATATGTTAATATGTGCATTTAATTCGTGAGCTCCCCGCAAATCTGGTGCTTTTAATTTCTGCGGACCAAATTTGGTTGTTTTCCTTTTTTATTATCCCTAGCCGATTTTAGTTTCCTTTTTGACAATTTTCATTTTCCATTCCCTTTTTACAATTCTCTTTTCTACAATTATCTTTATTTTTAGTAATCCTATATTTTTTTGTACTGAAATATATATATTCGTTGGACTTTTTATAATTCCCTTTTGTCAATTCCCTTTTTTTTCTTATTTACTACGCCAAGTCATGTTTCTTTGGACCAAGTTTTGTTATTCCCTTTTTCGGGTTAGTGGTTTTTTAGGGGGAGAATAATGGGTGGGAAAATCACTTGCAACTCAAATGAACTACCACTTGCAACTCAAATGAAGTACCTTCTTTATCAACATTTCTCATGTTTTGATGAAATAACGAACATCGGGTTTATAAATTTGAGCTAAAAAAGTCAAGAAAATATTCTAAATGAAATTTAGATTTTTGGTCAATAAACATTCACATTTACCATTGATAAATAACAGGCATATGTGTTGATAAATTGTGAGCCAAAAAATCGCTAAAATATTCTAAATGAAATTAGCTTTTTGGGTTGATATGTTTTTAATTTACCGTTGATAAATACGGGTAGAGGGTTGATAAATTTTGAGCTAAGAAAGTTGACAAAATATTCTAATTAAAATTTAGGTTTTCGGGTTGATAACTTTTTACATTTACCATTGACAAATAACGGGCATAAGGGTTGATAAATTGTGAGGTGAAAAATATCTTCAAAATAATCCAAATGAAATTAGCTTTTCGGGTTGATAAAATTTTATTTTACGGTTGATAAACAACATGTAGGGGGTTGATACATTTTAAGCTAAAAAAATCGACAAAATATTCTAAATGAAATTTTGATTTTCGGATCGATAACTTTTCACAATTACCGTTGATGAATAACGGGCATATGGGTTGATAAATTGTGTTTAAAAATCGGTAAAATATTCTAAATTAAATTAGCTTTTTGGGTCGATAAAAGTTTAATTTATCGTTGATAAACAACAGGGTAGAGGGTTGATAAATTTGAGCTAAACGAGTCGACAAAATATTGTAAATGAATTTTAGGTTTTCTTGTTGATAACTTTTCACATTTACTGTTAATAAGTAACGGGCATATGGGTTGATAAATTGTGAGCTAAAATAGCTAAAATATTCTAAATAAAATTAGCTTGTCGGGTCGATAAATTGTTGATTTACCGTTGTTAAACAATGGGTAGAGGGTTGATAAATTTGAGCTAAAAAAGTTGACAAAATATTGTAAATGAAATTTAGGTTTTTGGGTCGATAACTTTCCACATTTACCATTGATAAATAACGTGCATATGGGTGAATAAATTTTAAGCTAAAAATATCTTCAAAATATTCTAAATAAAATTAACATTTTAGGGTTGATAACTTTTCGCATGTGTCATTGATAAATAACTCGTATAGGGTTAACAAATTGCTAGCTAAGAGAGTCGGCAAAATATTCTATATCAAAGTTGTCCTAGCGCGATTCCAACGACCGCCATTTAGGGTTGCCTGGTGAAAGCATATCTTAAATCAAAGTTGTTGTTTGAGAGATAAGATATTTTAAATTTTACAAGTTTTACAGTGGTTGACATTTTTAATAACCGTCTATCCACCTCGATCTAATGGTGGAAAATAGACGGAACCAAACTGACGGAACCAAAAATGTGAGACCGGAACCAAAATTGGTAGGACCGGAACCTCAAATATATTTTGCTAACATTATAAAAGACGAGTATCCTTTTGAGCGGCCAAAACTACACAAATCTTAAAGCAATAATTGAGTATATGTGCACACATCTTAAAGCAATGATCAACTGTCGGTCTCTCATCTTCTCTCTCTCAAGTCTCAACCATGCGATGTCTCCCAGCGATCCTTGAGACAGAGAGGAGGGGGCCCCGACGGAGGGAAACGGCAGAGGCGGCGACGTTCCTTTTCAACCTGGATCAGCACGGATGGGCGGCGACGGAGGGACGTGGCCGGCGATGGGAGGAGCGATGCCAGCGGCGTTCGGACATTGCAAGCGAGGGGAGAAGAGGCGGCGATGTTCAAACGTGGCGGACGAGGCGGAGCGGCCGCGACGTTCGGACGTGATCAACGAGATCACGGTTCAAATTGAACTTCGCGACGGGAGGAGCCATATCGGCTTGGGTGGCTGTCGGCCGCCGGATCAAAGCGAGTAAGGAGCCGGCGGCGGCGGCGCAACTTCACATCTCCGGTAAGGTTGTCGTCCTCCTCTAGTTCTTTCCCCTTTTCTTGAGTCCAGGCCCCCTTTTCTTGAGTCCAGGCCAAAGGTATATATGATTGGTGTGGCATTATCGTGATGTTACTATAAGGTAATCCTTTCTGAAGTTGAGATTTGTTCATGAATTTTGTTTAACGAAGTGCAGGATAAACAGGGCATAATGCCGTCATGTTTGTTTTAAAACTTGGATTGTGTTGGCATTATGAACAAGCATCTTTTGTGCACGAGAGATCCATCACACTGAATGCCGATCTAGTTTGTTTACTGTTAAGAAAACAAGAGTTGTCCTTATTAGTAGCATATTATTTTATAGGGAGTTCAAAGATTAGATAGCCTTATCAAAAGTTGTCTGTAAAAGGGGTGCAGTCTTCTTGTTTGCAGCATGTGACCTTCCTTTCTTAGCACATCTTGATCTTGTAATGATGCCCAGGCTTACGGCGTCTCATTTGTTTTGTTCTTCCAGACGGGCGATAGAGCCGCACAGTGCGGCCGTTGAGCTGCTGCGTCGGCCTGTTGTTGCGCCGGTAGCCTTCGTCCAGCGGGGTGATCAGGGCGGCGACGTGCTCCATTGTCATCTCCCTCATCTGCAACAGGTTCCAGACATGGATGGTGAATTCAGAGAACATGTTTTGATTCAGTAGTGAGTACTATTTCCTCGTGGTCAAGAAACTGACGCACATACCTGTCTGAGGATGTTCCAGACGATGTTCTCGTTGGATGGCGGTGTGTCAGCGATCCAACGTATCGGTACACACGTGTGTGTACCACCGCAGCGACCGCATGCTCACCACTCCGGCGGGAATCGGGAACCTTTCTCTGCACAGCAGGTCTCCACGTAGAGCTCGGATAGTTTGTCTACACAAAAAATTCAAAAACATATGGTGAGGCTATAAGCTGCTATATGTAAATCACACTCTCAGGAATGAAACTTCATAGACTTCTTGCCCTTCTAAATTTAGCCATTGTGATGTGTAAGTTCATATTATCAATTAGCCAACAAAGAATTTCATCAATCAAACACTGATATATTCAACTTGTCAATCGCAGAGAAACCCTGCACCTTTCAAGCTAATATAACTGTTACTAAAGACATCAATACACAGATATTATTACAGAAGAGGCTCAAGAAAAGATGTCATGTGGTACACTTTTTGTAATATGTGAATCATTCGTACTAAACTAAGCGACATTCACAGTTCACAATGACAACAGTAATGATAATTAAATGATGAGAAAATCTGGTTATGCTCTATATGATTAGTATAGTCTGTAGATTGTAACATAGTTCAGATAAAAACCTGACCTTGACAGTTGTAGCAGCCTCGACCGATCCCGACGGTGAGGAGTGCGGTGGCCGACGACTCCGACACTGATCCTCTGGCTGGCGGCTCTGATCCCACCGGTGAAAAGATAGGCGGCGGTCGGAATCCTGCAGATGACGAGAGGGCGGCGTCGGACCAGGCTGCGGCGGGTGGATGGAGGACTGCGGTGGTTGGGCGGGTGGGTGGATGGAGAAGGGTGGCAGAGGAGGATGGCCGGCGGTGGAGGTATGATGTGGCGGCGGACGTGCGGGAGAAGGGTGCCGGCGGCAGAGGTGCGGGTGAAGGACGCCGGCGTTGGAGGGTTGATGCAGCGGCGGCGCCCGATCGCTGTCCTCTCGTCAGGGTAGGCAGAAGATGTTTTTCCCTTTTTTTTTAGTATATAAGACTAGTCATAGTGGGAAGTAATATATTACTACTCTATGTTACGGGAGTGATGTTTTGGCACATGGGAGCGTATGCTCCCTTTATTTTGAAATACATGTTAGATACATTTGAAAATGTCAAAAAAATTGAAACAAAAATTTCGCACGTACATCTTCATGTGCTACACGCTCACAAAGTCGTTTCATGAAAAATCGACGTGTCATGTGGCGTGTGTGAAAAACATAAAATTTGGTGCTGAAATAAAGACTTGTCACAAGATAAATTTTCTCTTTTTCGCTTAGACTACAAAAAATATCATTTTTTCGTGAAACTTGACGAATACGCATATATTATGGATATGTACATGTAAATTTTTGTGTCAAAATTTTTTAACACTTGGAAATATGTTTTTATGGTAGAGGGATCATATGCACCCGGGAGCCGAATTGAGTTTCTGTCTATGTTACTATCTTCATAGTGGTTAGTAACATTAAAATAGTATCATATATGTCTTCATTAATTAGCTTATAGACTCATTGTATCTTGGGAAGTGTGATGTTACAGTAACTAGCTATATTACTCCATCCTCCTCTCTCCTCATTAACTCACTGTCACATAAACAAATTTGCTGAGTTGGACACTTAGTTACTAGTGAAGTTACTCCCACTATGAGTAATCTAAGGTGAGAGGATATTTATTTTGACTGGGGGAAAATTATTAGTCAACCGCTGCGTGTACATTTTCATGGTCAAAGTATGATACAAGTTATCTCTCGTTTTAATCAACGGTCACGAATTTATCTGATTAGACGGAACCAACACGGAACCTAAGTTCCGTACCAATCACCGTAAAAGAGCTCTTTAAATTTAAGCTCAAAAATTCTATATTTTTATGTGCATTAAATTTACTGTGTACCGATTAGGTTCATGTTGTTCGATTTGTTTGTTTTTTAAATATACACCAGGTTCACGTTTTGGTTTGGAAAAGACAAAATGCAAGTTCACTTTTCTACTTTTATCATGTATGTTGTATAGGATAAAACAGATACGTCTCTGGTTATATCACGAAGCATCAGTAGACCAGTTGGACCAGCCGCATGTAAGAGCATTTCCACTCGTTTGCCCTCCCCACGCTGAAATCCGGGGAAATTTACGTCCGGATTGGACGTAAATTTAGCGTGGGGAGGAGTAGTTTTCCAGCCGCGATCTTAGGCTAAGACAGCGATTTAAATTTGAAAAACGGAAACTTGACAAACTACGGCATAAAACGGTCGAATTTAGAATAAATTTAATATTTACTATACAGAGGGCAAAGTTCGTACATAGAGACCGAATTCGATTATATTTCGAATTCGGCTAGGGGAATACAACTGTAAATATGAAAACACGGCGCTCTACATGCCGAAATGGCGGTAGAACACCGTGTAGTCGCCGCCATCGTCGTCGGAGCTGTCGTCGTCGAACTGTGGTGGCGCCGAAGCCGCCTGGCTGCTGTCTTGGCCGGTGTCTCCCCACCGGCCGCTGGTGCGAGGCGGGGACGGCGATGGCTTGTACAGCTCGTCGTCAGAGGCTTCGAGGTCGATGACGGGGACGACGGCGCCGGATGGAGGAGTCGCAGGCCGCCGGAAGCGAGCAGCGTCCTAGAGGTACCTCGCCTGCCGCTCCGCTTCCTCCTTCTCCCACAGCTCCCTCGACCAGGCGCAGGCCTGGTCGAGCGGCATGGCGTTGTCGGCGGGTACGAGGTCCTGGAGGGACCTCGCGATGACGGCTTCGAGGATGGCGGCGTCCTCGGTGCTTTCTTCCTCCTCGACCTTCACCTTCGCCGGTTTGCGCTTTCGCTCGCCGGAGGTGTCGTAGTCGCGCTTGGGGCGGCGCCGTCCTTGTGCCGTCAATGGTTCGCGGATGACGATGCCGCCGCCGCCGCGCATACGGTGGCTCGCCGGGGAAGACGACTCCTTTTTCACCGGCGCCAAGGATGGCGCCGACCTGGAGATCGACCTCGCCGCCGAACCGGACGACGAGGAACTGGCAGCCATACGCCGTGGCTGCCAGCTGTTTCCCCGTTGGCGGCTGTTCGATGGAGGGGGCATCGTGAGCCTCGGCGAGTTGCCGCCCTCGATGTGCTCGAGGACGTTGTGGAGCATCCTATCCGGCGCGCTCCACCAACGCCGGCGACCCGCGGCGTTGTTGCGCGCAGGCGGAGGTGGCGGGCCGTCGTACGACGCCAGTTCGCGCTCCCACCGCCGGAGAAAGAACGAATTCCACCGAGTGTAGTTCTCGGGGTGGTGGCGCGGGTCGGCGCGTTCTTCCTCCGTCATCCCCATCCGCGCCTCCTCGATGGAGACGTCGAGGGCGTGACCCTGGGCGGCGGCGGGATTGGCACGCCACCAGCGCTTAGCCGCCACCCGCCGCCGGGGGGCCTCGTGTCCGGCGGGCAGGGGTACCCCGCCTGGTGGAGGAGGTGCCCCTCCCACGTGTGGAGAGATCGGCGGGGGAACCCGTTGTTGGATGCGCCGTCGTTGTCGTAGAACGCCATCGTTGGAGGTGGAGGTGGAGGGTGAGTGGAGGGAAAATGGAGGAAGAGTGGAACAGGGGCGTCGTGGCGAGCGGAGTGGCTTTAAATAGGCGCGGCGGGCGCGGCGGGCGCCGGCGATTAATGCCGCGTGGAAGACGATGCGTGCGCGGAAGACGATGCGATGACATTAACTCGCCGCGTGAAAGCTACGCGGCCGGCGAATGCTGGCCGGCGGCAGGCTTTTACAGCACGCGGAAGACGATGCGATGAGGACGACGATCGGTGTCTCTCGCCGACAAGTTGGGGCCACCTGACGCGTGATGTCTACGGGAGCTTCTATTCTTGTAGACAGTGTTGGGCCTCCAAGAGCAGAGGTTTGTAGAACAGCAGCAAGTTTCCCTTAAGTGGATCACCCAAGGTTTATCGATCTCAGGGAGGAAGAGGTCAAAGATATCCCTCTCATGCAACCCTGCAATCACGATACAAGAAGTCTCTTGTGTCCCCAACACACCTAATAGGTGCACTAGTTCGGCGAAGAGATAGTGAAATACAGGTGGTATGAATAAGTAGTAGCAACGGCACCAGAAAAGTGCTTTGCCCAAGACAGTAAACAAGCAGTAGTAACGCAGCAGTAGTAACGCAGCGGTAGTAACACGGTAGAAACGAGTAAACAAGCAGCGATAGCGATATTTAGGAACAAGTCCTAGGGAATAGACTTTCACTAGTGGACACTCTCAACATTGATCACATAACAGAATAGATAAATGCATACTCTACACTCTTGTTGGATGATGAACACATTGCGTAGGATTACACGAACCCTCAATGCCGGAGTTAACAAGCTCCACAATAATGCTCATATTTTAGTAACCTTTAGTGTAAGATAGATCAAAAGACTAAACCAAGTACTAGCATAGCATGCACACTGTCACCTTCATGCATATGTAGGAGGAATAGATCACATCAATATTATCATAGCAATAGTTAACTTCGCAATCTACAAGAGATCATGATCATAGCATAAACCAAGTACTAACACGGTGCACACATCTGTCACCTTTGCACACGTGCAGGAGGAATAAAACTACTTTAATAACATTGCTAGAGTAGCACATAGATAAATTGTGATACAAACACATTGCAATCATAAAGAGATATAAATAAGCACCTCACTATGCCATTCAACAGTGAATAAGTAATCTGTGAAATATAGCCTAAGAGACCCACACGGTGCACACATTGTCACCTTTACACACGTGGGACAAGGAGTCTCCGGAGATCACATAGGTAAAACTCACTTGACTAGCATAATGACATCTAGATTACAAGCATCATCATATGAATCTCAATCATGTAAAGCAGCTCATGAGATTATTGTATTGAAGCACATAGGAGAGAGATGAACCACATAGCTACCGGTACAGCCCCGAGCCTCGATGGAGAACTACTCCCTCCTCATGGGAGCAGCAGCGGTGATGAAGATGGCGGTGGAGATGGCAGCGGTGTCGATGGAGAAGCCTTCCGGGCGCACTTCCCCGCTCCGGCAGGGTGCCGGAACAGAGACTCCTGTCCCCCAGATCTTGGCTTCGCGATGGCGGCGGCTCTGGAAGGTTTTCCGTATCGTGGTTTTTCGTCTCAGGGTTTTCGCGACGGAGGCTTTATATAGGCGAAGAGGCGGCGCAGGAGGGTCAAAGGGGTGGCCACACCATATGGCGGCGCGGCCAGGGCCTGGGCCGCGCCGGCCTATGGTCTGGGGGCCCAGTGCCCCCCCTCTGGTCCTTCCCGGGTGTTCTGGATGCTTCCGGTGAAAATAGGAACCTGGGTCTTCGTTTCGTCCAATTCCGAGAATATTTCTTTACTAGGATTTCTGAAACCAAAAACAGCGAGAAAACAGAAGCGGCACTTCGGCATCTTGTTAATAGGTTAGTTCCGGAAAATGCACGAATATGACATAAAGTGTGCATAAAACATGTAGGTATCATCAATAATATGGCATAGAACATAAGAAATTATCGATACGTCGGAGACGTATCAAGCATCCCCAAGCTTAGTTCCGCTCGTCCCGAGCAGGTAAAACGATAACAAAGATAATTTCTGAAGTGATATGCCATCATAACCTTGATCATACTATTTGTAAACATATGTAGTGGATGCAGCGATCAAAACAATGGTAATGACATGAGTAAACAAATGAATCATAAAGCAAAGACTTTTCATAAATAGTACTTCAAGACAAGTATTAATAAGTCTTGCATAAGAGTTAACTCATAAAGCAATAAATCAAAGCAAAGGCATTGAAGCAACACAAAGGAAGATTAAGTTTCAGCGGTTGCTTTCAACTTGTAACATGTATATCTCATGGATAATTGTCAACATAGAGTAATATAACAAGTGCAATATGCAAATATGTAAGAATCAATGCACAGTTAATCACAAGTGTTTGCTTCTTGAGGTGGAGAGAGATAGGTAAACTGACTCAACATAAAAGTAAAGAGAAAGGTCCTTCAAAGAGGAAAGCATCGATTGCTATATTTGTGCTAGAGCTTTTATTTTGAAAACATGAAACAATTTTGTCAACGGTAGTAATAAAGCATATGAGTTATGTACATTATATATTACAAGTTGCAAGTCTCATGCATAGTATACTAATAGTGCCCGCACCTTGTCCTAATTAACTTGGACTACCGGATCTTTGCAATGCACATGTTTTGACCAAGTGTCACAATGGGGTACCTCCATGCCGCCTGTACAAAGGTCTAAGGAGAAAGCTCGCATTTTGGATTTCTCGCTTTTGATTATTCTCAACTTAGACATCCATACCGGGACAACATGGACAACAGATAATGGACTCCTCTTTAATGCATAAGCATGTGGCAACAATTATTATTCTCATATGAGATTGAGGATATATGTCCAAACTGAAACTTCCACCATGAATCATGGCTTTAGTTAGCGGCCCAAAGTTCTTCTCTAACAATATGCATGCTCCAACCATGAAGGTGGTAGATCTCTCTTGCTTCAGACAAGACGGACATGCATAGCAACTCACATGATATCCAACAAAGAATAGTTGATGGCGTCCCCGGAAGCATGGTTATCGCACAACAAGCAACTTAATAAGAGATAAAGTGCATAAGTACATATTCAATACTACAATAGTTTTTAAGCTATTTGTCCCATGAGCTATATATTGCAAAGGTGAATGATGGAATTTTAAAGGTAGCACTCAAGCAATTTACTTTGGAATGGCGGATAAATACCATGTAGTAGGTAGGTATGGTGGACACAAATGGCATAGTGGTTGGCTCAAGTATTTGGGATGCATGAGAAGTATTCCCTCTCGATACAAGGTTTAGGCTAGCAAGGTTATTTGAAACAAACACAAGGATGAACGGCACAGCAAAACTCACATAAAAGACATATGGTAAACATTATAAGACTCCATACCGTCTTCCTTGTTGTTCAAAACTCAATACTAGATGTTATCTAGACTCTAGAGAAACCAAATATGCAAACCAAATTAGCAAGCTCTAAGTATTTCTTCATTAATGGGTGCAAAGTATATGATGCAAGAGCTTAAACATGAGCACAACAATTTCCAAGTATCAAATTATCCAAGACATTTTAGAGTTACTACATGTAGCATTTTCCAATTCCAACCATATAACAATTTAATGAAGAAGAAACTTCGCCATGAATACTATGAGTAGAGCCTAAGGACATATTTGTCCATATGCTACAGCGGAGCGTGTCTCTCTCCCACAAAGTGAATGCTAGGATCCATTTTATTCAAACAAAAAAAAAACAAAAACAAACAGACGCTCCAAGCAAAGTGCATAAGATGTGACGGAATAAAAATATAGTTTCAGGGGAGGAACCTGATAATGTTGTCGATGAAGAAGGGGATGCCTTGGGCATCCCCAAGCTTAGACGCTTGAGTCTTCTTATAATATGCAGGGGTGAACCACCTGGGCATCCCCAAGCTTAGAGCTTTCACTCTTCTTGATCATAGTATATCATCCTCCTCTCTTGACCCTTGAAAACTTCCTCCACACCAAACTCGAAACAACTCATTAGAGGGTTAGTGCATAATAAAAATTCACATGTTCAGAGGTGACACAATCATTCTTAACACTTCTGGACATTGCATAAAGCTACTGGACATTAATGGATCAAAGAAATTCATCCAATCATAGCAAAAGAGGCAATGCGAAATAAAAGGCAGAATCTGTCAAAACAGAACAGTCCGTAAAGATGGATTTTATTAGGCCACCAGACTTGCTCAAATGAAAGTGCCCAAATTGATTGAAAGTTGCGTACATATCTGAGGATCACTCACGTAAATTGGCATAATTTTCTGAGTTACCTACAGAGAATTAGACCCAGATTCGTGACAGCAAAGAAAACTGTTTCTGCGCAGTAATCCAAATCTAGTACTTACTTTACTATCAAAGACTTTACTTGGCACAACAAAACTCAAAACTAAGATAAGGAGAGGTTGCTACAGTAGTAAACAACTTCCAAGACACAAATATAAAACAAAGTACTGTAGCAAAATAACACATGGGTTATCTCCCAAGAAGTTCTTTCTTTATAGCCGTTAAGATGGGCTCAGCGAGTTTTAATGATGCACTCGCAAGAAATAGTATTTGAAGCAAAAGAGAGCATCAAGAGGCAAATTCAAAACACATTTAAGTCTAACATGCTTCCTATGCATAGGAATCTTGTAAATAAACAAGTTCATGAAGAGCAAAGTGACAAGCATAGGAAGATAAAACAAGTGTAGCTTCAAAAATTTCAGCGCATAGAGAGGCATTTTAGTAACATGAAAATTTCTACAACCATATTTTCCTCTCTCATAATAACTTTCAGTAGCATCATGAGCAAACTCAACAATATAACTATCACATAAAGCATTCTTATCATGAGTCTCATGCATAAAATTGTTACTCTCCACATAAGCATAATCAATTTTATTAGTAATAGCGGGAGCAAATTCAACAAAGTAGCTATCATTATTATTCTCATCAAGTGTAGGAGGCATAGTATAATCACAATAAAATTTACTCTCCATAGTAGGTTGTACCAAAAGACCACTATTATAATCATCATGAATAGGAGGCAAAGTATCATCAAAGAAAATTTTCTCCTCAATGCTTGGGGGACTAAAAAGATCATGAAAACCAGCTTCCCCAAGCTTAGAACTTTCTATATTATTATCAACAATGGTGTTCAAAGAGTTCATACTAATATTACTACCAGCATGCAAATAAGATTTCATAGGTTTTTTAATTTTCGCATCAAACAATCCATGTTTTAAATCAGGAAATAGAATAAGAAGCTCATTGTTGTCCATTATGCCAAACTAGTGTAAACAAGAAACAAAAAGATGCAATTGCAGGATCTAAAGGAAATAGCTTCGAGCACAAACACAAAGGCAACAGAAAATTACTTTACCTGAGACCGGAGTATGAGAGCCTTTTACCTTTCCTCCCCGGCAACGGCGCCAGAAAAGTGCTTGATGTCTACGAGAGCTTCTATTCTTGTAGACAGTGTTGGGCCTCCAAGAGCAGAGGTTTGTAGAACAAGCAGCAAGTTTCCCTTAAGTGGATCACCCAAGGTTTATCGATCTCGGGGAGGAAGAGGTCAAAGATATCCCTCTCAAGCAACCCCGCAATCACGATACAAGAAGTCTCTTGTGTCCCCAACACACCTAATAGGTGCACTAGTTCGGCGAAGAGATAGTGAAATACAGGTGGTATGAATAAGTAGTAGCAACGGCACCAGAAAAGTGCTTTGCCCAGGACAAGAAACAAGCGAGTAGTAACGCAGCAGTAGTAACGCAGCAAGTAGTAACGCAACAAACAGTAAACAAGCAGCGATAGCAGTATTTAGGAACAAGGCCTAGGGAATAGACTTTCACTAGTGGACACTCTCAACATTGATCACATAACAGAATAGATAAATGCATACTCTACACTCTTGTTGGATGATGAACACATTGCGTAGGATTACACGAACCCTCAATGCCGGAGTTAACAAGCTCCACAATAATGCTCATATTTTAGTAACCTTTAGTGTAAGATAGATCAAAAGACTAAACCAAGTACTAGCATAGCATGCACACTGTCACCTTCATGCATATGTAGGAGGAATAGATCACATCAATATTATCATAGCAATAGTTAACTTCGCAATCTACAAGAGATCATGATCATAGCATAAACCAAGTACTAACACGGTGCACACATCGTCACCTTTGCACACGTGCAGGAGGAATAAAACTACTTTAATAACATTGCTAGAGTAGCACATAGATAAATTGTGATACAAACACATTGCAATCATAAAAGAGATATAAATAAGCACCTCACTATGCCATTCAACAGTGAATAAGTATTCTGTGAAATATAGCCTAAGAGACCCACACGGTGCACACACTGTCACCTTTACACACGTGGGACAAGGAGTCTCCGGAGATCACATAGGTAAAACTCACTTGACTAGCATAATGACATCTAGATTACAAGCATCATCATATGAATCTCAATCATGTAAAGCAGCTCATGAGATTATTGTATTGAAGCACATAGGAGAGAGATGAACCACATAGCTACCGGTACAGCCCCGAGCCTCGATGGAGAACTACTCCCTCCTCATGGGAGCAGCAGCGGTGATGAAGATGGCGGTGGAGATGGCAGCGGTGTCGATGGAGAAGCCTTCCGGGGGCACTTCCCCGCTCCGGCAGGGTGCCGGAACAGAGACTCCTGTCCCCCACATCTTGGCTTCGCGATGGCGGCGGCTCCGGAAGGTTTTCCGTATCGTGGTTTTTCGTCTCGGGGTTTTCGCGACGGAGGCTTTATATAGGCGAAGAGGCGGCGCAGGAGGGTCGAAGGGGTGGCCACACCATATGGCGGCGCGGCCAGGGCCCGGGCCGCGCCGGCCTATGGTCTGGGGGCCCAGTGCCCCCCCTCTGGTCCTTCCCGGGTGTTCTGGATGCTTCCGGTGAAAATAGGAACCTGGGTCTTCGTTTCGTCCAATTCCGAGAATATTTCTTTACTAGGATTTCTGAAACCAAAAACAGCAGAAAACAGGAACTGGCACTTCGGCATCTTGTTAATAGGTTAGTTCCAGAAAATGCACGAATATGACATAAAGTGTGCATAAAACATGTAGGTATCATCAATAATATGGCATAGAACATAAGAAATTATCGATACGTCGGAGACGTATCAACGCGCGGGAAGTTTCCTCGCTGTTTCGCGCGCTTTTGTTTCGTCCGGAGTCCCCGAGAGCTCCCCGGGGGGCCGGGGATGGCGTGGGATCGCCGGATGAATTTAGGCCCAAATCCGAACGAAATCGAGGAACCGGGGGCGCGACTGGGCCGAATTTCGCCGTCCGGATGAAAAAAACGTCGTTCGGGGGCCTTGTCGGGGAGACGCGTGGAGATGCTCTAACGTGAGGTCCCTGGTTCGAATCATGCGCGGCGCAAATTAATTTTTGGCCAGCTCGCGTAAATGGGCCGGGAATGGAATTTGGAAATTCAGCTGGTCGGAAATCGACCGCTCGTGGGCTGGCGTGCGGTCGACCGCCCTCTAGGGTTGCCCCCATAGTAATCGTCTACATATAAAATCACAATGTAAGGTACTAAACATGCTAAGAATTAATAAAATAGGGAAACACAAATTCCAACATCTTACATTCTTGGCCAGGGAAGCAGACGCTTTCATGTACTGTTTGGTGACACTCTGGTTCGCAGCCTGAATGAACGTCACACCATGAACAAGTAAGGATTTGATGTAACTTCTCCACCAAACCTCGTAAACTGAAGGTGACATCAACTGGAAGTCAGCAAGTACCTCAGTGCTGCCTTCAGCACTCATGGACTCAAAGACCATTCGGATCCCCTCTACGGTGGCGGCGGGGATTCTTCGTCATCTCGCGCGACGAGGTCGGGCGTGGGTCATCTTCCTCGGGCCGGAGCGCGGCCCTTTTGTCGGGGACATCGATGGCGGCGCCTGGCCTTGGCTCGGGGACGCCATGACGGACGACGAGGTGGTGGAGTGCCCTGCCGGCGGCGGAGGGAGGGGTGGGGGCGGGCTGCAAGGGGAAACCCTAGGTCCCCTTCTCCTCGCCTCTCGGCGGCCGGCGGTGGAGGGCTGGCTTTCGGCTGCGGCGGTGCCCAGACGTGTGCGGTGTCTTCGGACTACGCGGTCTGCTTGGTGTCTCCGGCGACAACCATGGCCAGCCTGGGATGGTCGCCGGCGTGGGGGCCCGATCTGAATAAAGGCGGCAGTCCTAGGGTCTCTCTTGGGCGAAGATGAAGACCTGCCGGAGGCCTGCCCTTCATGATCTGGCCGAAGTGTTGACTTCTGGAAGGCGCCGCCGACGAATGTAACATTGCTTCTATTGCCTGGAGGTTGCTGGATCGGTGGTATTCGGTCGTGCACGCTCATGCTTTTATTCTGACCGTTTGGTTTTGGAGGGTGCTGCGTGAAGCTCTTTTATGTGTTGACACCAAGTGACAGCTGATCCATGGTGAAATCAGAAGAAGAGAATATCATGAAGGCTGGATTTAGAGGACTAGCTAATGGAGGTTCAAGTCTTTGCGCCGTTAAGAGGCTTGCTTGGTGTTCCGGACTTCACAACAGTGGTATGAAAGTAGGGGCGGCAACACATGTGAAGTTCGGAGTCTTACTTTTCAGGGTGAAAACCCAAGGTCTAGCCTTAACTGGTTGTGCCTCGCAATGTCCTTGTTGAAGGCATTGTTTTGAGAGCGGAGACTATCTTCAAGGTGAAAACCTAAGATCTTTGATCGGGCGACGACAACGTTGGTGCACTGTTCCCTTCTTGGAGGCATTGTTTTTGAAGAGTCATTTCAGGTGTTGTCTTGGTGGTGGATGTATTACTGTTGCTAGGGCTATGATACCTTAGCGGGACTTTTATTTCTTAGTTTTATTTTTCTCTTTTTTGGCTGTGTGCATCCGTAATGTTATTAGGACATTGCGTTGTTGCAGAGGTTGAATGTAATTGGTATCTTCTGATATTAATATATTCCCTTTATCGAAAAAAGTAGCTTCTGACCTGGCAAGAATTGCTTCAGCCTCACCTGAAATTAATAGACATCATCAAATGAGTTCCCATGGCACACTAACAAACCAATCCACACTGAACCCAATCTTCAAAGGGATAAAGATGATTAAAGAATTAGTAGAACAAAGATAAGCATGCATGATGCAAGCTCAAAATATGACATATGATGCAAGTTCAAAAGATGGTAGATGCTAAATTCTACACTACCTTTGGGCCACAAATTCTCCCCCACTCCATGTCAGGGTAGTTCACATCACCAGCGTTGCTGTCATTGTCACTATCCTCATTCACAGTGTCAAAAGTGGGGATATCAATCATTCCTGCAAAAACAGCATTGGGCTTACGAAATGAAAAAAAAATGTTTCGAGAAGCAACATACCTGAAAACGGACACTCAAATATCATAAACCGATGACCAAGAAACTCTTCAAGGAAGGCATTGATGGATAAATATGGGAAGAGGATGGTTACAGATGAATCCAGAAGAAATTCAAGTATTAAATCATTCAATAGAGAAACAAAATCATCAGGTTTCGGCTTCTTCAGTTCTAGTAGGATAAGCAACATAATGAGCTTGAGCTCTTGCACGTCACGACGGGTCGGGAGTGGAGCTCTCGGTCCGCCGTGCATCACTATGCTGGCCATGGCCACTCGCCTCCAGCTCCATGTCATGCGAGCGACATGCCCTGCACTGTCTCGCCTCCGGCACCTCCTCGCTCCTGGGCATTGGTTGTTCATCCGGACGATCCTGCTGCTGTTCCGGGTCATTATGCGGCTGTTTTGCTTCTGCTAAATCCCATCCTTGCCGCCCAGCAAGAGGCGCTAGGCACTGAGTTGCAGGCCATGTTTGCCGCTCGTCTGGAGGAGGTGTTCCGCCCTCTTCGCGACTTAGTCATCACTGTGCAGGGTTAGACTGATCAAGTGTCAGGCCTTTGGGAGCTGATGGAAGCTTTGGGTGGAAGCCTTGCTCTCACCAATTCTTCGGCGTTGGGTGACCATGATGAAGCCGTTTCTCCTGTTGTGGCCAGTGGTATGGCTGCATGTGTGGCCTGAGTGCTCATCTGAGAGGGGTGGTGTGATGGTGCAGGCTACGGATGATCCTCTTGATTTGGTGTGAGGGTGACGCAAGGCGTGAAGGAGCAGGCCAAGGTGGATGCTGAAATAGTGGCAAATTGCTTTCACATGGAGCTGTCTAAGGTGGAACCTGATGGGCATTCGACTTTAGGGAAACTGAAGGTTTCTGGGGCTCCTTGGACTGACGGGGGAGGCTGCTCCATCCCTCTTAGCGCGACGTAGCTGCCATTTGGACAACAAATACAAAGATAGTGACATTCCTGTAGCCAAGTGCGCTGAGTATAGGCGAGCAGCTAACGAGCAAGTTCTAAATGAGCAGATGCAACATTATTTGCAGATGTACGGGAAGCAACACACGTCTTAGGCGACCGAGGAGGTGCGCGCCTTGGTAGAGGTCAATGCTTGACCACTTCTGCTACGAGGGTGCATTTCGGTGCGCTGCCAGTTGCAAGAGTGCTTGTGTGTTTAGGGAGTTTGTTTTTGTTGGATACAAGATGTGGCCTCTATTTTTAGGTCTATGAGCTCTTGTATCCGGCAGAGATGATGTGCCATGAGTTGTTGTGTGTGGTTTTTGCTGGTTTTCCTAAACAAAACGCGCGATGTACGGGATTTTGATCCATTTTTTCTTATTAACTGGATCAATTGCCCTCTTCTACAATGCAAAGACGGAGCTCCCGCCGTTCTCTGCAAATAAAAAAAAGGCGACTTCCCATTTGGAAGTCCACGCAATTTTTTCACACATAAATAGCAGACCATTAATCTGGAAATAGGATATAACAGAGGAAGCGCAAACTTATAGCCCAATTTAGTCTGCTGCCAAATAGCACTGGAATTTTCTTTCCGATAGATAGGCAACTTAACATAGCTGGCATCTTCTAAGTGAGGCGTTAGAGCACAGAGATCAACATCGAAACTAGTACATGGGAAACATGGTAGGCTACACATCCTAAACGTAGATACCGTCGTCCAAAACCTAGGACTCAACAACTTGCATAACACGACAGAGTTCGAAATAGGACACCACAACTCGAATAGCACGAGGTCGAATTTGGACTCCACAACATTTCTCACATAAATCATCATCAGGGAATAAGATGGGAGCCGAGAAACCCAAGTAAGGAAACTTATAGCACGATCTCGTCCGCGGCCACCTTAGGGGAGTCTGCACGGAAATAAAACCACATAATAAGCTCGAGATTCCGAATCGAATCGGGGAAAATGGATCGGAAGAAATAATCGGAGAAAGGAAGGCAAAACCAAATGATCTACGAATGCATATATCGCCGCAGCAGTGTAGGCTGTTAGAAGCGCGATCCTCTGGCGTCGAGATGGAGCACCAGTCCCGAGGCAGGCTGGAAGGCGTCAGGAGCGGGCGTGGAGCTGTGGAAGCGACTGTGCCCACCTAGCAACGCGCGCGACGCTGTTGCCCGTGTGCCCGAGGACGCCAGTGGCATGAGGGCGTGAGCGGTGGTGTACCTTGCCGTGGCGCGGAAGGGAGATACAACCTGGCCGCATGATCTGGCGGAGTATGAGGCGAGAAGGACGAGTAGAGCATGCGGCTGCATCCTCTCTCGCGGTCGGAGAGCGCTCTCACATGCTTCTTATTAGTAGGGTCGTTTCAGTCCATAAATGGACCTAGGGCAAATTAAAAGAAATACAATTTATACTAATTTTTATACTTCTATAGAACATAATTTTATCATTATATTGTACTAGCGAGTATAATTTAATTGTACTTATTTGCCATACTTAAAGAAATATCTAGCAAAGTTGGTGAGTATTAGTTCTAGTGCTCTTTGTGATAAGGTTGTAATGTATCATTAAGAAGCACTTTTACATTTTGCTAAATTTAAAAGTTAATTTCATAACATAAGTACCCTCTTCAATAAATTTTTGGCAATTGCATAATATTTATCTTGTATACATATCTGAGAAAATATCTCTCAGAGCATATAATTTAAGACATATCTTAACAATAGTTTCTAGTGTATAGTTAGGTAAGCATATCCGTTGAAGTCTTTCCATGGTCAAATGTCTCTACTATTCAAGTTGCATGGGCTGAGTAATAAGTTCACGACACACCGTATGCTCTATACTTGGCATTGAAATACGGTAAACACTATACTTCAGAGTCCGATGAGAAGCAAAGTATGGGACCGATTCGGCGCCATCCATCTCGTCTTCATCGAACGGCTGTTTCATATCTTTTTTTCTCCAGTTAGCCATGCAATTTGCCAACCTGAAATCCCGATATTTATGGTCAATTATTGATCTTCCGCATCGTTTCCGAAAACGCATCCCCAAATCGATCCTCGCTGCCAGCGAGCCGACGACCCTGCTCACCTCGCCTCATCTCTCCCCACCATGCCGCATCCTCCCATACAGGCTGACACCTCCGCCTTCATCCGGTTCGCCGGTGCATCTGTAATAGTCGGCCCGTCGCTCATTACTTCCTCCGCCGGCGCGTCTACCGGCTTTTCTCCCCTGCGGCGGCCGGCAGTAATACCGATCACCAGGCTCCAAGGGGCACATGGTTGAGGAAGCTCACTCGCGCACGAGCACATTTTGGGTACCATCCGCAGCAGGCAGGCTCCACCAATCAGGTCCAATTCGCCCTAGATTTCTTCAACTACATCTTTGCAGCAGCACCATGTATATTTTCGTTTATAATTTTCTACGCTTTTTGCTAGGACTCCCAAGTGCTGTGGTAGCAGTATTTAATTGATACAGAGATCCAGCGCCTAATATATGTGTATATGAAATTTGTGCTTACTTGATTGGCAATAAGGTATGCTAGTATGAATATGTCTATGGTTCTTGTATCTCCTACACACAAAGTAAGATGCACTGCAGCGAGCTTCCTCAGTATGTATATTCGTTTCCAGTTTACAAGCGAATTTAAGCATTACGATTACCTATATCTTTGCAGCAGCCACATGGTGGTTTTCGTTTATAAAGCTCTACGCTTCCACTAGGTTTCCCAAATGCTCTGATAGCAATGTATGATGATTGGCAATATATATGCAATATGTGCTTACCTGATTAGCGATACAGTCATGCTTCTTAAGTTTGTATTCATGATTCTTATATCTCCGCCAATGTAATTTGTGTGCTTCCACACACTACTTGTTATGTTCTGTTCCCCTGACTTGTATGCTTCTTGCTTTGAACATGCTTCCAAACCATTATAGATTGTTGATCAAGGTGATTCCAGCATCACAAAATTTGCGGCAAACATTGCTATAATTATATTTTCAAATTTCTCTGCTTCTACATAGTATACTCATTATGCTTCATTGCCACAAATCTAGATGCATCTTTTTGTCCGTGCTTCCCAACTAGTATTTTTGTCAGCTGTCATCTAATTGTGCATCAGTACTCACATGATTTATCAAAGGATCGTATGCTTTTTCCTAAAGGAAAATATCACCAATGCTTTCCTTCTTTTATCATCCATGTTGTTAATGGCTATGATTTTTAAATTTTCAGCACATATCTACATACTTCCAATTGGTATAAGACATGTTGTGATAGCTACAGAGTTTTGCTTTCGACAATCCATGCTTCTCAGTCTCCTATATGTTGTGATAGGAACATAGTTTTGATTCAGAACACCCATGCTTCACATGTCTCTTATGTGCATCCATTTGTTTCTACCCGGACACGACCACAGTCGATGAACCCCTGCCGTTCTTCGTCAGCTTCGTCATCCTTGCTCGCGAACGTAGCTCTGATCTGGACGCTCCTTTTGAACATCCGTCTACACAGCGGTGGCCATGTCCAAGCATTCTTCGTCCCCGCAGGGCTTGCTTCCGTAGGCTCGGGGGTTGCATCTTCTTTATGACGCATTGTTGTATATGGAAACAAATTCAGATATCAATAGAAACAGATACTATTTCATGTAGATGCAGAAATTATATTATTTTCGAAGCAATGATGATAGAAGCATATATTTGCTTCGCTGGAAGCCAACATTGTATTCTATTGAAGTAAATTTGCTTCTGTTTTTAACATCATATACTGATGGAAGCGTATATTTGTTTCACTAGAAGCAAATCAATTTTACATTGACAAATTCTCTGGTCAATTGAAGGATACCTTTTCAACGGTGGAAATAAAAAAAACTAATCGAAACAATCACCCGTTGTCTTGTAACAAAATCTCGTAGTCTAAACGAAGCACAGTATTATCGGTATAAATCAAAATTTAGTCGTACCAAAAATAAATTCATTACAACTGTAAATATTTTTTCTTCATAAGGAAGCAATATTGAAAACCTTTGGAGAAAAAATTCGATTCAATCATACTATCTATCGAAGAATCTGACTTTTCAGAAAATTATTAGCTTCCATAACTTCTGAAATTCGTTTCCTAATAATCTGGGGAAGTCAATTAGAATTCAAATTAGGCAAGACGTGATTGACGGGATTTATTGCAAGCTAATTAACAACTCAGATTTCTCTGTACAAGCCCACGCTTATTGGGTTGTATCGCACGGCGGAAGCAAAACGAATCAAACGGCCTAGGACTGGTCCGATGGAAAGCTAAGTATCGGGAGCCGATCCCTAGAGGTGCTTGAAATACGGTACCATTGCTTTAAGAAATCATTGACCAACATAAATGATGTGGATTCTATTGAGTTTATATGCATACAATTTGATTAATTGATATGTTCTTGTGCGATGTGCTTGGTATCATATAATTTATATAAGTGCTCCCACCAACTTTTGAAAACCTTGCACAGAATTAAACATGAAACTTCAGTTAGCTAGAAGTATGTACAACACCTGGGACTTCCAAAGTTTCCACATACAATTAGATTGGTTTGTTTCTACGGATACACGCTCCATACTGTGGACTTGTTCACGCTGATTGAGAATTTCATTCTTTCCCGATAATACATAGTCTCATGAGCATAAAGGGTAATGTCAATATGTCATAGGCAAAGATGAGTCCTAAAACCCACTAGACAATGTGTAGTTTCAGTCGTTTCCATGCCAAGTGTGAATTCTAGAAAGAATTTTAGCGCCACCTCCCCCTTGTTCCCCCGAATCACGTCTCAGCAACATGAGGGGTATGCATTTGGAGAACAACAGGAACCACCTAAACCCCATCCTAAATTTGCACTCGACATAGAAACAAACCCAACTTACACATTCTCACGCTCTCAAATAAAGTGGATAACTTGGAAGAATTTATTCATAAATATGCAAACGAGCAAACCTTTCAGGTGGGGATTTTTTTTTCGAAAATGGGCACTTTATTACTTTAAGCAATAGACCCGCTCTCTGCATAGGTAGGATGCACACAACCGTACAAATATCTGTTACAAAATACCAAACAATCCGATGACAAAAACCAAAGTACACGATAAAAACTAGCTAGGTGGATCCAGGCAAAGATCACGCTGCCACCCATGTTGGAAAAAAATGTCCCTCGCCGTATCCTCCAACCGTGAAGACACCTCCGTAAAGAGGTCTCGATGCCCATCCGCTGGAGAGGCACCCATGAGCGAAGTAAGGATGGCAATGGAGCGGGTTTGGACGGATATAGGAAAACCAGATCCATGCCCAAATCCATCAGCCTCGCTCTGCCCCGCCCACGAAAATATCCATGGGCATGGATGTCGCTCCAAATCCAAATCCGATGGATACCTGGATATCCATGGATATCCATGCCCATAAAATTTGAGTACCATTTCAGCAATATTTCACTTGCATTTCATCAATAATAAGCTAACATGAATATTTTGGCAGTATTTCGACATTATTTCAGTAGCATTTCAGCCGTAATTATGTCGACAATTCATAGGAATATCAAAGCAACAATATATCACATTATCGAGGAGGCGGAGCAATCAACGAAGATCCACAGTTAATGCGACCGGCGGAAGCCCTATCAGCACAAGGCGGTTCCGTGATTATTTAGAGTATAAAATCATTAAGGCTTAAATTAAGGGTTTGGTGATTTGGGCCTAAAAAGGACAGTCAATCATAGGTAAATCGCATGTGTCACTGACATGTGGGTCCCACATGTCAGTTGGATATCCATCGACTATCCATGGAGCAAAAGCTCTGCCCGTGCCCTCTCTATGAATTATCGGATATCCGCCCCATGACATCCGTGGACACAATCAACTCTCCATACCCGTGCCCGGTGGGTCGAATATCCGTGGATACCCAGATCCGTGGATAAAATTACCATCATGAGAGCGAAGCGTAGCTGTGCACCGGTATATGACCTGCATAAGAGAGGACGAAATATTATTGAAAATCTTGTCATTTCTACATAGCCAGAGCGACCAAATAACGGCAATCGCTCCCATCCTAATAAGACGCTTAAACCTAACAGCCACACCATTGAGCCAATTGCCAAATATATTAGCAACACTACGCGGTGGGTATAAGGTAGAACCTATTTGAACAGCTGACCATATAGACCTAGCAAACTTTCATGTGGGGATAAGACGCCTTGGTATACTCTCTGCTATTTGTGCTTGTGTCCCGATTTAACTATAATGAAAGATTGAAACAAATAAGTAAGAAAAAACAACTATATCAGAACTGCTAGAGCCAATGCAGTAGCCATGATAAGATACACATAGAATGGTGAATAAGCGGAAGCCCAATGTCCGCTTTAGTAGAACACACCCACATGTGCACCTTTAAAATGTTAGGTCTATTAGACTAATAGTTTGCAAATAATTACCTTCAAATGTCCATTACCACGTACAGATGTTCAAACCGCACACAAACATATGAAAAACATCCATGCGCGAGGTGCAACGATCATCCATTTTAAACTGTTTTCGATGTGGGTCAGATTACGGATGCCCATTTATAGCATGCCTCATTGGCCACATGCCTTTTTCTACCATGTCCCTAGTGAGCACCTTGTCTATTTAGGGATGTCTAGTGAGGATGTCTTGATTCCTCAGCAGCAGCCAAATGAAAGTCCTATTAACTTCCCGTAGACCCATGGCGTCGAGCCCTTACAACTAATTGAGCATATCCATGATATTCTGCTTAACAATATCCGAAACAACATGTTGGACAGTTTCAAAGATTTTCTCGTTAAAAAAATAGTGACCTAGTTGTGAATTTGTGACCTCTTAATAGTTTTAGATGGCCCTCTTTGACCATTTAGAGGCTTTGGACCCGTATGCCTTTCTAAAGTCCATAAAATTTCAACAACTATACTCCCTCTGTTCACTATTATGACACCTTTTAGATCATTCTTAAATGCATGTATCAAAACATGTTTCAGTGTGTAGGTTTACTCATTTTGGTACGTATCTAGTCCATGTTGAAATACCTAAAAGGTCTTAGAATAGTGAAGGGATGGAGTATTTATTTTCTCTTGTATTTCTCCTAAGTGTGTGTGCATATAAAGTCTATTTAAACTCCAATTTCACATAAGTTTGAACCAAACTATCTAAGATTCAACATCACACAATCCAACAACATTTCAAATGCATAATTTCAGATTTTGCAGTCTAAATTCAAACATAAATAAGGTCCAAATGCATAACTAAAAGTCCCAAATATCATCCAAAAGCATAGATCAAACAAAAGAAAAATCATCCAACTAGCCACAACAGAAAGAGAATCAATTGATGCCATGGTGTGTACTTCTCCCTCCTCCCAAGTGTGTGCCAGTTAATTGCATCCAAGATGGCACCATGAGTGTGTGGGTTGTCGCAGAAGGGCGCCCGCTTACCTGCCAACATGTTGACATGCTTTCCAAGAAGCGGATGGGTTGTGCGCACGACGGGAGGCAACATAAGCTTTGGCTCGACCGTGAATAGGATAGTGTATCAGGGTTGTATCCATGATGACCATAGCAATGAAACCGATGGCGGCCGCGTGGAAGCGTATGATGGAGAGGGAGCTTTCATGGTGCCAAACAAATCTTGGATAGTTGGTCTCCCTATTTACCCCTCCATTCTATAAATACAATAGATAGAGGGGTGTTCTTTTAGAGCGACCCACTATTACGGATGGAGCCTTTTAAGCCCTCCATTGCATGTGGAAGGACTTTTCCGTGTGTGATGTGGAACAACAGTGACATCCGATAATGTGAGCCATGTGCGCGCGGTTCATGTAGTCCCCTATGCAGGTACAACACAAACATAAATGCTTTCTAGGATGTAGAATTAAATTTGTAAAGGGATTTCTTCAAAATAATCGTCATCTTAAATGCACACCATCACAAACGATTGGTAGGTGGCCCACCGTGTGTTAATCTTCAGCGACATTTGCTTTAATGCGCCCCGCGTGGGGTCTCCACGGCAATGTACATGGTTTATGGACTTGTATTTTAGGGAAGAAGGTGGCGAGTTCGTTTGTTAACACATAAGGGGGAGGCACGATTTACCCAAGTTCAGGTCCCGAAGGGTGAAATCCTACTTCCTATTTGCCTGCTCTTGATTGATGATGAAGATTACAAGGTTGTCGCGATGGCTATGTTGTTATGCCTATTGATTAAACTCTTCTTCCCGGTGATCCATGCAAGCCTTTATAAAGGAGGATAGGTATCGGGTATCGTTTCTGGGTTTCTTGATATGGGCTAGTCTTTGTTCCACACGCCATGTGTATGGGCCTTGAAGCTTTATGATCACCAAATGTCTTCGACTTCTTGATCCTTAACAGGTCATGGTCATCAGGTGCGCCTCATGTTGCGCCGCACCAGTAATATCAATGATTGGCACCTGAAGGGTCGTGCCCATGCCAGCTGTCAACACCCGGATTTTTAATTCCAGATACCTATTATGCTGTACATCGCAATCCCAGGAAGATTGTTTTTGCAAGACATAATAAGTTCATATCACAGCACATCATTCATTACAAACCATAATTGTCTTACATTAAAGGATCACATGAGCCAACAGTTGATCTAAAGATCAAATACATAACACATAGCGGAAGATACGTAGTAGGGGTCCATCTGTTCCACATGCAACGCTTGACGTCGGGAGGTAGTCCTTTTCGATAAAGGGAATATATTAATATCAGAAGATACCAATTACACCCAGCCTCTGCAACAACGCAATGTTCTAATAACATTACGGATGCACACAACCAAAAAAGAGAAAAAGAAAACTAAGAAATAAAAGCCCGCTACAGTATCCCAACCCTAGCAACAGTAATACATCCACCACCGAGACAACACCTGAAATTCAGACTCTTCAAAAGCAACGCCTCCAAGAAGGGAACAGTGCACCAGCGCTGTCGTCGCCCGATCAAAGATCTTAGGTTTTCACCCTGAAGATGGTCTCCGCTCTCAAAACAATGTCTTCAACAAGAACATTGCCAGGCACAACCAGTTAAGGCCAGACCTTGGGTTTTCACCCTGAAAGGTAAGATCCCGAACTTCACATGTGTTGCCGCCCGCACTTTCATACCACTGTTGCGAAGCCCGGAACACCAAGCAAACCCCTCAACATCGCAAAGACTTGAACCTCCATTAGCTAGTCCTCCAAATCCGGCCTTCATGATATTCTCTTCTTCTGACTTCACCATGGATCAGCTGTCACTTGGTGTCAACACAGAAAAGAGCTTCGCGCAGCACCCTCCAAAACCAAACGGTCGGAATAAAAGCATGGGCGCGCACGACCGAATACCACCGATCCAGCAAACTCCAGGCAATAGAAGCACTGTTACATTCGCCGGCGGCGCCTTCCGGAACTCAACACTCCAGCCAGATCATGAAGGGCAGGCCTCCGGTAGGTCTTCATCTTCGCCCAAGAGAGACCCTAGGACCGCCGACTTTATTCAGGCCGAGCCCCCACGCAACTTGCCATCCCGGCCGCCCTACACACCGAAACCGGTAGATCGAAGGCGACCCTGGCCGCCAAGCCCGCACGAGGACGAGTGGTGCTGCGGCGGAGAAGACGACCAGAGCAGGCAGAGTCGGCCATGGCCAGAGGGCATCAGCCGGAGTCCATCGGCCCAAGGGCCTAGACCTCCTCCATCCGCCGCTCGCGCCGACGTGACCGCCGCCCAAGATCGCCCCTCCATCGCTGCAAACTGCCCCACACCGGCCTGAGCACCAACCCTTTCGCTCTCCCATTGCTCCGCCTCCCCGCGCGAAGAGAAGATGCCAGGAGAGCGCCGCCCACCCCTCGCCGTCTTCGCCGGCCAGGGCGCCGCCACATTCGCCGGCGCCGGCGGCCGCGACGGCCAGGAAGGCCCGATGTGGTGTCTCCTTGGCTGGAGATTCGATCGCCCCGGAGCCGCACGCGCGTGCGACCCGGAGGCAGTTACGCGCTCTTCAGTCGGGAGGTAGTCCTAGTTATCGTAGACATCCTGCTGTCCACCTTCCTGGTACCGGTTCTCCTCTTCATAGTCTGGCCATTTGAATAGCCAGGGATAAAGCCATGAGTACTTTTAAAGTACTCGCAAACTGTCACTAATAGAATTACTAATATCTCTAAGTGGGTTCTAAGCTCTAGGTTCATTTGCACAAAGCCAGTTTTATTTCATAAACACTTTATAGCTAAGACTCTTTATTGACCTAAACTTACTTAAGTGGGAACATTAGTGTCATCCCCACAACTCTGTTGTGTTTCAAGTCAAAGTCACATTCCAAGTCATCATTCATTTTTAGAAAATATCTGACAACGGAACAGTATGGCCATCCAACTGTCCATGACCGCGGACGCGGCTAGTCGAATAGTTTAACACTCTGCAGAGGTCGTACTCTTGTTCCACAACTTTTGATTACATCCGTCAGGGATAGCCTTGAATCATCATAACTCAGTATGCGGATCATCAACCATTAACCTTTCACTTACACACCCTAGTATAGGCAGCTCCCCTATGAGCTTGGCCTCCTAGTGATAGAAAACTGCCATCCTAGGAACTGAACAGGGCTTGGGTAGGACATTCAACTCTTTTTCACGTCATTTCACTTTCAACGGAGGCAGCCTCAGCATAACCTCTATGACGCTTGTTCAGAGGGAACCCATACTAAGATACATAAATTTCCAGCTAAAGCCTTACCCATTATCAGGTATTGTGGGGGTACTCTAAAATTGGAATGGTATCGCATCCGAACCCAACCATCAGTTTTTGTCAAAATCACCATGTCATTCAAGGTCATATTCACCTTCAAAACTTTCAATAGAATGACTCATCATTCCAAGGTTTTCAAAGTCATTTGTTTCACAAGCTCCCATCTAGAGTACTCAATTTTAGTTTTAGCACTAGCAACTAGTCATGAGTGGTGCTAACTAAAGTTTAGCTTTCTAGGCTAAGTTTGAAGCTCTTGTGGTACTCTATACTTTGGCACAAATGAACTACAACAAGTAAGCCTTGGTAATCAAAGTAAAAGCTTGTAAGATAAAAATTGGGACTTGGAAAGATAAAACTTTAAACAACAATACTAGTGCCCATGGTGTCTTGCACTAGTAGCTTGGCATTAGTAGAGCTTGCCTTGGTTGGTGTATTGATCAAAGTGCTCCTCCTCTTCTTCGTAGAAGACCTCCTCCTCCTCGTAGCCTTCGGTACTAGCGTCTATAAACGGATACAAGGTAACAATCACCAAACAATACTTAAGGAGACTACTTAGCCTTAATGGCTCACTCAAGATAATCTATCATCATCACAATCATCACTCAACATAACACTAGGGTTTTCTTATTTAGTGTTAGGAAAATAATTTCCTCTCATTGAAATATACTAAGATTTAATATCCTCAAATAAGAGAATATGAGGCCATGAAACTAAAGTCATCACCTCACATCACATTACTTGGGAAAGTGATTTAAATGAGATGCTACACCTCATAGATTTGAAATCCTAAATTTGAAACAATTTAAATGAGCTAGAAATGACTACATAGCCATTATTTTATTCTAGCCCATGATCATATGAAACAACTATGTCATATTTTTGCATAATCAAATAGAGTTTTTGAAATGTGAATTATGAGAATTAGAATCAACTCAAAATTCATTATGGTTGATTTTTAATAAATGTTTGAATTTTGAAAAGGCACTGCCTTGTTATTTTTATTGCAAGTGATCTATAATGAACTAGAGTTTGAGACCAGTGGGGTTTGCTAGATAATTTCATCTACTTTCTCCAAAAATTGGAATCACTCCATTTACATTTGTAGATTTGATTTTATTAAAATTCTAGCAAAGCACCAGTGTTGAAATTTGATTTAAAACGAAAATACAGAATTCAAATCAGTGGGCTTTCTCGGGAAACGAACTTGGGCCAGAGAGAAAAAGAAAACGGGCCGGCCCAGCTGCGTGTCTCGCACGAGCGGGCGGCCTGATAGCAGGACCCGCATGTCAGCGACTAATCAAACCCGAAATGGTACGCAAAACAGAGGCCGTAGGATTAGAACGAAATCAAAGGCTGATGGTCACCGTCGTCTCCGACGAGATCAAACCCTGGCTGCGGCGAACCTAGGGGGTCGGCGGCTCACTGGAGGTCCGGCGATGATTGGCGTTGATGCAGAGCAACGTTATCAATGACGGCGAAGCTCCTGGTACCGGCGGCGTCTCCTGGAGTGGCGCCAATCTTCCGCTCCTTCTGCGATGGCTCCGGCGGACTCCGGCGATCGATTAAGGGGCTACTGGCTAAATTGGGACGGGGGAATGCTCGAGGAGGATCAGTGGGAGGAGGGGAGGAGAATGGTGTGCAAAATTGGAGCGGGGAGTGCTCTATTTATAGCGTCGACGAGGTGCTGCGGTGGTTCACGGTTGCGAGCATGGAGGTGATGCTACGGGCGACTAAGGGCGTGGGCGAGGACGCTGCTCTGTTCCTGAGGTCATGGCGATCGAGACGCGCTTGATTGCACAACAAATTATGGTCAGGAGCAGTGGCAAACGTGACGAGTGTTGCAGTACCGTGGCGGACGTCGGCGACGACGACGACGGCGACAGGGCACGGGGGAGGGAGAGAGGTTGTCTGGCATGTTGCTGGTGTCGTGGAGACTCTCCTGGCGGGCGCTGATGGCGAGGAGAGGGCTAGGTCAGCGGGGCGACGTCGGGCTCTGGCGCGCTCTGGCTCGCGTCCGTGCACGCTCCTGGCATCACTGGCTGACCTGGGCGCATCCTTGCCTGGTCACTGCCAGCCTCTCATGGGTCGATGGCGTGCACTAGCGTGATCAGTAGAGTGAGAGGAGGCTCCAGGACATGTTGAGGTGAGCCAGAAGTGAGAGGAGAGGATGATAGCATGGTGGGTGGCATGGTACACGACATGGACATGGTTTGGTCAATTCTCTCCGGTTATCATTGAACCAATGTCATGGTTTGGTCCAGGGGATGCAAGGGAACATCAAGGATGACACGAGCATGGATGGTTTAGTCTAAAATCCAAAGGATAATAGAGGGTGTGCTCATACCAGATTTATGCCCACCAAGTGCTCGACAGAATGGCCGCAAGAGATTTTATTTTGAATTTTGCCAAACTTTTTCTTGGGTGTGAGTCTAATAATATTTGGCATCTCCTAGTGGCCTTGGTTTGCAAAGTGAAGTCAATTTGGTGAAATTCAAACTTGAGGTGATCTTGTTTCTGTTTCAGTGTTGCAACTTTGCAAGCTGAAAATAAGAATTTGAAAGTGAACCAACAAGGTTGGTCAACACCAATGTGATCACCTTGATGTGTTCTTGGATGAGGAGAAAAGAATTGGGAAAGTTTAGTTTAGAAAATAATAACCACAGGGGTCCAAAGTGGGTACCCTGATATAATTGTCACAAATGACCATTATCATATGTGGCTTGGTTTTGATTTTTCTTTTGATTTTTTTTTGCATTTCTTTGACACAAAAGGTATTTTTTTAAGTTTAGTAATGTTTTCAAACCATTTAGCTAAAGTAAAAATGGCATAGGCCAAGATTTGCAAATATGGCTATAAGCTCACATATGCTTTTTCTTTTATTTTATTTTCCTTTTGCTTTGTTTCTTTTTGACTCCAAAGAGCAAGGTTTAGGGTTTAGGAACATTACCAAACACTTCACACAACAATCATGTCAAAGATCATCACATACATGCATGAACACTAGGTACACAAGGCAATTCAATTTAAGTTTTTTGTTGGCTCAAATATTTGGGTAGGAGAGATTGATCTTATTCATTGATTTGAAAAGTTGGGATGTTACAAACCCTTCCCCCTTACAAAAGATCTCATCCCGGGATCTAAAGAAAACTAGGAACTAAAGAGATCAGGGAATTCAGTCCTAATATAGTCTTCTCGTTCCCATGTGGCTTCTTCTTCAGTATGGTTGCTCCACTGAATCTTCAGAAACTTGATACTTCGGGTGCGGATGGTTCTGAAGGCTTCTTCCAGGATACGAATGGGTATTTCCCGATAGGTCAAGTCTTTGTTGATATCCACAGATCTGTGATCGATGTTTTTGAAAACATTCGTCTTCTCGGGAACTTCCAAACACTTCCGAAGTAATGAGATGTGAAACACATCATGCACAGCTGACATTTCCTCTGGCAGTTCTAGCTGATATGATACTTCTCCTCGGCGGCTCAAAACTTTGAAGGGTCCAACATATCTGGGGGCAAGCTTTCCTCTGAGTTGGAATCTCTGCATTCCTTTGAGGGGCGATACTTTCAGATACACAAAGTCTCCGATGTTGAAGGTGATCTCTCGATGTCTCTTGTCAGCATAACTCTTCTGTCTTGATTGGGCAGTCTTGAGGTATTCGCGAATCTTGTGAACCTTCTCTTCAGCGTCTCGGAGAATGTCGGGTCCAAAGATCTGACTATTTCCGACTTCCGACCAGTTCAAAGGGGTACGACACTTCCTTCCGTACAATGAGCTGTTGTATTAAGAAAACTCCGCGAAAGGCAGACAGTCTTCCCATTTGGATCCATACTCTAGCACACATGCTCTCAACATATCTTCGAGTATCTGATTGACTCTTTCAGTCTGTCCATCAGTCTGCGGGTGATAAGCTATACTGAAATTCAGCCGGGTTCCTAATCCTTCGTGTACTTTCTGCCAAAATCTTGAGGTAAACTGGGATCCTCTATCTGACGCAATTGACTTGGGGGTTCCATGCAGACTAACTATTCTTGATATATACAACTCTGCTAGCTTAGGGCCTTGGTAGGTGGTTTTGACTGGTATGAAATGGGCTACCTTGGACAACCTATCAATCACTACCCAAATAGAATCATTTCCTCTACTTGACTTGGGCACCGGTGATGAAATCCATTCCTACAGAATCTCATTTCCATTCAGGGATCTGTAAGGGCTGCAGTAATCCTGCAGGTCGCTGATGTTCTGCTTTGATTCGCTGACAGATGTCACACTTGGCTATGTAAATTCCAATCTCTCTCTTCATTCCATGCCACCAAAATTGTTCCTTCAAGTCTTGGTACATCTTGGTTCCTCCGGGATGAATGGAATACAGGGTGTCATGAGCTTCCTTCAGAATGACTTGTTTCAACTCCGAATCTGCTGGTACGCAGAGGCGATCGTTTTACCAGAGACCTCCTTCTTCATCTTCAGTAAATCCCGGTGCCTTTCCTGCAGCTATCCGTTGCTTGATTCCATCAATGCTGGCATTTCCTTTCTGGGCTTCCTTTATCTGGCTAACCAAGGTGGGCTGGAGCTCAATGCTTGGTAGGAATCCTTCACTAACTATCTCCAGTCTAAACTGCTCAAATTCTTGATACAAGCTAGGCTGCTCTTCTACAATCATGGAGTTCAACTGACATGGGTGTCTACTTAGAGCATCCGCTACCACATTGGCCTTGCCGGGGTGGTAGTGAATCTCCAGGTCATAGTCCTTAATCAACTCTATCCATCTTCCCTCATGTTTAGCTCCTTCTGGGTGAAAATGTACTTCAGGAGCTTATGATCTGAATAGATCTCACAGCGATTACCCATGAGGTAATGACGCCATACCTTCAAGGCTAAGACTACTGCTGCTAGCTCTAAGTCATGGGTTGGGTAATCCTGCTCATGTTGCTTCAGTTGCCTAGATAGATATGATATCACTTTGCCTTCTTGCATCAGCACACATCCAAGACCAATCTTGGAGGCGTCACAATAGACGTCAAATGGCTTAGTGATACGTCCAATTTGCATCACTATTTTATATCATAATTTGCTGTTATTCATTGATATATTTCATATTGGGGCACAATACTTATGTTATTTCATCTATTTTGCATGTTTCATCATTATTGGAGGATTGAACACCGGAGCCGGGATTCTCGCTGGAAAAAGCACCGTCGAACGCAATATTTCGGAAGATCAACTCTGGAAGGAAATTATACCAAAAATCCTATTTTTCAAGATGACGAAGGAAGCCGAAGGAGGGGCCGGGAGGAGCCGGTGGTGGGCCCACACCCTAGGGCGGCGCGGCCCATGCCCCGGCCGCGCCGGCCTATGGTCCGGGGGCCCACGACCCCTTTCGCTCTCCTTTTCTTCGCGAAAACCTTCGTCCCGAAAACCTAAGCCGAAGGGGTACCTCGCGAAGAGTTACAGCCGCCTCGCGGGGCGGAGAACACCGAGAGAGAAAGAGCTCTCCGGCGGGCAGGAATCCGCCGGGGAAATTCCCTCCGGGAGGGGGAAATCGACGCCATCGTCACCGTCATCGAGCTGGACATCATCACCATCATCATCATCATCATCTCCACCATCATCATCGCCATCTCCTCCGCAGCACCTCGTCACCGCCGTAGCAATTTGGGTTTGATCTTGATTGTTTGATAGGGGAAACTCTCCCGGTATCTATTCATACTTGTTGTTGATGCTATTGAGTGAAACCATTGAACCAAGTTCATGTTCAGATTGTTATTCATCATCATATCACCTCTGATCATGTTCCGTATGATGTCTCGTGAGTAGTTCGTTTAGTTCTTGAGGACATGGGTGAAGTCTAAATGTTAGTAGTGAACTATGGTTGAGTAATATTCAATGGTGTGATATTTAAGTTGTGGTGTTATTCTTCTAGTGGTGTCATGTGAACGTCGACTACATGACACTTCACCATTTATGGGCCTAGGGGAATGCATCTTGTATTCGTTTGCTAATTGCGGGGTTGCCGGAGTGACGAAACCTAAACCCCCGTTGGTATATCGATGCAGGAGGGATCGCAGGATCTCGCAGTTTAAGGCTGTGGTTAGATTTATTCTTAATTACTTTCTTGTAGTTGCGGATGCTTGCAAGGGGTATAATCACAAGTATGTATTTAGTCCTAGGAAGGGCGGTACATTAGCATAGGTTCACCCACACAACACTTATCATAACAATGAAGATTATTTAGCCGTATGTAGCGAAAGCACTAGACTAAAATCCCGTGTGTCCTCGAGAACGTTTGGTCATTATAAGTAAACAAACCGGCTTGTCCTTTGTGCTAAAAAGGATTGGGCCACTCGCTGCAATTATTTCTCTCGCATTTTACTTACTCGTATTTATTTCATCCGTTACATCAAAACCTCCCGAATACTTGTCCGTGAGCATTTACGAGTGAAACCTTCATCGAAACCGCTTGTCAACACCTTCTGCTCCTCGTTGGGATCGACATTCTTACTTATCGAAGATACTACGATACACCCCCTATACTTGTGGGTCATCAAGACTATTTTCCGGCGCCGTTGCCGGGGAGTGAAGCGCTATTGGTAAGTGGAATTGGTAAGGAAAACCTGTTGTGCTGATTTTATTTCTGCCTGCTGCTATAAGTCATTATGGAGAGATCTTCTCTTCATTTTCTATTTGGGAAATCTACTACTACTGCAACGGTAGTGGATGAGGCGCCAGTGAGGAAGTAATACCATATAAAATACCTATGAAAATTATTGAACATGTTATGGATAACCGCTATGAAGGGGATGGAACTGTCCACCCCGGTGATCATTTACTGTTTTTGCATGAATTATGCGGGTTATTCAAATGTGCAGGTATTGCTGTGGATGAAGTGAGGAAGAAATTATTCTCCTTATCGCTGTCCGGTAAGGCGGCGCATTGGTATAAATTACTCGGATAATGGGGATTCTCTTGAATGGAATGATATTGTGCCCCGGTTTTATTCTAAGTTCTATCCTCCAAGTGAAATTCACAAAGATCGGAATCGCATATATAATTTTTGGCCTCATGATGGAGAGAGTATTGCCCAAGCGTGGGGGAGATTGAAGTCTTTGATGCTCAAATGCCCCATTCATGAGCTTCCTGGTAATATTATTATTGATAATTTCTATGCAAGACTTTCTTTTCAAGACAAGACCTTGCTGGATACTTCTTGTTCTGGATCATTTACACGCAACAAAGAAGAGTTTAAAAGGGACCTTCTTGATCGAATCCAAGAAAATACTCGAAGGTTGGGAGAACGACAAAGGTAGAGAATCGGGTATAATTTATGATTATAAATGCATTGAAGCTTTTATGGATACTGATAAATTTCGTAATATGAGTGCTACATATGGTCTTGATTCTCAAGTCGCTGTAAATCTTTATAAAGCTTTTGCCTCTCATTATGAATTGCCAAAGAAGAATTTTGATAAGTATCATGAACCGTATAAAGATAAAATTGATTCATCTATTAATAAGTGTGTTGTAATTGAAACCGCCGATCGCGTTATTCCTGAAGCTTATATTGAAAAAACTCCTTTTCCTGCTAAAATGAAAGAGTACTCTGTTATAAATAGTGCAGTTCATAAAAGTGAAAAGAAACCCGTAGAACCCGAAGAACAAATAAAAGTTGAACTCCGTTGTTGCAATAGTTAAAGATCTTGTGACTCGAAAATGTGGAGGATGGTCATATTATTTTCTGTGAAGATGCTTCTAATATTGTTTCACATCCTAATAAACCCAAACAAGCTAGTGTTCCTATGATGTCCGTTAAAATTGGTGATCATTGCTATTATGGATTATGTGATATTGGTGCAAGTGTTAGTGCTATTCCGTATGAGCTTTACACGGAGATTATGCACGAAATTGATTCTTGTGAACTTGAAGATATTGATGTGGTTATTCAGCTGGCTAATAGAGAAACTATTTCACCAATTGGTATTGTTCGAGATGTGGAAGTCTTATGCGGTAAGATTAAATATCCTCGCTGACTTTTTGGTACTAGGGTCCGTCGCTAGTGATTATTGTCCTATTATTTTTGGTAGACCTTTTCTAAATACTTGTGGAGCTATTATAGATTGCAAGAAAGAGAAAATTTTGACTAAATTTGCTGGTGAATCTTACGAGTTTAACTTCTCTAAATTTACTAAAACTCCTTATAAAGCTGATTTGCCTAGTAATGATTTTAAAATGGAGCAAAGTGTGCATCTATTGTTCTTGTTCCTAATAATCCTTTGCAGCAACATCTGGAGGATAGCGAGAGTGAAGTTTTTAGGAAAGAAAGAGAGGAGCTTGAGGAGATTTTTCTTCGCCAACCTATTCTCAAGCATGATTTACCGGTGGAAGATTTGGGTACAACACCGCCACCAAAGGAAGATCCCGTTTTTGATTTAAAGCCTTTACCCGATAATCTTAAATATGCTCATATTGATGATAAGAAAATATATCCTGTTATTATTAGTTCTAAGCTTTCGTAGTTTGAAGAAGAAAGGTTATTGGGAATATTGAAGAAACACCGAGGAGCTATTGGCTACACTCTTGATGATTTAAAGGGGATTTCTCCATCTATTTGCCAACATGCTATTAATATGGAAGATGATGCAAAGCCCGTTGTTGAACCTCAACGTCGTCTAATTCCGAAGATGAAGGAAGTGGTAAGGAATGAGGTATTACGACTTCTTGAAGCTGGTATTATATATCCTATTGCTGATAGTAGATGGGTTAGTCCCGTGCATTGCGTTCCCAAGAAAGGAGGTATGATCTGTTGTGCCTAATGATAATGATGAGCTCATTCCTCAAAGAGTAGTTGTAGGGTATAGAATGTGTATTGATTTTCGAAAAGTTAATAAAGTTACTAAGAAAGATCATTACCCTTTACCATTTATTGATCAAATGCTAGAAAGGTTATCTAAAAATACTCATTTTTGTTTTCTTGATGGTTATTCTGGGTTTTCACAAATTGCTGTTAAAGCTAAAGATCAAGAGAAAACCACTTTTACTTGTCCCTATGGAACTTATGCTTATAGGCGTATGCCTTTTGGTTTATGTAATGCTCCTGCTACTTTTCAAAGATGCATGTCTCCTATTTTTCATGGTTTTTGTGAGAGTATTGTAGAGGTATTCATGGATGATTTTTCTGTCTATGGGAATTCATTTGATAGTTGTTTGCGAAATCTTGATAAAGTTTTGCGGAGATGTGAAGAAACTAATCTTGTTCTTAATTGGGAGAAATGCCACTTTATGGTTAATGAAGGAATTGTATTGGGACATAAAATTTCTGAAAGAGGTATTGAAGTTGATAGAGCTAAAGTTGAAGCAATTGAGAAGATGCCCTATCCGAGGGATGTTAAAGGTATTCGTAGTGTTCTTGGTCATGTTGGGTTTTATAGGAGATTTATTAAAGATTTCTCCAAGATTTCAAAGCCTCTTACTAATCTCCTTCAAAAAGATGTACCATTTGTTTTTGATGATGATTGTAAGGAAGCTTTTGAAACTCTTAAGAAAGCCTTAACAACTGCTCCTATAGTTGAACCCCCTGACTGGAATTTACCATTTGAAATTATGTGTGATGCTAGTGATTTTGCTGTAGGTGCTGTTCTTGGACAGCGAGTAGATAAAAAACTGAATGTTATTCATTATGCTAGTAAAACCCTTGATGCTGCTCAAAGAAATTATGCTACAACTGAAAAGGAATTGTTGGCTGTAGTCTTTGCTTGTGATAAATTCAGATCTTATATTGTTGATTCAAAAGTTACTATTCATACCGATCATGCTGCAATTAGATACCTTATGACAAAGAAAGATGCTAAGCCGAGGCTTATTAGATGGGTACTTCGTTGCAAGAATTTGATTTACATATTGTAGATAGGAAAGGTGCTGATAATCCTGTTGTCGATAATTTGTCTAGATTGGAAAATATTGCTTATGATCCCGTTCTCGTTAATGATAGTTTTCCAAATGAACAATTGGCTGTAATAAAGGTGAGCTCGCGAGACAGTCCTTGGTATGCTGATTATGCTAACTTTATTGTTTCCAAGTACTTGCCTCCAACCTTTTCAGTTCAGCAAAGGAGGAAATTCTTTTATGATTTGAGGCATTATTTCTGGGATGACCCACACTTATATAAAGAAGGAGTGGATGGTATTATGCGAAGATGTGTTCCCGAATATGAACAACAAGAGATATTGAGTAAATGTCATGGCAGTGCTTATGGAGGACATCACGCCGGAGATAGAACCGCGCAAAAGGTTCTACAATCAGGTTTTTATTGGCCAACTCTCTTCAAAGATGCAAGGAAGTTTATTTTATCTTGTGATGAATGCCAAAGGGTTGGTAATATCTCCAGACGCAATGAAATGCCAATGAATTATACTCTTGTTATTGAACCGTTTGATTGTTGGGGATTTTACTTCATGGGACCTTTTCCGTCTTCGGAAGGTAACACTCATATACTTGTTGCTGTTGATTATGTTACTAAATGGGTGGAAGCCATACCTACAAAAAGTGCTGATGGTGAGACCTCTTTAAGAATGCTTTTAGATATTATTTTTCCTAGATTTGGAGTTCCTAGATATATTATGACCGATGGAGGTTCTCATTTTATTCATGGAGGTTTTAGAAAGACTCTTGCTAGGTATGGTATTAATCATAGAATTGCTTCCGCTTATCACCCTCAAAGTAGTGGTCAAGTAGAATTATCAAATAGAGAAATTAAATCTATTTTGGGAAAGACTCGTTAATAAATCTAGAAAGAATTGGACTAGTAAATTGAGAGATGCACTATGGGCTTATAGAACTGCTTATAAAAACCCCATGGGAATGTCACCTTATAAAATGGTTTACGGAAAAGCTTGTCATTTACCTTTAGAGCTAGAACACAAAGCTTATAGGGCTGTTAGAGAATTAAATAAAGATCCTAAACTTGCCGGTGATAAGAGGTTGTTACAATTAAGTTCTCTAGATGAATGGAGAAGTGAAGCTTATGAAAATGCTAAACTCTTTAAAGAAAAAGTTAAAAAATGGCATGATAGGAGGATCATCAAAAGAGAGTTTAATATTGGGGATAAAGTCCTATTGTATCGGTCTCGTCTCAGATTCTTTGCAGGGAAATTACTCTCGAAATGGGAAGGACCATATGTTGTCGAGGAGGTGTATCGCTCAGGAGCAATCAAGATTAGCTCTCTCCAAGGCAATGCTACGCAAGTGGTGAATGGACAAAGACTCAAGCATTATATCTCGGGTGATTCTTATAATGTTGATGTTGATATTATTCGAGTGGAAACACCGGAAGCTTTCATCAAAGGACAACTGACAGTCCGCCGTAACTCGACTTTGAATAGGTAACAAGATCGGTAATGAAAAGTACGCAATTTATTTTCCGAACTATATTTTTGCTGTTTTTGGAAAATATGAGAAATTACGAGTTCGAAACGGAGTGGAAAGGACGCACGAGGGCGTGGCACCATAGGCCGGCGCGGCCTAGCCGGGGCCCGCGCCGACCTATGGTTTGGCCGCCCCGTCGCCCCTTTCCGACTCTGGTTCGATCTGGTACTTTCCTTTTGTCGAGAAAATTTTTGCTATATAATCCCCCGGACCCCTGGAGGTCCGTATATCGTGTTTTCGACGTGTTTTGTTTCGAGCTGTTTCTGCCAGGATCTATTTTCAGTTTAGAAGCACCATGGTCTCCAAGAACAAGGGCAAGGAGTTTCCAGATGAAGAAGATCGAGATCTTGGGTGGAAAGAGGAAGACAAGGACGTCAAGAAAGAGGATGAAGAAGAGGTGAAGGAAGATTCGCGCGCACACCCGCGTGCTACCATTGCAAGCATCAGGGTGGTAGACAACACTTTCAGTGCAAACAAGAGCGCAAGAATTCGCACTGGAGGAGCGGTTCCACGTCATTATCTAGCTTCGAAAACATCTCCATCAGGCACTCATCACCCCTTCCGCAATCTAATTTTCAATAATCAAATTGAAGGGACTCCCAAGGCAGCATTGCCTAGCCAGTGGGATATAGATCGCTCTAACACTCGCAGGAGAAAAGGAGCCTCGAGGCTGAAGAGTGGGGAAATAACTCCAAGAGCTGGGACTCGCCATTAGACAGACTCTCTAACCGCGTCGAGCACAATTCAGAGATGATTCGCAATCTCATATACAGGATTGACGAGCTTCAGGAGCTTATTGAGAAGCTGGTCAGGAATTCATCACCACCATCGCCGAAGGAGTAATTCATCATCGGTATTGGCATCCCCTTGGTTTGTTCCAAGCTTGGGGAGTGCCGCGGTATCACATTATCACTATCTTTTACTTTTATTGTCAAGTAGTATCATATCATGAATAGGGAAGTTATCGTATAGGATGGGTTGCGTTTGGAAGTATCTCTCCTTTAGTTGTCTATGTATCCCTTGGTGCGAGTTATCGATATGGAATATCAATGAGAAGTCTTATCATTTACATATTGCACATCTTATTTTAGTTTGCACTTTCTGCCATATGATTCGTCTTGTTGTTAGTATAGGTATCACTTTGGGAGCATTGAATAAATCTATTTGGTTTTGGCAAACTTAGCATTGGTCAATAGCAACAACGCTTTGAGGTTTAAATAGAAAAGAGAAATACATGTAGATGTTTCATTGTCTTTCTTGTTAGCTCATAGCTCATTATTCTGAAGTTAAAATTGTTTGTGCTTACAAGGAAGATGCATGATTGTTTCTATCATATGTATATTTGTTTGTTTCCCTCGACTCTTATGCTTGCTAATTAACCTTGCTAGCCAAAGACCTGCACTGAGAGGGAATACTTCTCATGCATCCAAACCTTAACCCAAACCTATGTCATTTGTGTCCACCATACCTACCTATTACATGGTATTTTCTGCCATTCCAAGTAAATACTTCATGTGCTACCTTTAAACAATTCAAAACTTATTACTTCTTATTTGTGTCAATGTTTTATAGCTCATGAGAAAGTATGTGGTGTTTTATCTTTCAGTCTTGTTAGGCAGCCTCCACTAATGGACTAGTGGCTTCATCCACTTATCCTATAATTTTGCAATAAGAGCTGGCAACGGGGTTCCCAGCCCCAATTAATTAACTTTCGTTAATAATTCTCTTCACATGTTTTGCCCTGATTCATCAGTAAGCAACTTAATTTTGCAATAGACACTCCTCCATGGTATGAGATTGTTGGAAGGCACCCGAGGATTCGGTTAGCCATGGCTTGTGTAAGCAAAGGTTGGGAGGAGTGTCAACCCTTAAATAAACTAAAATACATGTGTAAACAAAAGAGAAGAGGGATGATCTACCTTGCTGGTAGAGATAACGTCCTTCATGGGAGCCGCTCTTTGGAGGTTTGTTTAGCAAGGGGGTTAGAGTACCCGCTACCAGTCGTTGACAACAACAAACACCTCTCAAAATGTTACTTTTATTATCTTTATATGATTTCAAAACTGAGAAAGCTCTAGCACATGATTTAATCCCTGCTTCCCTCCGCGAAGGGCCTGTCTTTTACTTTATGTTGAGTCAGTAAACCTATTTCTCTCCATCTCAAGCAAGCATTTGAGTAGTTGTGATCAAACCATTATATTGTGATTTGCTACATCATGTCTTTTATTCTTCCTTGTTTAGTACAAGTTTTATCTGAATGAATATAGCTTTGCAAGTTATCAATGATTATGAAGAGACCATTATGATTGAGTATGCAAGATTACCATCAGCTGTTAATATGAGAGCACTGCTTAATAGATGAATATAATTTGTTAAATGTTCTCTGACCAAGAACAAAGTTTGCCATCACCAATTATGATTCCTTATGCACCTTTACTTGTGATTACCTTATACTTGTTTCAAGATTGAGTTATATGAAGAAGTTGTTTACTATAATGTCTTGTGAGAATGAATATGATGCTTCTTGTCCGTATTTTGTTTATCGACTCTTCACTCCATAAAACATGTGGTCATGTATATCGAGTTCAGTTTCGCTTGGGGACAAGCGAAGTCTAAGCTTGGGGGGAGTTGATACGTCCAATTTGCATCACTATTTTATATCATAATTTGTTGTTATTCATTGATATATTTCATATTGGGGCACAATACTTATGTTATTTCATCTATTTTGCATGTTTCATCATTATTGGAGGATTGAACACCGGAGCCAGGATTCTGCTGGAAAAAGCACCGTCAGAACGCAATATTTCGGAAGATCAACTCTGGAAGGAAATTATACCAAAAATCCTATTTTTCAAGATGACGAAGGAAGCCAGAAGGAGGGGCCAGGAGGAGCCAGGGTGGGCCCACGCCCTAGGGCGGCGCGGCCCATGCCCTGGCCGCGCCGGCCTATGGTCCGGGGGCCCACGACCCCTTTCGCCTCCTTTTCTTCGCGAAAACCTTCGTCCCGAAAACCTAAGCCGGAAGGGGTACCTCGCGAAGAGTTACAGCCGCCTCGCGGGGCGGAGAACACCGAGAGAGAAAAGAGCTCTCCGGCGGGCAGGAATCCGCCGGGAAATTCCCTCCGGGAGGGGGAAATCGACGCCATCGTCACCGTCATCGAGCTGGACATCATCACCATCATCATCATCATCATCTCCACCATCATCATCGCCATCTCCTCCGCAGCACCTCGTCACCGCCGTAGCAATTTGGGTTTGATCTTGATTGTTTGATAGGGGAAACTCTCCCGGTATCTATTCATACTTGTTGTTGATGCTATTGAGTGAAACCATTGAACCAAGTTCATGTTCAGATTGTTATTCATCATCATATCACCTCTGATCATGTTCCGTATGATGTCTCGTGAGTAGTTCGTTTAGTTCTTGAGGACATGGGTGAAGTCTAAATGTTAGTAGTGAACTATGGTTGAGTAATATTCAATGGTGTGATATTTAAGTTGTGGTGTTATTCTTCTAGTGGTGTCATGTGAACGTCGACTACATGACACTTCACCATTTATGGGCCTAGGGGAATGCATCTTGTATTCGTTTGCTAATTGCGGGGTTGCCGGAGTGACGAAACCTAAACCCCGTTGGTATATCGATGCAGGAGGGATCGCAGGATCTCGAGTTTAAGGCTGTGGTTAGATTTATTCTTAATTACTTTCTTGTAGTTGCGGATGCTTGCAAGGGGTATAATCACAAGTATGTATTTAGTCCTAGGAAGGGCGGTACATTAGCATAGGTTCACCCACACAACACTTATCATAACAATGAAGATTATTTAGCCGTATGTAGCGAAAGCACTAGACTAAAATCCCGTGTGTCCTCGAGAACGTTTGGTCATTATAAGTAAACAAACCGGCTTGTCCTTTGTGCTAAAAAGGATTGGGCCACTCGCTGCAATTATTTCTCTCGCATTTTACTTACTCGTATTTATTTCATCTGTTACATCAAAACCCCCCTGAATACTTGTCCGTGAGCATTTACAGTGAAACCTTCATCGAAACTGCTTGTCAACACCTTCTGCTCCTCGTTGGGATCGACATTCTTACTTATCGAAGATACTACGATACACCCCCTATACTTGTGGGTCATCACTTAGTAATGTCAGGCATGATCAGTATTGGGGCTGTGGTTAATCTGCTCTTGAGCTTCTGGAAACTCTCTTCACATTTATCAGTCCATTCAAACTTCTTGTCTTTCTTCAACAGTTGAGTCATGGGTCTTGCTATGCTTGAAAATCCTTCAACAAACCTGCGGTAATATCCGGCAAGTCCAAGAAATGCACGAACTTCAGTTTGAGTGGTTGGGGCTTTCCATTCTTCAACGGTCTTGATCTTCGCGGGATCTACAACAATTCCTCCTGCAGACAAGATATGTCCCAGGAATCGTACTTCCTTTAACCAGAACTCACATTTGCTAAACTTGGCATACAACTTGTGCTCCCTAAGGGTTTCCAGGATAATTGTCAGATGGTGCTCATGCTCTTCTTCTGACTTGGAGTAGATTAGGATGTCATCGATAAAGACAACGACAAACTTATCCAAAAAGTTCATAAAGATCTTATTCATGAGATTCATGAAATAAGCTGGGGCATTGGTTAATCCAAATGACATGACATTGTACTCATACAATCCATATCTGGTGGTGAAGGAAGTCTTGGGAATATCCGTTGCGCGAATCTTCAGTTGATGATAACCAGTCCTAAGATCAATCTTAGAGAACACTCTGACACCGGTCAGCTGGTCAAAGGGGTCTTCTATCTTCGGCAGGGGGTATTTATTCTTGATGGTGACATCGTTCAACTTACGGTAATCCGTACATAAACGAGTGGCACCGTCCTTCTTATCCACAAACAATACCGGGGATCTCCAAGGCGAAGCACTTGGTTGAATTAGACCTTTGTGCAGCATGTCATCTAGTTGCTTCTTCAGTTCTACTAGTTCTGTCGGGTTCATACTATAGGGTCTCTGAGCTATAGGCCCGGTTCCAGGAATCAACTCAATGATAAACTCGATATCCCGATCTGGGGGCATACCGGGTAAGTCATCAGGAAACACATCGGGGTATCTGCAGACTATCCTGATTTGATCCAAGGTTGGCTTGGCTAAGCTTGTATTGCAGGTGAATTGTCTGGGCAACCTTTCAGACACGTGTTCTACTAACACTCCGGTGCTACTAGTCATGGTGATGGCCTTCTTGGCACAATCAATCAATCCATGATGTTTCGACATCCAATCCATACTCAGCACTACTTCCAAACCTTTGGCTCCCAGAACTATCAAATTTGCATAAAAATCTACTTCATGTATTCGGATAGGTACTGATTTGCAAATTTTTCTATCTTTGGTGGTTGAACCAGGTATTTGAACTATCATAACATGCTTCAAACTGATTGGTTGAATCTTACTAGTGCATGCAAAATCTTCAGTAACAAACAAGTGCGATGCTCCAGAATCAAACAAAACTCTTGCAGGTACTGAATTAACAGAAAACATACCCAGCACGACATCTGGCGCTTCCTGGGCTTCTTCGGCATTCATGTGATAGAGGCGTCCGTTGCGGTTGTTTGGGTTGCCTGGGGCAAACTTTCTTCCGGTTGAGACACGGCGTTGTTGCTGGGCAGGTGCAGCAGTATTGGGGGGCAGTCTTTGCTAGCTTCTTGGGGCACTCATTGGAGTAATGCCCGGTAACTCCGCATTCATAACAAGTCACAGTTGACTTGTCCTTTGGAGCAATGGGGACAACATTGCTTCCAGTCCTTGGGGCAGTGTTGGTGTTGTTGTTTTAGCCGGGGGCTCTCATCGGGGCACAGTTGAAGTGGTTGTTGTTGGCATGGTTGTTGCGGTGACCTCCTGGCCTTGGGTGTCATCCACCACGATTGGGGAAACTCGGGCGTAACAGCGGCACTGGGGGCTTGTTGGGTCTTGAGGCAAATCCTCCACTTGAGTTGGGGCAATACCTTGAGGTATTGCCGGGCCCACTCTGGTTCATCATCCCGCGCTTGCGGTTCTCATTGGCCTGGTTGAGCTTCCCCTTCCATCTGAATGGCTGAGTCAACAAGGGCTTCCAGGTCAGTAAACTAGATGTTCACCAGCACTGTCTGCATCTCATCATGCAGTCCATTCAGAAATCTTTCCTTCTTCTTCTCATTGGTGCCGGTCTCATCCGGGGCGTACCTAGACAGAGTAAGGAATCTGTCACGGTATTCCACCACGGACATCCTTCCTTGTTTGAGTTCGCGGAACTCATTCCTCATCTTCTTGATCAGACCCGGTGGCACATGGTATCGGCTGAACTTGAGCTTGAAGTCCGCCCAAGTCATCATCTGTCCTCCATTCATTGCATGGGCATTGTTCCACCAGGCTCTGGCAGGTCCTGACAGATAGTGGGTGGCAAACAGCACCTTCTCAGCAGCTTCCACTCCCGCAACTTCCAGGTTGTTCTCCATTGATTGGAGCCAGTCATCTGCATCTAAAGGCTCTTCAGTCTTGCTAAACATTGGGGGATTAGTATTCTGGAAGTTCTTCAACTTAGATCCAGGATGATCATTATGTCCATGTCCTTGGTTGTTCTGGGCTATCTGCTGTAGTACGGCAAGGTTGGCTTGTCGCTCAGCTCTTTCAACCTCCCTATCAGCCACCATCATCTGTCGCATCTGCATCAGTGCATCTGGGTTGTTGTTGCCGGTTGGAGGGGCCATCTGAACATTGAGGTAGATCATAAGATAAGAGGGAATTTTCTATGGCTTCTTTGGGGTAAAGTTTAAAAAGTTTAAAACTTGAGTACTTGACATGTTGAAATCAAACAACACTTTCATTCATTCCAAAAAACACACATTACAAGCTAACACCCAATGGTTTTAAGAACCATTTCCTCATTCTACGATACAAAGGGACAGATACAAACTCACACCTACGCAAGTGCTCTAGTGATACTACTCCTCATTAACATCTATCGGGATGAAGTCATCCTCTCCAGCTTCCATGAACTCATAGCCTTCCACATCAGTGTGGAAATCCAGGTCTTCATCTTCCTCAAAGTCATCATCATCACTCAGGTAGGCTGCATCATTTCCCTGGATATCTTCACCTTCTCCTTCCAGTTCCTTCAGTTGGGTCTCTTGTGCCTTGACAGTCTCCTCCAGGGATGCTATCTTCGCACGGAGGCGAGCAATGGTGTAGTCCTTCTTCGCCTGCTGACGACGAAGAGTCTTGCGCTCCTTGGCAAGGATCTTGATGGTATCGGTCTGCTGTGACTGGTGGAGGTAGGTTGCTGGCGTGTACTTGACACACGTCTGTTGGGAACCCCAAGAGGAAGGTGTGATGCGTACAACAGCAAGTTTTCCCTCAGTAAGAAACCAAGGTTATCGAACCAGTAGGAGTCAAGGAACACGTGAAGGTTGTTGGTGGCGGAGTGTAGTGCGGCGCAACACCAGGGATTCCGGCGCCAACGTGGAACCTGCACAACACAATCACAATACTTTGCCCCAACTTAACAGTGAGGTCGTAAATCTCACCGGCTTGTTGTAAACAAAGGATTAAATGTATATTGTGGAAAATGATGTTTGTTTGCGAAGAACAGTAAAGAACAGAGTTTGCAGTAGATTGTATTTCAGATGTAAAGAATGGACCGGGGTCCACAGTTTACTAGTGGTGTCTCTCCCATAAGATAAATAGCATGTTGGGTGAACAAATTACAGTTGGGCAATTGACAAATAGAGAGGGCATAACAATGCACATACATATCATGATGACTACTATGAGATTTAATCAGGGCATTATGAAAAAGTATGTAGACCGCTATCCAGCATGCATCTATGCCTAAAAAGTCCACCTTCAGGTTATCATCCGAACCCCTTCCAGTATTAAGTTGCAAACAACAGACAATTGCATTAAGTATGGTGCGTAATGTAATCAACACAAATATCCTTAGACAAAGCATTGATGTTTTATCCCTAGTGGCAACAACACATCCACAACCTTAGAACTTTCCGTCACTCGTCCCGCATTCAATGGAGGCATGAACCCACTATCGAGCATAAATACTCCCTCTTGGAGTCACAAGTATCAACTTGGCCAGAGCCTCTACCAGCAACGGAGAGCATGCAAGAACATAAACAACATATATATGATAGATTGATAATCAACTTGACATAGTATTCCATATTCATCGGATTCCAACAAACACAAAATGTAGCATTACAAATAGATTATCTTGATCATGATAGGCAGCTCACAAGATCTAACATGATAGCACAATGAGGAGAAGACAACCATCTAGCTACTGCTATGGACCCATAGTCCAGGGGTGAACTACTCACACATCAATCCGGAGGCGATCATGGTGATGAAGAGTCCTCCGGGAGATGATTCCCCTCTCCGGCGAGGTGCCGGAGGCGATCTCCTGAATCCCCCGAGATGGGATTGGCGGCGGCGGCGTCTTTGGAAGGTTTTCCGTATCGTGGCTCTCGGTACTGGGGTTTTCGCGACGAAGGCTATAAGTAGGCGGAAGGGCAGCGTTGGAGGGCTGACGAGGGGCCCACACCATAGGGCGGCACGGGCCCCCCTATGGCCGCGCGGCCCTATGGTGGCGGCGCCTCGTCGCCCCACTTCGTATCCCTTTCGGTCTTCTGGAAGCTTCGTGGAAAAATAAGACCCAGGGCGTTGATTTTGTCCAATTCCGAGAATATTTCCTTTGTAGGATTTACGAAACCAAAAACAGCATGAAACCGCAATCGGCTCTTCGACATCTCGTCAATAGGTTCGTGCAGGAAAATGCATAATAATGACATAAAGTGTGTATAAAACATGTGAGTATCATCATAAAAGTAGCATGGAACATAAGAAATTATAGATACGTTTGAGACGTATCAAGCATCCCCAAGCTTAGTTCCTACTCGCCCTCGAGTAGGTAAATGATAACAAGGATAATTTCCGAAGTGACATGCTATCATAATCTTGATCAATACTATTGTAAAGCATATGAGATGAATGCAGCGATTCGAAGCAATGGTAAAGACAATGAATAAACAACTGAATCATATAGAAAAGACTTTTCATGAATAATACTTTCAAGACAAGCATCAATAAGACTTGCATAAGAGTTAACTCATAAAGCAATAAATTCTTAGTAGAGAGTTTTGAAGCAACACAAAGGAAGATATAAGTTTCAACAGTTGCTTTCAACTTCAACATGTTTATCTCATGGATAATTGTCAACACAAAGTAACATAACAAGTGCAATAGGTAAACATGTAAGAATCAATGCACACAGTTGATACAAGTATTTGCTTCTAAGATAGAAAGAAGTAGGTAAACTGACTCAACAATAAAGTAAAAGATAGGGCCCTTCGCAGATGGAAGAATGGATTACTATTTTTGTGCTAGAGCTTTTCATTTTGAAAACATAGAAACAATTTTGTCAACGGTAGTAATAAATCATATGTGTTATGTATAAGACATCCTATAAGTTGCAAGCCTCATGCATAGATTACCAATAGTGCACGCACCTTGTTGTCCTAATTAGCTTGGATTTACATGGATTATCATTGCATAACATATGTTTCAACCAAATGTCACAAAGGGGTACCTCTATGCCGCCTGTACAAAGGTCTAAGGAGAAAGTTCGCATTGGACTTCTCGCTTTTGATTATTCTCAACTTAGACATCCATACCGGGACAACATAGACAACATGTAATGGACTCCTCTTTAATGCATAAGCATTCAACAACAGATAATATTCTCATAAGAGATTGAGGATTGATGTCCAAACTGAAACTTCCACCATGATTCATGGCTTTAGTTAGCGGCCCAATGTTCTTCTCTAACAATATGCATACTCAAACCATTTGATCATGATAAATCACCCTTACTTCGGACAAGACGAACATGCATAGCAACTCACATGATATTCAACAAAGGTGTAATAGTTGGTGGCGTCCCCGAAACATGGTTACCGCTCAACAAGCAACTTATAAGAAATAAGATACATAGCTACATATTCTTTACCACAATAGTTTTTAAGGCTATTTTCCCATGAGCTATATATTGCAAAGACAAAGAATAGAATTTTAAAGGTAGCACTCAAGTAATTTACTTTGGAATGGCACAGAAATACCATGTAGTAGGTAGGTATGGTGGACACAAATGGTATAGTTTTTGGCTCAAGGATTTGGATGCACGAGAAGTAATCCCTCTCAATACAAGGCTTAGGCTAGCAAGGTTGTTTGAAGCAAACTCAAGTATAAAACGGTACAGCAAAACTTACATAAGAATATATTGCAAGCATTATAAGACTCTACATCGTCTTCCTTGTTGTTCAAACACCTTAACCAGAAAATATCTAGACTCTAGAGAGACCAATCATGCAAACCAAATTTTAACAAGCTCTATGTAGTTCTTCATTAATGGGTACAAAGTACATGATGCAAGAGCTTAACCATGATCTATGTGAGCACAACAATTGCCAAGTATCAAATTATTCAAGACCATATACCAATTACCACATGAAGCATTTTCTGTTTCCAACCAAATAACAATGAACGAAGCAGTTTCAACCTTCGCCATGAACATTAAAAGTATAGCTAAGAACACATGTGTTCATATGCAACAGCGGAGCGTGTCTCTCTCCCAAACAAAGAATGCTAGGATCCGATTTTATTCAAACAAAAACAAAAACAAAAACAAACAGACGCTCCAAGTAAAGCACATAAGATGTGACGGAATAAAAATATAGTTTCACTAGAGGTGACCTGATAAGTTGTCGATCAAGAAGGGATGCCTTGGGCATCCCCAAGCTTAGATGCTTGAGTATTCTTAAAATATGCAGGAATGAACCACGGGGGCATCCCCAAGCTTAGACTTTTCACTCTTCTTGATCATATTGTATCATCCTCCTCTCTTGACCCTTGAAAACTTCCTCCACACCAAACTCAAAACAAACTCATTAGAGGGTTAGTGCATAATCGAAAATTCACATATTCAGAGGTGACATAATAATTCTTAACACTTCTGGACATTGCACAAAGCTACTGAAAGTTAATGGAACAAAGAAATCCATCAAACATAGCAAAACAGGCAATGCGAAATAAAAGGTAGAATCTGTCAAAACAGAACAGTCCGTAAAGACGAATTTTTATGGGGCACTTAACTTGCTCAGATGAAAATGCTCAAATTGAATGAAAGTTGCGTACATATCTGGGGATCACGCACGTAAATTGGCAGATTTTGCTAAATTACCTACAGAAGGGGCTGCTCAATTTCGTGACAGTAAGAAATCTGTTTCTGCGCAGTAATCCAAATCTAGTATTGACTTTACTATCAAAGACTTTACTTGGCACAAAAATGCAATAAAATAAAGATAAGGAGAGGTTTCTACAGTAGTAACAACTTCCAAGACTCAAATATAAAACAAAAGTGCAGAAGTAAAATAATGGGTTGTCTCCCATAAGCGCTTTTCTTTAACGCCTTTCAGCTAGGCGCGGAAAGTGTGAATCAAGTATTATCGAGAGATGAAGCATCAACAGAGGGGTTTGGAGTTTTCTCAACTATGCATTGTATCTTATCTATGTAAGTTTCAGAGGCCCCTTTTTCCTTACTCTTAGGCTTGCTATTCTCATCAAACAAATTTTCGAGAACAATCCAATCATAATTCTTTTCTAGTGCCTCGCACATTCCTAAGAGCTTGCAAGGTATTGATGTCTTAATCTTCCCTTCACAATTAACTTTATTAGTGTACTTTAATCTATCTTTTTCCATTTTTTCAAGGGTACTAGCAAAGTTGGTATAAGAGCCAAGCATCTTATATTTAATAAAGACTTTTCTAGCTTCTCTTGCTACATCACCAAATTCTTTAAGAAGGGTTTCTAAGATAAAATCTTTCTTTTCTCCTTCCTCCATATCACAGAGTGTAAGAAAAATATGTTGCATTACGGGGTTAAGATCAACAAATCTAGCTTCCAACATGTGTACTAAAGAAGCAGCAGCAATTTCATAAGTAGGAGCAAGTTCTACCAAGTGTCTATCTTCAAAATCTTCAGCTGTACTAACATGAGTGAAAAAAATATTCTATATTATCTCTTCCAATGATAGACCCTCGTCCTACCGGTATGTCTTTCAGAGTGAACTTAGGAGGAAACATGATGAAATAAACAAAACGTAAATAAAGTAAATGCAAGTAACTAATTTTTTTTGTGTTTTTAATATAGAGAACGCAAACAAGATAGTAAATAAAGTAAAACTAGCAACTAATTTTTTTGTATTTTTTATATAAAGAGCAAACAAAGCAGTAAATAAAGTAAAGTAAAGAAAGACAAAAACAAAGTAAAGAGATTGGATGTGGGAGACTCGCCTTGCAGCGTGTCTTGATCTCCCCGGCAACGGCGCAAGAAAAAGTCTTGCTGGCGTGCAGTTGACACACGTCGGTTGGGAACCCCAAGAGGAAGGTGTGATGTGTACAGCAGCAAGTTTTCCCTCAGTAAGAAACCAAGGTTATCGAACCAGTAGGAGTCAAGGAACACGTGAAGATTGTTGGTGGCGGAGTGTAGTGCGGCGCAACACCAGGGATTCCGGCGCCAACGTGGAACCTGCACAACACAATCACAATACTTTGCCCCAACTTAACAGTGAGGTTGTCAATCTCACCGGCTTGCTGTAAACAAAGGATTAAATGTATAGTGTGGAAGATGATGTTTGTTTGCGAAGAACAGTAAAGAACAGAGTTTGCAGTAGATTGTATTTCAGATGTAAAGAATGGACCAGGGTCCACAGTTCACTAGTGGTGTCTCTCCCATAAGATAAATAGCATGTTGGGTGAACAAATTACAGTTGGGCAATTGACAAATAGAGAGGGCATAATAATGCACATACATATCATGATGACTACTATGAGATTTAATCAGGGCATTACGACAAAGTACATAGACCGCTATCGAGTATGCATCTATGCCTAAAAAGTCCACCTTCAAGTTATCATCCGAACCCCTTCCAGTATTAAGTTCCAAACAACAGACAATTGCATTAAGTATGGTGCATAATGTAATCAACACAAATATCCTTAGACAAAGCATTGATGTTTTATCCCTAGTGGCAACAGCACATCCACAATCTTAGAACTTTCTGTCACTGTCCCAGATTCAATGGAGGCATGAACCCACTATCGAGCATAAATACTCCCTCTTGGAGTCACAAGTATCAACTTGGCCAGAATCCTCTACTAGCAACGGAGAGCATGCAAGAACATAAACAACATATATATGATAGATTGATAATCAACTTGACATAGTATTCCATATTCATCAGATCCCAACAAACACAACATGTAGCATTACAAATAAATGATCTTGATCATGATAGGCAGCTCACAAGATCTAACATGATAGCACAATGAGGAGAGACAACCATCTAGCTACTGCTATGGACCCATAGTCCAGGGGTGAACTACTCACACATCAATCCGGAGGCGATCATGGTGATGAAGAGTCCTCCGGGAGATGATTCCCCTCTCCGGCAGGGTGCCGGAGGCGATCTCCTGAATCCCCGAGATGGGATTGGCGGCGGCGGCGTCTCTGGAAGGTTTTCCGTATCGTGGCTCTCGGTACTGGGGTTTTCGCGACGAAGGCTATAAGTAGGCGGAAGGGCAGCGTTGGAAGGCTGACGAGGGGCCCACACCATAGGGCGGCGCGGGCCCCCCTCTGGCCGCGCGGCCTTATGGTGGTGGCGCCTCGTCGCCCCACTTCGTATCCCTTTCGGTCTTTTGGAAGCTTCGTGGAAAAGTAAGACCCTGGGCGTTGATTTCGTCCAATTCCGAGAATATTTCCTTTGTAGGATTTCTGAAACCAAAAACAGCAGAAAACAACAACTGGCTCTTCGGCATCTCGTCAATAGGTTAGTGCCGGAAAATGCATAATAATGACATAAAGTGCGTATAAAACATGTGAGTATCATCATAAAAGTAGCATGGAACATAAGAAATTATAGATACGTTTGAGACGTATCATAGGTCTGGTTGGCATAGGCGCGGGTTGTCCAGCTCCTCGCGAGTCTCACACAGCATGAAGTCAAGGTGCTCCACATGGTACTTTACCTCGGGGTGAGGTGACAGATCCATTGGCGCTCCCATGGAGTCAGGCCTTGCAAGGTGGGCGAAGCGAGTTCCCTTTATCTGGTTCACATTCTGCCCACACAGACGGGCAAGTGCTTCCTACATGGCTCGAGCTAGTCCATCCAGCCAGTTGTTCTCCCTCAAAGAGAACTGGATCCTCTCGGACATAGGTGGCTCTAGCTTTCTCCTCAGGTCTGCAACTACGACCCACTGCAGTTGCCCTCCAGGCTGATCGTTGACTTGTCCTCCAAAGAACTCTGGGTGCGGGCGCTCGAGATACTCAGCTAAGGCCTCCAAGTCCCTCTCAAATATCAGGCTTCCTCCGTTGCCCAACTGGTAGAACTTGGTGTGGTTGAGCTGCTCCATTTGTAGGTGAATTGGATGACTAAGTTAGAGAAGTGCAAGTGTGTCAAAATTTTATGTAGAATTACAAAGAAAACTAGAGCATGGATTTCTCATTTTGAAAAGATCTCAAGGGTAAGAGTGTGAATAAGTTTTCATAAATATTCACTTCATTGGTTTGAAACTAAGTTTTTCAGACGTCCATTCTAACTAGGGCATCCTAAGGTCAACCAATGGCTCTAATACCAACTTGTCAACACCCGGATTTTTAATTCCAGATGCCTATTATGCCGTACATCGCAATCCCAGGAAGATTGTTTTTGCAAGACATAATAAGTTCATATCACATCACATCATTCATTACAAACTATAATTGTCTTACATCAAAGGATCACATGATCCAGTCTTAATACAACAGTTGATCTAAAGATCAAATACATAACACATAGCGGAAGACACGTAGTAGGGGTCCATCTGTTCCACAGGCAACGCTTGACATCGGGAGGTAGTCCTAGTTATCGTAGACATCCTGATGTCCACCTTCCTGGTACCGGTTCTCCTCTTCATAGTCTGGCCATTTGAATAGCCAGGGACAAAGCCATGAGTACTTTTAAAGTACTCGCAAACTGTCACTAATAGAATTACTAATAGCTCTAAGTGGGTTCTAAGCTCTAGGTTCGTTTTCACAAAGCTAGTTTTATTTCATAAACACTTTATAGCTAAGACTCTTTATTGACCTAAACTTACTTAAGTGGGAACATTAGTGTCATCCCCACAACTCTGTTGTGTTTCAAGTCAAAGTCACATTCCAAGTCACCATTCATTTTTAGAAAACATCTGACAATAGAACAGTATGGCCATCCAACTGTCCATGACCGCTGACGTGGCTATTCGAATAGTTTAACACTCTGCAGAGGTCGTACTCTTGTGCCACAACTTTTGATTACATCCGTCAGGGATAGCCTTGAATCATCATAACTCAGTATGCGGATCATCAACCATTAACATTTCACTTACACACCCTAGTATAGGCAGCTCCCCTATGAGCTTGGCCTCCTAGTGATAGCAAACTGCCATCCTAGGAACTGCATAGGGCTTGGGTAGGACATTCAACTCTTTTTCACGTCATTTCACTTTCAACGGAGGCAGCCTCAGCATAACCTCTATGACGCTTGTTCAGAGGGAACCCAAACTAAGATACATAAATTTCCAGCTAAAGCCTTACCCATTATCAGGTATTGTGGGGGTACTCTAAAATTGGAATGGTATCGCATCCGAACCCAATCATCAGCTTTTGTCAAATTCACCATGTCATTCAAGGTCATATTCACCTTCAAAACTTTCAATAGAATGACTCATCATTCCAAGGTTTTGAAAGTCATTTGTTTCACAAGTTCCCATCTAGAGTAGTCAATTTTAGTTTTAGCACTAGCAACTAGTCATGAGGGGTGCTAACTAAAGTTTAGCTTTCTAGGCTAAGTTTGAAGCTCTTGTGGTACTCTATACTTTGGCACAAATGAACTACAACAAGTAAGCCTTGGTTATCAAAGTAAAAACTTGTAAGATAAAAACTGGGACTTGGAAAGATAAAACTTTAAACAACAATACTAGTGTCCATGGTGTCTTGCACTAGTAGCTTGGCATTAGTAGAGCTTGCCTTGGTTGGTGTATTGATCAAAGTGTTCCTCCTCTTCTTCGTAGAAGACCTCCTCCTCCTCGTAGCCTTTGGTACTAGCGTCTATAAACGGATACGAGGTAACAATCACCAAACAATACTTGAGGAGACTACTTAGCCTTAATGGCTCACTCAATATGATCTATCATCATCACAATCATCACTCAACATAACACTAGGGTTTTCTTATTTAGTGTTAGGAAAATAATTTCCTCTCATTGAAATATACTAAGATTTAATATCCTCAAATAAGCATGAAACTAAAGTCATCACCTCACATCACATTACTTGGGAAAGTGATTTAAATGAGATGCTACACCTCATAGATTTGAAATCCTAAATTTGAAACAATTTAAATGAGCTAGAAATGACTACATAGCCATTATTTGATTCTAGCCCATGATCATATGAAACAACTATGTCATATTTTCTCATAATCAAATAGAGTTTTTGAAATTTGAATTATGAGAATTGGAATTACATCAAAATTCATTATGGTTGATTTTTAATAAACGTTTGAATTTTGAAAAGGCATTGCCTTGTTATTTTTATTGCAAGTGTTCTGTAATGAACTAGAGTTTGAGACCAGTGGGGTTTGCTAGATAATTTCATATACTTTCTCCCAAAATTGGAATCATTCCATTTGGATTTGTAGATTTGATTTTATTCAAATTCTAGCAAAGCACCAGTGTTGAAATTTGGTTTAAAACGAAAATACAGAATTCAAATCAGTGGGCTTCGGCGGGAAACGAACTTGGGCCAGAGAGAATAAGAAAATGGGCCGGCCCAGCTGCGTGTCTTGCACGAGTGGGCGGCTTGACAGTGGGACCCGCATGTCAGCGACTAATCAAACCCGAAACGGTACGCAAAATAGAGGCCGTAGGATTAGAACGAAATCGAACGGCTGATGGTCATCGTCGTCTCCGACGAGATCAAACCCTGGCTGCGGCGAACCTAGGGGTCGGCGGCTCACCGGAGATCCGGTGATGATCGACGTTGATGCAGAGCGACGTTGTCGATGACGGCGAAGCTCCTGGTACCGGCGGCGTCTCCTGGGGTGGCGCCAATCTTCCGCTCCTACTGCGACGGCTCCGGCGGACTCCGGCGATCGATTGAGGGGCTACGGGCTAAATTGGGATGGGGGAATGCTCGAGGAGGCTCAGTGGGAGGAGGGGAGGAGAATGGTGTGCAGACTTGGAGCGGGGGAGTGCTCTATTAATAGCGTTGACGAGGTGCTGCGGGGGTTCACGGTGGTGAGCATGGAGGCGGTGCTACGGGCGACTAAGGGCGTGGGCGAGGACGCTGCTCTGTTCCTGAGGTCATGGCGATCGAGAAGCGCTTGATGGCACAGCAAATGGTGGTCAGGAGCAGTGGCAAACATGACGAGTGTTGCAGTACCGTGGCGGACGTCGGCGACGAGGACAACGACGGCGACTGGGCACGGGGGAGGGAGAGAGGTTTTCTGGCGTGTTGCTGGTGTCGTGGAGACTCTATTGGCGGGTGATGGTGCGTGATGCACACGTCCGTTGGGAACCCCAAGAGGAAGGTGTGATGCGCACAGCAGTAAGTTTTCCCTCAGAAAGAAACCAAGGTTATCGAACCAGTAGGAGATGAAGGCCACGTGAAGGTTGTTGGTGAAGGAGTGTAGTGCGGCGCAACACCAGGGATTCCGGCGCCAACGTGGAACATGCACAACACAACCAAAATACTTTGCCCCAACTTAACAGTGAGGTTGTCAATCTCACCGGCTTGCTGTAAACAAAGGATTAAACGTATGGTGTGGAGAATGATGTTTGCTTGTGAAAAACAACAGAGAACAGAGATTGCAGTTGATTGTATTTCAGATGTAAAAGAATGGACCGGGGTCCACAGTTCACTAGTGGTGTCTCTCCAATAAGATAAATAGCATGTTGGGTGAATAAATTACAGTTGGGCAATTGACAAATAGAGAAGGCATAACAATGCACATACATATCATGATGACTACTATGAGATTTACTTAGGGCATTACGACAAAGTACATAGACCGCTATCCAGCATGCATCTATGCCTAAAAAGTCCACCTTCGGATTAGCATCCGCACCCCTTCCAAGTATTAAGTTGCAAACATCGGACAATTGCATTAAGTATGGTGCGTAATGTAATCAACACAAATATCCTTAGACAAAGCATTGATGTTTTATCCCTAGTGGCAACAACACATCCACAACCTTAGAACTTTCTGTCACTCGTCCCGGATTCAATGGAGGCATGAACCCACTATCGAGCATAAATACTCCCTCTTGGAGTCACAAGTATCAACTTGGCCGAGCCTCTACTAGCAACGGAGAGCATGCAAGATCATAAACAACACATATATGATAGATCAATAATCAATTTGACATAGTATTCCATATTCATCGGATCCCAACAAACACAACATGTAGCATTACAAATAGACGATCTTGATCATGTTAGGCAGCTCACAAGATCTAAACATGATAGCACAAGAGGAGAAGACAACCATCTAGCTAATGCTATGGACCCATAGTCCAAGGATGAACTACTCACGCATCAATCCGGAGGCGGGCATGATGATGTAGAGTCCTCCGGTGATGATTCCCCTCTCCGGCAGAGTGCCGGAGGCGATCTCCTGAATCCCCCGAGATGGGATTGGCGGCGACGGCGTCTCTGGAACTTTTCTCGTATCGTGGCTCTCGGTACTAGGGTTTTCGCGACGGAGTGAATAAATAAGCGAAGGGGCAGAGTCGGGAGGCGGTCGAGGGGCCCACCCCACAGGCCGGCGCGCCCCCCTTCCAGGCCGCGCCGCCCTATGGTGTGGGGCTGCCTTGGCCCCTCTCCGTATCTTCTTCGGTGTTCTGGAAAGCTCCGTGCAAAATAAGACCGTGGGCTTTTGTTTCGTCAAATTCCGAGAACATTTCCTGTGTAAGATTTCTGAAACCAAAAACAGCAGAAAACAGGAACTGGCGCATCGGCATCTTGTTAATAGGTTATTGCCGGAAAATGCATCAAAATGATGTAAAGTGTATGTAAAACATGTGAGTATTGTCATAAAACTAGCATGGAACATAAGAAATTATAGATACGTTTGAGACGTATCAAGCATCCCCAAGCTTAGTTCCTACTCGCCCTCGAGTAGGTAAACGATAACAAGGATAATTTCCGAAGTGACATGCTGCTATCATAATCTTGATCAATACTATTGTAAAGCATATGAGATGAATGAAGTGATTCAAAGCAATGGTAAAGATAATGACTAAACAACTGATCATATAGCAAAGACTTTTCATGAATAGTACTTTCAAGACAAGCATCAATAAGTCTTGCATAAGAGTTAACTCATAAAGCAATAAATTATTAGTAGAAAGTTTTGAAGCAACACAAAGGAAGATATAAGTTTCAGCAGTTGCTTTCAACTTCAACATGTTTATCTCATGGATAATTGTCAACACAAAGTAATATGATGAATGCAAATAAGAAAGTATGTAGGAATCAATGCACATAGTTGTCACAAGTGTTTGCTTCTAAGATAGAAAGAAGTAGGTAAACTGACTCAACATAAAGTAAAAGAAAGGCCCCTTCGCAGAGGGAAGCAGAGATTACTCTTGTGCTAGAGGTTTTTATTTTGGAATCATAGAAACAATTTTGTCAACGGTAGTAATAATTCATATGTGTTATGCATAAGACATCCTAGAAGTTGCAAGCCTCATGCATCGAATACCAATAGTGCTCGCACCTTGTCCTAATTAGCTCGGATTTCCATGGATTATCATTGCATTACATATGTTTCGACCAAGTGTCACAAAGGGGTACCTCTATGTCACCTGTACAAAGGTCCAAGGAGATAGATCGCATTTGATTTCTCGTTTTTGATAGATCTCAACTTAAGGACATCCGTACCCGGAAAACATAGACAACAGATAATGCACTCCTCTTTAATTCTTAAGCATTCAACAACAGAAAATATTCTCATAAGAGATTTGAGGATTAATGTCCAAACTGAAACTTCCACCATGATACATGGCTTTAGTTGGCGGCCCAATGTTCTTCTCTAACAATATGCATACTAAAACCATTTAATCATGATAAATCACCCGGACTTCAGACAAGACGAACATGCATAGCATCTCACATGATATTCAATAAAGGTGTAATAGTTGATGGCGTCCCCAGAAACATGGTTACCGCTCAACAAGCAACTTATAAGAAATAAGATACATAAGCAACATATTCAATACCACAATAGTTTTTAAAGCTATTTTCCCATGAGCTATGTATTGCAAAGACAAGGAATGAAATTTTAAAGGTAGCACACAAGCAATTTACTTGGAATGGCAGAGAAATACCATGTAGTAGGTAGTTATGGTGGACACAAATGGCATAGGTTTTGGATGCACGAGAAGCATTCTGATACGTCTCCGACGTATCGATAATTTCTTATGTTCTATGCCATATTATTGATGATACCTACATGTTTTATGCACACTTTATGTCATATTCGTGCATTTTCTGGAACTAACCTATTAACAAGATGCCGAAGTGCCGATTGCTTGTTTTCTGCTGTTTTTGGTTTCGAAATCCTAGTAACGAAATATTCTCGGAATTGGACGAAATCAAGACCCAGGGGGCTATTTTGCCACGAACCTTCCAGAAGACCGAAGAGCATACGAAGTGGGGCCACGAGGTGGCCAAACCACATGGCGGCGCGGCCAAGGGGGGGCCCGCGCTTCCCTGTGGTGTGGGCCCCTCGTCAGCCCCCGACTCTGCCCTTCCGCCTACTTAAAGCCTCCGTCGTGAAACCCCTGATGCGAAAAACCACGATACGGAAAACCTTCCAGAGACGCCGCCGCCGCCAATCCCATCTCGGGGGATTCTGGAGATCTCCTCCGGCACCCTGCCGGAGAGGGGATTCATCTCCCGGAGGACTCTACGCCACCATGGTCGCCTCCGGAGTGATGAGTGAGTAGTTCACCCCTGGACTATGGGTCCATAGCAGTAGCTAGATGGTTGTCTTCTCCTCATTGTGCTTCATTGTTGGATCTTGTGAGCTGCCTAACATGATCAAGATCATCTATCCGTAATACTCTATGTTGTGTTTGTCGGGATCCGATGGATAGAGAATACCATGTTATGTTAATTATCAAGTTATTGCATATGTGTTGTTTATGATCTTGCATGCTCTCCGTTATTAGTAGAGGCTCGGCCAAGTTGGTGCTAGTAACTCCAAGAGGGAGTATTTATGCTCGATAGTGGGTTCATGCCTGCATTGACACATGGGACAGTGACAGAAAGTTCTAAGGTTGTGCTGTGTCTTGTTGCCACTAGGGATAAAACATTGATGCTATGTCCGAGGATGTAGTTATTGATTACATTACGCACCATACTTAATGCAATTGTCCGTTGTTAGCAACTTAATACTGGAAGGGGTTCGGACGATAACCCGAAGGTGGACTTTTTAGGCATAGATGCGGTTGGATGGCGGTCTATGTACTTTGTCGTAATGCCCAATTAAATCTCACTATACTTATCATGACATGTATGTGCATTGTTATGCCCTCTCTATTTGTCAATTGCCCGATCGTAATTTGTTCACCCAACATGCTTTCATCTTATGGGAGAGACACCTCTAGTGAACTGTGGACCCCGGTCCATTCTTTAATACTGAAATACAAATCTGCTGCAATACTTGTTTTTACTGTTTTCTCTCGCAAACAATCATCTTCCACACAATACGGTTAATCCTTTGTTACAGCAAGCCGGTGAGATTGACAACCTCACTCGTTTCGTTGGGGCAAAGTACTTTGGTTGTGTTGTGCAGGTTCCACGTTGGCGCCGGAATCCCCGGTGTTGCGCCGCACTACATCCCGCCGCCATCAACCTTCAACGTGCTTCTTGGCTCCTCCCGGTTCGATAAACCTTGGTTTCTTTCTGAGGGAAAACTTGCTGCTGTGCGCATCATACCTTCCTCTTGGGGTTGCCCAACGAACGTGTGAAATACACGCCATCAAGCATAATTTCTGGCGCCGTTGCCGGGGAGATCAAGACACGCTGCAAGGGGAGTCTCCACTTCTCAATCTCTTTACTTTGTTTTTGTCTTGCTTTATTTTATTTACTACTTTGTTTGCTGCACTATATCAAAATACAAAAAAATTAGTTGCTAGTTTTACTTTATTTGCTATCTTGTTTGCTATATCAAAAACACAAAAAAAATTAGTTACTTGTTTTACTTTACTTAATATCATGCATGTTTTTATTTCACTAGTTAAGCATAATGGAAAACAACAAAAATATGAGAGATCTTTATGAACTTTATCTTGAATTAGGACATGATGTGTTTGAAGAGAGAATTAAAAAACCCATGGAACTTTATATGCATGCTAATGGGAATGCTATTACTATGGATGCTTTGAACACCATTGTTGCTAATGCTATGGAAAATTTTAAGCTTGGGGAGGCTGGCTCGATGAGCATGATCTTTTTAGTCCCCCAAGCATTGAGGAGAAAATTTTCTTTTATGATTACAATATGCCTCCTATATATGATGATAGCCACTTTGTTGAATTTGCTCCCACTACAACTAATAAAATTGATTATGCTTACGTGGAGAGTAATAATTTTATGCATGAGACTCATGATAAGGATGCTTTATGTGATAGTTATATTGTTGAGTTTGCTCATGATGCTACTTAAAATTATTATGAGAGAGGAAAATATGGTTGTAGAAATTTTCATGTTACTAAAACACCTCTCTATGTGCTGAAATTTTTGAAGCTACACTTGTTTTATCTTCCTATGCTTGTTACTTTGCTGTTCATGAACTTGTTTATTTACAAGATTCATATGCATAGGAAGCATGTTAGACTTAAATTTGTTTTGAATTTTCCTCTTGATGCTCTCTTTTGCTTCAACTACTATTTCTTGCGAGTGCATCATTAAAACTGTTGAGCCCATCTTAATGGCTATAAAGAAAGAACTTCTTGGGAGATAACCCATGTTTTTGCTACAGTACTTGGTTTTTAATTTGTGTCTTGGAAGTTGTTTACTACTGTAGCAACCTCTCCTTATCTTAGTTTTGAGTTTTGTTGTGCCAAGTAAAGTCTTTGATAGTAAAGTAAGTACTAGATTTGGATTACTGCGCAGTTCCAGATTTCTTTGCTGTCACGAATCCGGGTCTACCTCCCTGTAGGTAGCTCAGAAAATTAAGCCAATTTACGTGCATGATCCTCAGATATGTACGCAACTTTCATTCAATTTGAGCATTTTCATTTGAGCAAGTCTGGTGGCCTAATAAAATCCATCTTTACGGACTGTTCTGTTTTGACAGATTCTGCCTTTTATTTCGCATTGCCTCTTTTGCTATGTCGGATAAATTTCTTCGATCCATTAATGTCCAGTAGCTTTATTCAATGTCCAGAAGTGTTAAGAATGATTGTGTCACCTCTGAACATGTGAATTTTTATTATGCACTAACCCTCTAATGAGTTGTTTCGAGTTTGGTGTGGAGGAAGTTTTCAAGGATCAAGAGAGGAGTATGATGCAATATGATCAAGGAGAGTGAAAGCTCTAAGCTTGGGGATGCCCCGGTGGTTCACCCCTGCATATTCTAAGAAGACTCAAGCGTCTAAGCTTGGGGATGCCCAAGGCATCCCCTTCTTCATCGACAACATTATCAGGTTCCTCCCCTGAAACTATATTTTTATTCCGTCACATCTTATGCACTTTTCTTGGAGCGTCGGTTTGTTTTTGTTTTTGTTTTGTTTGAATAAAATGGATCCTAGCATTCACTTTATGGGAGAGAGACACGCTCCGCTGTAGCATATGGACAAGTATGTCCTTAGGCTCTACTCATAGTATTCATGGCGAAGTTTCTTCTTCGTTAAATTGTTATATGGTTGGAATTGGAAAATACTACATGTAGTAACTCTAAAATGTCTTGGATAATTTGATACTTGGCAATTGTTGTGCTCATGTTTAAGCTCTTGCATCATATACTTTGCACCCATTAATGAAGAAATACTTAGAGCTTGCTAATTTGGTTTGCATATTTTGTTTCTCTAGAGTCTAGATAACATCTAGTATTGAGTTTTGAACAACAAGGAAGACGGTGTAGAGTCTTATAATGTTTACAATATGTCTTTTATGTGAGTTTTGCTGCACCGTTCATCCTTGTGTTTGTTTCAAATAACCTTGCTAGCCTAAACCTTGTATCGAGAGGGAATACTTCTCATGCATCCAAAATACTTGAGCCAACCACTATGCCATTTGTGTCCACCATACCTACCTACTACATGGTATTTATCCGCCATTCCAAAGTAAATTGCTTGAGTGCTACCTTTAAAATTCCATCATTCACCTTTGCAATATATAGCTCATGGGACAAATAGCTTAAAAACTATTGTGGTATTGAATATGTACTTATGCACTTTATCTCTTATTAAGTTGCTTGTTGTGCGATAACCATGTTTCTAGGGACGCCATCAACTATTCTTTGTTGAATATCATGTGAGTTGCTATGCATGTCCGTCTTGTCTGAAGTAAGAGAGATCTACCACCTTTATGGTTGGAGCATGCATATTGTTAGAGAAGAACATTGGGCCGCTAACTAAAGCCATGAATCATGGTGGAAGTTTCAGTTTTGGACATATATCCTCAATCTCATATGAGAATAATAATTGTTGCCACATGCTTATGCATTAAAGAGGAGTCCATTATCCGTTGTCCATGTTGTCCCGGTATGGATGTCTAAGTTGAGAATAATCAAAAGCGAGAAATCCAAAATGCGAGCTTTCTCCTTAGACCTTTGTACGAGGCGGCATGGAGGTACCCCATTGTGACACTTGGTTAAAACATGTGCATTGCAAAGATCCGGTAGTCCAAGCTAATTAGGACAAGGTGCGGGCACTATTAGTATACTATGCATGAGGCTTGCAACTTGTAAGATATAACTTTCATAACTCATATGCTTTATTACTACCGTTGACAAAATTGTTTCATGTTTTCAAAATAAAAGCTCTAGCACAAATATAGCAATCGATGCTTTCCTCTTTGAAGGACCATTCTCTTTACTTTTATGTTGAGTCAGTTCACCTATCTCTCTCCACCTCAAGAAGCAAACACTTGTGTGAACTGTGCATTGATTCCTACATACTTGCATATTGTACTTGTTATATTACTCTATGTTGACAATTATCCATGAGATATACATGTTACAAGTTGAAAGCAACCGCTGAAACTTAATCTTCCTTTGTGTTGCTTCAATACCTTTACTTTGATTTATTGCTTTATGAGTTAACTCTTATGCAAGACTTATTAATGCTTGTCTTGAAAGTACTATTCATGAAAAGTCTTTGCTTTATGATTCACTTGTTTACTCATGTCATTACCATTGTTTTGATCGCTGCATTCATTACATATGTTTACAAATAGTATGATCAAGGTTATGATGGCATGTCACTTCGGAAATTATCTTTGTTATCGTTTTACTCGCTCGGGACGAGCAGAACTAAGCTTGGGGATGCTTGATACGTCTCCGACGTATCGATAATTTCTTATGTTCTATGCCATATTATTGATGATACCTACATGTTTTATGCACACTTTATGTCAAATTCGTGCATTTTCTGGAACTAACCTATTAACAAGATGCCGAAGTGTCGATTGTCGTTTTCTCGCTGTTTTTGGTTTCGAAATCCTAGTAACGAAATATTCTCGGAATTGGACGAAATCAAGACCCGGGGGCCTATTTTGCCACGAACCTTCCGGAAGACCGAAGAGCATACGAAGTGGGGCCACGAGGTGGCCAAACCACATGGCGGCGCGGCCAAGGGGGCCCGCGCCGCCCGTGGTGTGGGCCCCTCGTCGGCCCCCCGACTCTGCCCTTCCGCCTACTTAAAGCCTCCGTCGCGAAACCCCTGATGCGAAAAACCACGATACGGAAAACCTTCCAGAGACGCCGCCGCCGCCAATCCCATCTCGGGGGATTCCGGAGATCTCCTCCGGCACCCTGCCGGAGAGGGGATTCATCTCCCGGAGGACTCTACGCCGCCATGGTCGCCTCCGGAGTGATGAGTGAGTAGTTCACCCCTGGACTATGGGTCCATAGCAGTAGCTAGATGGTTGTCTTCTCCTCATTGTGCTTCATTGTTGGATCTTGTGAGCTGCCTAACATGATCAAGATCATCTATCTGTAATACTCTATGTTGTGTTTGTCGAGATCCGATGGATAGAGAATACCATGTTATGTTAATTATCAAGTTATTGCATATGTGTTGTTTATGATGTTGCATGCTCTCCGTTATTAGTAGAGGCTCTGGCCAAGTTGATGCTAGTAACTCCAAGAGGGAGTATTTATGCTCGATAGTGGGTTCATGCTCGCATTGACACCGGGACGAGTGATGAAAAGTTCTAAGATTGTGCTGTGTCTTGTTGCCACTAGGGATAAAACATTGATGCTATGTCCGAGGATGTAGTTATTGATTACATTACGCACCATACTTAATGCAATTGTCTGTTGTTAGAAACTTAATACTGGAAGGGGTTCGGACGATAACCTGAAGGTGGACTTTTTAGGCATAGATGCAGTTGGATGGCGGTCTATTACTTTGTCGTAATGCCCAATTAAATCTCACTATACTTATCATGACATGTATGTGCATTGTTATGCCCTCTCTATTTGTCAATAGCCCGACTGTAATTTGTTCACCCAACATGCTTTCATCTTATGGGAGAGACACCTCTAGTGAACTGTGGACCCCGGTCCATTCTTTAATACTGAAATACAAATCTGCTGCAATACTTGTTTTTACTATTTTCTCTCGCAAACAATCATCTTCCACACAATACGGTTAATCCTTTGTTACAGCAAGCCGGTGAGATTGACAACCTCACTGTTTCGTTGGGGCAAAGTACTTTGGTTGTGTTGTGCGGGTTCCACGTTGGCGCCGGAATCCCCGGTGTTGCGCCGCACTACATCCCGCCGCCATCAACCTTCAACGTGCTTCTTGGCTCCTCCTGGTTCGATAAACCTTGGTTTCTTTCTGAGGGAAAACTTGCTGCTGTGCGCATCATACCTTCCTCTTGGGGTTGCCCAACGAACGTGTGAAATACATGCCATCACATTCCCTTTCAGTACAAGGCTTTGACTAGCAAGGTTGTTTGAAGCAAACTCAAGTATGAACCGGTACAGCAAAACTTACATAAGAACATATTGCAAGCATTATAAGACTCTACACTGTCTCCTTGTTGTTCAAACACCTTAACCAGAAAATATCTAGACTTTTAGAGAGACCAATCATGCAAACCAAATTTCAACAAGCTCTACGGTAGTTCTCCACTACTAGGTTCAACACTACATGATGCAAGAGCTTAAACATGATCTATTTGAGAGCTCAAAACAATTGCCAAGTATCAAATTATTCAAGACAATATACCAATTACCACATGGAGCATTTTCTATTTCCAACCAAATAGCAATGAACGAAGCAGTTTTCAACCTTCGCCATGAACATTAAAAGTAAAGCTAAGAACACCAGTGTTCATATGAAACAGCGGAGCGTGTCTTTCTCCCACATAAAGAATGCTAGGATCCGAGTTTATTCAAACAAAAACAAAAATAAAAACATACAAACGCTCCAAGTAAAGCACAAAAGATGTGACGGAATAAAAATATAGTTTCACTAGAGGTGACCTGATAAGTTGTCGATGAAGAAGGGGATGCCTTGGGCATCCCCAAGCTTAGATGCTTGAGTCTTCTTGAAATATGCAGGGATGAACCACGGGGGCATCCCCAAGCTTAGACTCTTCACTCTTCTTGATCATATTGTATCATCCTCCGCTCTTGACCCTTGAAAACTTCCTCCACACCAAACTCAAAACAAACTCATTAGAGGGTTAGTGCATAATCAAAAATTCACATGTTCAGAGAGGACACAATCATTCCTAACACTTCGGACATCACCCAAAGCTACTGAAAGTTAATGGAACAAAGAAATCCATCCAACACAGTAAAAGAGGCAATGTGAAATAAAAGGCAGAATCTGTCAAAACAGAACAGTCCGTAAAGACGAATTTTTCCTAACGTGCTCAGATGAAGAATCTCAAATTAATGAAAGTTGCGTACATATCTGAGGATTACTCATGATTTTTCGCAGATTTTTCGGAGTTACCTACAGAGAGATCTACTCAAATTCGTGACAGCAAGAAATTTGTTTCTGCGCAGAAATCCAAATCTAGTATCAACCTTACTATCAAAGACTTTACTTGGCACAACAATGCAATAAAGTAAAGATAAGGAGAGGTTGCTACAGTAGTAACAACTTCCAAGACACAAATATAAAACAAAAATTGCAGAAATAAAATAATGGGTTGTCTCCCATAAACGCTTTTCTTTAACGCCTTTCAGCTAGGCGCAGAAAGTGTAACTCAAGTATTATCAAGAGATGAAGCATCAACATCATAATTGGTTCTAATAATAGAATCAAAAGGTAACCTCATTCTCTTTCTAGGGAAGTGTTCCATACCTTTCTTGAGCGGGAATTGATATTTAATATTTCCTTCCTTCATATCAATAATAGCACCAACAGTTCGAAGAAAAGGTCTTCCCAAAATAATGGGACAAGATGCATTGCATTCAATATCCAAGACAACAAAATCAACGGGGACAAGGTTATTGGTAACCGTAATGTGAACATTATTAATCCTCCCCAAAGGTTTCTTTATAGAATTATCAGCGAGATTAACTTCCAAACAACAATTTTTCAATGGTGGCAAGTCAAGCATATCATAGAGTTTCGTAGGCATAACAGATATACTTGCACCAAGATCACATAAAGCATTAAAATCAAAATCATTTACCCTCATCATAATGATGGGCTCCCAACCATCTTCCAACTTCCTAGGAATAGAAGTTTCAAGTTTTAATTTCTCTTCTCTAGCTTTAATGAGAGCATTTGTAATATGTTTTGTAAATGCCAAATTTATAGCACTAGCATTAGGACTTCTAGCAAGTTTTTGCAAGAACTTAATAACTTCAGAGATATGACAATCATCAAAATCTAAACCATTATGATCTAAAGCAATGGGATCAATGTCCCCAATATTCTGAAAAATTTCAGCACTTTTATCACAAGCAGTTTCAGCAGTTTCAGGCAATTTTGCATGCTTTGCACTAGGAGTAGAAACTTTGCCAACACCAATTACTTTATCATTGATAGTAGGAGGTTTAGCAACATGTGAAACATCATCATTGCTAGTGGTGGTAATAGTCCAAACTTTAGCTACATTATTCTCTTTAGCTAGTTTTTCTTCTCTTTCCCACCTAGCACGCAATTCAGCCATCAATCTAATATTGTCATTAATTCGAACTTGTATGGCGTTTGCTGTAGCAAATGACTTAATATCTTTATCTTCATTAGGCATAACTTTCAATTTTAAAAGATCAACATCAGCAGCAAGACTATCAACCTTAGAAGCAAGAACATCAATTTTACCAAGCTTTTCTTCAACAGATTTGTTAAAAGCAGTTTGTGTACTAATGAATTCTTTAAGCATGAATTTAAGACCAGAGGGTACACTTCTACTATTTTTGTAAGAATTTCCATAAGAATTACCATAACCATTACCATTATTAGAAGGATATGGCCTATAGTTGTTGTTACCCAAATTATTCCTATAAGAATTGTTGTTGAAATTACTATTTTTAATGAAGTTCACATCAACATGCTCTTCTTGAGCAACCAATGAAGCTAAAGGAACATTATTAGGATCAACATTAGATCTACCATTAACAAGCATAGACATAATCACATCAATCTTATCACTCAAGGAGGAGGTTTCTTCAACAGAATTTACCTTCTTACCTTGTGGAGTCCTTTCAGTGTGCCATTCAGACTAATTGATCATCTTATTATCAAGAAGCTTTGTTGCCGCCCCCAAAGTGATGGACATAAAAGTACCTCCAGTAGTTGAATCCAATAGGTTCCGTGAAGAAAAATTCAATCCTGGTTAGAAGGTTTGGATGATCATCCAAGTAGTCAGTCCATGGGTAGGGCAATTCTTTACCAAAGATTTCATTCTTTCCCATGCTTGTGCAACATGTTCATTATCCAATTTCTTAAAATTCATTATGCTACTTCTCAAAGATATAATTTTAGCAGGAGGATAATATCTACCAATGAAAGCATCTTTACATTTAGTCCATGAATCAATATTATTCTTAGGCAAAGATAGCAACCAATCTTTAGCTCTTCCTCTTAAGGAGAAAGGAAACAATTTCAGTTTTATAATGTCCCCATCTACATCCTTATACTTTTGCATTTCACAAAGTTTAACAAAATTATTAAGATGGGCAGCAACATCATCAGAACTAACACCAGAAAATTGTTCTCTCATAACAAGATTTAGTAAAGCACGTTTAATTACATAAAATTCTGCTGTAGTAGCAGGTGGAGCAATAGGAGTGCATATAAAATCATTATTATTGGTGCTTGTGAAATCACACAACTTAGTGTTCTCAGGAGTATTCATTTTAACAGTAATAAAAATAAACTAAGTAGAACAGAATTAAATAAAGTAAAACTAGTAACTATTTTTTTGTGTGTTTTTGATATAAAGAAAGCAAACAAAACAGGAAATAAAATAAAGCAAGTAACTAATTTTTGTGTGTTTTTGATATAAAGAAAGCAAACAAAACAGAAAATAAAGTAAAGCAAGACAATAAACAAAGTAAAGAGATTGGATGTGAGAGACTCCCCTTGCAGCGTGTCTTGATCTCCCTGGCAACGGCGCCAGAAAACAGTCTTGATGGCGCGTGATGCACGCGTCCGTTGGGAACCCCAAGAGGAAGGTGTGATGCGCACAGCAGTAAGTTTTCCCTCAGAAAAAAACCAAGGTTATCGAACCAGTAGGAGATAAAGGCCACGTGAAGGTTGTTGGTGAAGGAGTGTAGTGCGGCGCAACACCAGGGATTCCGGCGCCAACGTGGAACCTGCACAACACAACCAAAATACTTTGCCCCAACTTAACAGTGAGGTTGTCAATCTCACCGGCTTGCTGTAAACAAAGAATTAAACGTATGGTGTGGAGAATGATGTTTGCTTGTGAAAAACAACAGAGAACAGAGATTGCAGTTGATTGTATTTCAGATGTAAAAGAATGGACCGGGGTCCACAGTTCACTAGTGGTGTCTCTCCAATAAGATAAATAGCATGTTGGGTGAACAAATTACAGTTGGGAAATTGACAAATAGAGAAGGCATAACAATGCACATACATATCATGATGACTACTATGAGATTTACTTAGGGCATTACGACAAAGTACATAGACCGCTATCCAGCATGCATCTATGCCTAAAAAGTCCACCTTCGGGTTAGCATCCGCACCACTTCCAGTATTAAGTTGCAAACAACAGACAATTTCATTAAGTATGGTGCGTAATGTAATCAACACAAATATCCTTAGACAAAGCATTGATGTTTTATCCCTAGTGGCAACAACACATCCACAACCTTAGAACTTTCTGTCACTGTCCCAGATTCAATGGAGGCATGAACCCACTATCGAGCATAAATACTCCCTCTTGGAGTCACAAGTATCAACTTGGCCGGAGCCTCTACTAGCAACGGAGAGCATGCAAGATCATAAACAACACATATATGATAGATCAATAATCAACTTGACATAGTATTCCATATTCATCGGATCCCAACAAACACAACATGTAGCATTACAAATAGACGATCTTGATCATGTTAGGCAGCTCACAAGATCTAAACATGATAGCACAAGAGGAGAAGACAACCATCTAGCTACTGCTATGGACCCATAGTCCAAGGATGAACTACTCACGCATCAATACGGAGGCGGGCATGATGATGTAGAGTCCTCAGGTGATGATTCCCCTCTCCGGCAGGGTGCTGGAGGCGATCTCCTGAATCCCCCGAGATGGGATTGGCGGCGACGGCGTCTCTGGAACTTTTCTCGTATCGTGGCTCTCGGTACTAGGGTTTTCGCGTCGGAGTGAATAAATAGGCAAAGAGGCAGAGTCGGGAGGTGGCCGAGGGGCCCACCCCACAAGCCGGCGCGCCCCCCCTCTAGGCCGCGCCGCCCTGTGGTGTGGGGCCGCCTTGGCCCCTCCCCGTATCTTCTTCGGTGTTCTGGAATGCTCCGTGCAAAATAAGACCGTGGGCTTTTGTTTCGTCCAATTCCGAGAATATTTCCTGTGTAAGATTTCTGAAACAAAAAACAGCAGAAAACAGGAACTGGCGCTTCGGTATCTTGTTAATAGGTTAGTGTCGGAAAATGCATCAAAATGATGTAAAGTGTATGTAAAACATGTGAGTATTGTCATAAAACTAGCATGGAACATAAGAAATTATAGATACGTTTGAGACGTATCAGCGGGCGCTGATGGCGAGGCGAGGGCTAGGTCAGCGGGGCGACGTCGGGCTCTGGCGCGCTCTGGATCGCGTCTGTGCACGCTCCTGGCGTCACTAGCTGACCTAGGCGCGTCCTGGCCTGGTCACTGCCAGCCTCTCCTGGGTCGATGGCGTGCACGAGCGTGATCAGTAGAGTGAGAGGAGGCTCCAGGACATGCTGAGGTGAGCCAGAAGTGAGAGGAGAGGGTGATATCATGGTGGGTGGCATGGTACACGGCATGGTACACGGCATGGTCATGGTTTGGTCAATTCTCTCTGGTGATCATTGAAACAATGGCATGGTTTGGTCCAGGGGATGCAAGGGAACATCAAGGATGACACAAGCATGGATGGTTTAGTCTAAAATTCAAAGGATAATAGAGGGTGTGCTCATACCAGATTTATGCCCACCAAGTGCTCGACAGAATGGCCGCAAGAGATTTTATTTTGAATTTTGCCAAACTTTTTCTTGGGTGTGAGTCTAATAATATTTGGCATCTCCTGGTGGCCTTGGTTAGCAAAGTGAAGTCAATTTGGTGAAATTCAAACTTGAGGTGATCTTGTTTCTGTTTCAATGTTGCAACTTTGCAAGCTGAAAATAAGAATTTGAAAGTGAACCAGCAAGGTTGGTCAACACCAATGTGATCACCTTGATGTGTTCTTGGATGAGGAGCAAATAATTGGGAAAGTTTAGTTTAGAAAATAATAACCACAGGGGTCCAAAGTGGGTACCCTGATATAATTGTCACAAATGACCATTATCATATGTGGCTTGGTTTTGATTTTTCTTTTGATTTGTTTTGCATTTCTTTGATACAAAGGTATTGTTTTGGGTTTAGTAATGTTTTCAAACCATTTAGCTAAAGTAAAAATGGCATAGGCCAAGATTTGCAAATATGGCTATAACCTCACATATGCTTTTTCTTTTCTTTTATTTTCCTTTTGCTTTGTTTCTTTTTGACTCCAAAGAGCAAGGTTTAGGGTTTAGGAACATTACCAAACACTTCACACAAAAATCATGTCAAAGATCATCACATACATGCATGAACACTAGGTACACAAGGCAATTCAATTTAAGTTTTTTGTTGGCTCAAATAGTTGGGTAGGAGAGATTGATCTTCTTCATTGATTTGAAAAGTTGGGATGTTACACCAGCTCCCCTCTTGTTTTCTTATCATCACCCCAAACGGTAATAAATAAAAGTCATGTGTAGAACTTTCTTGAGTAGCCTCTTTGCCTTCCTCCCACGTGCCACATACGTGTCGCCGACGACTCCGTTTCCTCGGTTGCACTACATAAATCCCCGTGTCGCCGCCCTCTTAGCACACATCACCAATATAAAAAACACTAAACACTTTGACATGGTTCGCAGCAATATGACCGGTCGCCTCTTTTTGCTTCTGGCAATGCCCGTTGGCGCATCGTCGCCGTGTTGAGCACGCACCTCTGGGGACGGAGGAGGGGCGACAAGCATCTCCAGTCAGGGAGAAGAAGCCCCCCCCCCCCCGCATACTGACCTCAAAGCTGGCTCCTTGTACTCCCGCAGGTCCTCTAACAATGACAAAGGTGAAACGAATTTGGAGGACGACGAAGACGCGGTGACTGCGATGGAGGAAGACGAGTTGTTGCAAATCGAATGGTGAGAGCTGGCTGAATGAAAGTACGAGGAGGAGGAGGAGGAGATGCTCGAGGAGCAGGAGGTGATGATGGCATCCTTTGAGTACAAATGCGACGACAGAGAGCGCGCGAAGATGGCCGGCAATATTGTTGCTGCCAATGTTGTAGAGGCCTCTACCTCCCATGTAGCAGTAAGCTTGTCCACCGGCAAGGATGATATCATCGACATCTCCGACGATGATGATGGAATTTAGGACCTATATATATTAGTAGTTAAATATTTGAGATGTCCTTTTGTTGTCTTTTAATTTGTAAATTTATAGATATTGAGAAGATCGGTAATGAAGAAAATCGATAGATTTAATATCGCCCATCTTTTTAATAGGAAAAACATATTGCAATACTGTAAAGTAAACATTTTGAGTAAGCAAAAAGTGAATGTGAGGTGTCACACACGGCTTCAGCTTTCTTTCACAAACACCGAGTCTATGAAAAATCTTTTTGTGAATACTCTGGTCGTGAAATATTCCCGTCAGTTTACCGTTTTCGGTCGAAATAGAAACTCAAAATATCCCCGCAGTTTACATCCTCGCCTATAAAATAATTTGCTCACTCTTCCCGCCGGCGGCCTCCCGCATCTATACCATGCCACACTGCAAATCAACTCTAGTTGGGATTGACCTAGCGACGTCAGATGCGGAGGAGGAGCATTCCTCACAGCACAACATTGTCGGGGCAGCATCATCGACCTCACGAAGTCTGGTTCAGAGGAGGAGCACACTCTATGGCGGGATATGGCCGGGATGCAGGAGGAGGACTTGGAGGAGCAGATGGTGGTGGAGGATTCCACCGCGTTGGCTTAGCATGAGGAAGAAGTTGATCATCGCGTGGTGGGGGACTCCTTCGACACTCTCCGCGGGACCAGCTGCGTGCATGGTTGCGCACCAAGAAGAAACGTAAGAAAGCCGTCCGCGTAGCGGGTGTTTCGCAATTTCCCACCGACGAACTTGCGGGGCTATGAATGACCATGCTGGCAAGGCGCATGGAAGCAGAAGCATCGGGCTCTAGCGGAAACTTCATCGACAATGCCGAGGCATCAGGCTCCGGAGAGTGCGTAGCCGTCGACGATGCATAGGCATCCGACATTAGCAATGGCGTTGACGTCAGCGACATCTCCTCTGGTGACGAGGAGGACATTTAGTATAGTGATTTATGATTTTATTAGGGCCTACGCATGTCTTTTTGTAATAAGAAGGGAAACCATTTTTGATAGCTTCCCTTCCGGTGTAAGCCCAAATATATTATGAACTCTTTTTCAAGATGAACCATGTACATTGTGCAGGAAATTTGTTCCCTTTTATATATGCCCAAATAGTTGTGGAGAGGAAGGCAAAGGCTGAAGGTGCAGAAGTAATGCAAACAGCTTTCCACAGATAACACATTTGTGATGCTGATTGAGGTGCCAATATAAATCACTTGTGTGCGATATTACGCATACGACTTTCCAACTTTAAGTGTGACTCAGAGTAAACTGTATCTGAAAATGGGCTCATTTGGGTCCAACAAACCTAACCTTGCCTTCTTTTCGAACATAGACAAGAACCAGCACGGTTCCCATTCGAACTCACTCCTCGAAAACCACCATTGTTAGAGTACGTAATGGGCTTGGGCTGGCGCTATAGCCCATTAGTCTTAGGGTTAATTAGAGATAAGGGTCCCTTTCTTAGGGGTCAAGTAAACCTCTCTATATAAGGAGAGGAGACGTATCAATCTAATCAAGCAAGAATTAAGAAGGAAATCTCTTCCCTCTTGCCACCGGCCGTGGGCAAGGCCCCCGGCCGGCCCTCTCGCGCCATCCTTCTAGCAGCACCATAACACTTGGTATCAGATAGCTCTCGTTCGATCATGTCCAACCCTCCACCGAGTTCTTCCCACCCGCCGCCGCCGCACTCCGACGTCCCCGCCGTTCTCTCCCCGGCGGAGATCTCCGCAGCCCTCCGCGATCTCACCACTGCTGTCCAGGAGATCCGCCTCTTCCTGGCCGGTCCCTACAGGCCGCCGTCGACGGCGGCGCTGCTGCCGTGGCAGCCGATGCACCAGGCGGCCTCCGCCACGATCGTCGAGCCGCTGCAGCCGACGCTGCTGCTGTCGTCGCCGCCACCCGACGTCGGGCTGCTGCAGTCCCCGCTGCCGCTGTCCACCATCTTCGGGCCGGGCCCTACCTCGGCGCCCGGGGTCCCTCTTCTCCGGCAGCCGGCCGCCTTCTTCCCCACCGGGACGCTACAACAACAGCAGCTGCTGCCGCCGCCACCAACGCCGCTGCAGCTGCTGTCCTCACCGACGCTGTCCCTGCCGTTCGGTGGGCAGCTGCAACAACAGCAGCAGCAGCAGTTGCCGTCGCCACCAACACCGCAGCAGTGGCTGCTGCCGCCACCGACGCCGTCCCTGCCTTTCGGCGGTGTGGGAGCGACCTTGGCCCCGGGCTCTACATCGACACCGCCCGGGATGCCCTTCCACCAGGTCCGTTTCCCTCCGTCGCCGTCACCGCTTCTGGCTTGGATCGCTATCCGCCACGTATCAGCGGCGGTAAGGCTGCAGGCTGCTGCGCGCGGCCTCCTAGTGCGTCGGCGTGTGCGGGAGATGCGTGATCTGCAGCTGCAGCTCCTCCAAGTTGCGCTTCGTTGCGCAAGGGACCTCGATCTCGTCCGCTGCGTCGGGGATCTTGGGCGTGCGGTTTCCCCCACGGGCGGCGGACATGCTGTTTCTGCCGCGGGCAGCGACCTCAAAATCTGCGCCGTCGACAGTCATCCAGCGGGGAGAAGGCATGGTGTCACCGACAGGAGCGCACCGCGTAGCACCACTGCATTCTGCCGCCGGCCGCCGCGCAAGCTCCTTGTGTCCCGCTGGTTTCCATGGGATCCAGGTGGCTGTACAGGTGCACGTCCGACGGGCGGCTGGTGTCCACTTTATGTTCAGGGGTCAACAATAAAGCGTCCTAGTCCATTTCAGGTTGAGAGTAATAAAACAAGCCGAGATGTAAAAGGCTCGTTTTTAGGTGTTAGGTTTGTGTTGTGTCGAGTCATGGTTTGTTTAGGTTGCAGCTCGAGGAAGAGCTGCATGTCCAGGTGGGGTGTAGTGTTAGAGTACGTAATGGGCTTGGGCTGGCGCTATAGCCCATTAGTCTTAGGGTTAATTAGAGATAACGGTCCCTTTCTCAGGGGTCAAGTAAACCTCTCTATATAAGGAGAGGAGACGTATCAATCTAATCAAGCAAGAATTAAGAAGGAAATCCCTTCCCTCTTGCCACCGGCCGTGGGCAAGGCCCCCGGCCGGCCCTCTCGCGCCATCCTTCTAGCAGCACCATAACAACCATCCAGATTCAGGAAGATGCAAGGCACACCTTGCTCCCCTGGGTCACTCTGTCGGCTTTGGCGGAAGCTAGCTATCTTCAGGAGCCATGCCTTTCCGGATGCAGATGGCCTAACTGGCGGTTTCTTCGTCGTTTTCTTTGGCTGAACCACGCGGTCGAACGCCGATAATGTCGGTCAAGCTGGCTTGTCCTCGAAAGCTCGACCGGCTGCACTAGACTCCTACCCAGTGGTATACATTCTTTCTCATGCATTTTTATTTAGGAATTTCTATTTTCGTGCCCTCGGGTCCTTAGTTGTACTCAGTTTTCCCCAGCTCCTTAGTTTTTCATCAGTTTTCCCCAAGCCCTTGTCTGAAACCCTCACAAGGAGCTCGGACGGGAGGAATCCCGTTAAGTTGATCGTTCCGTGCTGACGAGTGGGGCCGCGTCGTGTGGAGCCACGTCATGTGGGGCTGGTAGAAATGGACCGCGTGAGACAGGACTAGACCGTGTTTGGTCATACAAGCTGAACGGGGGTCGTAGCGTGTGAGGCCGTGTGGGTCCGGGACGTGGGCACGAGTGGTTTCTGTCTCTTTCTCCCAGATTAGCAGTTTTCAATGCACATTTTTCCTCTCTCTTGCTCGATCTCATTCATTCTTGATTACCCAAATTGGTAGCAAATCTAGAGCAGCTTCTCCTTCTGTTTTTTAACGCCATTCATTTTTTATGCCTTTGTTTTTACCCAATCAGGTAGAAAACCTAGGGCACAAATCCAGAGAAAATATAGGATAAGCTGCATACAGCAGCAATATAGCATAGATATATTGATGACAGATCCAACAGTACTACCGATAGATCCAACATAAGCTACATTTTACATGAATTTAAGCTGCTCTACAGAAAGAGCAGTCACATACACATACAGAGAGTGCTCTACAAAATTTAAGCTTGGAGGCTGCGCAGGTGAAACCCAAGTGCTTTGTGTTGGGCCATGAACGCATGCATGTTCACGGTCGTTCCAACTCTACGGTCGCCTCTGCCAATGGATTCAACATGGTTCACCAGGCAGTTGAAGTCGGTGGGTGATACGTCTCAAACGTATCTATAATTTCTTATGTTCCATGCTACTTTTATGATGATACTCACATGTTTTATATACATTATATGTCATATTTATGCATTTTCCGGCACTAACCTATTGACGAGATGCCGAAGAGCCGATTCGTTGTTTTCCACTGTTTTTGGTTTCAGAAATCCTAGTAAGGAAATATTCTCAAAATTGGACGAAATCAACGCCCAGGGTCCTATTTTTGCACGAAGCTTCCAGAAGACCGGAGGGGAGACGAAGTGGGGCCACGGGGCGCCGCCACACTAGGGCGGTGCGGCCTAGAGGGGGCCCGCGCGGCCCTAGCGTGTGGGGCCCCGTGACTCTCCCGACTCCGCCCTTCCGCCTACATATAGTCTTCGTCGCGAAACCCCCAGTACCGAGAGCCACGATACGGAAAACCTTCCAGAGACGCCGCCACCGCCAATCCCATCTCGGGGGATTCAGGAGATTGCCTCCAGCACCTTGCCGGAGAGGGCAATCATCTCCCGGAGGTCTCTTCATCGCCATGATCGCCTCCGGATCGATGTGTGAGTAGTTCACCCCTGGACTATGGTTCCATAGCAGTAGCTAGATGGTTTTCTTCTCCTCATTGTGCTATCATGTTAGATCTTGTGAGCTTCCTATCATGATCAAGATCATCTATTTGTAATCCTTCATGTTGTGTTTGTTGGGATCCGATGAATATTGAATACTATGTCAAGTTGATTATCAATCTATCATATATGTTATTTATGTTCTTGCATGCTCTCTGTTGCTAGTAGAGGCTCTAGCCAAGTTGATACTTGTGACTCAGTATTTATGCTCGATAGTGGGTTCATGCCTCCATTAAATCTGGGACAGTGACAGAAAGTTCTAAGGTTGTGGATGTGCTGTTGCTACTAGGGATAAAACATCGATGCTTTGTCTAAGGATATTTGTGTTGATTACATTACGCACCATACTTAATGCAATTGTCTGTTGTTTACAACTTAATACTGGAGGGGTTCGGATGATAACCTCGAAGGTGGACTTTTTAGGCATAGATGCATGCTTGGATAGCGGTCTATGTACTTTGTCGTAATGCCTCGATTAAATCTCATAGTACTCATCATGATATATGTATGTGCATTGTTATGCCTTCTTTATTTGTCAATTGCCCAAGCTGTAATTTGTTCAGCCAACATCTGCTATCTTATGGGAGAGACACCACTAGTGAACTGTGGACCCCGGTCCTATTCTTTACATCTGAAATACAATCTACTGCAATTGTTCTTTACTGTTCTTCGCAAACAAACATCATCATCCACACTATACATCTAATCCTTTGTTTACAGCAAGCCGGTGAGATTGACAACCTCGTTGTTACGTTGGGGCAAAGTTCTTTGATTGTGTTGTGCAGGTTCCACGTTGGCGCCGGAATCCCTGTTGTTGCGCCGCACTACACTCCTCCGCCATCAACCTTCAACGTGCTTCTTGACTCCTACTGGTTCGATTAAATCTTGGTTTCTTACTGAGGGAAGCTTGCTACTGTGCACATCACACCTTCCTCTTGGCGTTCCCAATGGACGTGTCAACTACACGCATCAAGTAAATTTCTGGCGCCGTTGCCGGGGAAATCAACACACGCTGCAAGGGGAGTCTCCACTTCCAATCTCTTTACTTTATTTTTGTCTTGCTTTGTTTTACTTTATTTACTACTTTGTTTGCTGCATTATATCAAAACACAGAAAAATTAGTTGCTAGTTTTACTATATTTACTGTCTTGTTCTCCATATCAAAAACACAAAAAAATTAGTTACTTGCATTTACTTTATTTAGTTTGCTTTATTTACTACTGCTAAAATGGGTACTGTTGAGAATACTAAGTTGTGTGACTTCACTAGCACGAATAATAATGATTTCCTATGCACACCTATTGCTCCACCTGCTACTACAACGAGAATTCTTTGAAATTAAACCTGCTTTACTTGAATCTTGTTATGAGAGAGCAATTTTACTGGTGTTAGTTCCGATGATGCTTGCTGCCCATCTTAATAATTTTGTTGAACTATGTGAAATGCAAAAGTATAAGGATGTAGATGGTGACATTATAAAATTAAAATTGTTTCCTTTCTCCTTAAGAGGAAGAGCTAAAGATTGGTTGCTATCTCTGCCTAGAAATACTATTGATTCTTGGACTAAATGTAAGGATGCTTTTATTGGTAGATATTATCCTCCCGCTAAAATTATATCTTTGAGAAGTAGCATAATGAATTTTAAGCAATTAGATAATTAACATGTTGATCAAGCATGGGAGAGAATGAAATCTTTGGTAAAGAATTGCCCAACCCATGGACTGACTACTTGGATGATCATCCAAACCTTTTATGCATGATTGATTTTTTCTTCGCGGAACCTATTGGATTCAGCTGCTGGAGGTACCTTTATGTCCATCACTTTGGGGGCGGCAACAAAGCTTCTTGATGATATGATGACAAATTACTCTGAATGGCACACGGAAAGAGCTCCACAAGGTAAGAAGGTAAATTCTCGTTGAAGAAACCTCCTCCTTGAGTGATAAGATTGATGCTATTATGTCTATGCTTGTGAATGGTAGATCTAATGTTGATCCTAATAATGTTCCTTTAGCTTCATTGGTTGCCCAAGAAGAACATGTTGATGTGAACTTCATTAAAAATAATAATTTCAATAACAATGCTTATAGGAATAATTTGGGTAACAACTATAGGCCATATCCTTCTGCTAATGGTAATGGTTATGGTAATTCATATGGGAATTCTTACAACAATAATAGGAGTGTACCCCCTGGTCTTGAAGCCATGCTTAAAGAATTTATTAGTACACAAACTGCCTTTAACAAATCTGTTGAGGAAAAGCTTGATAAAATTGATATTCTTGCTTCTAAGGTTGATAGACTTGCCTCTGATGTTGATCTTTTAAAATTGAAAGTTATGCCTAATAAGGATATTGATAATAAGATTGTTACTACAGCAAATTCCATCCAAGTTCGAATTAATGAGAATATAAGATTGATGGCTGAATTGCATGCTAGGTGGGAAAGAGAAGAAAATGAAAAACTAGCTAAAGAGAATAATGTAGCTAAAGTTTGGACTATTACCACCACTAGTAATGTTAATGATTCACATGTTGCTACACCTCCTACTATCAATGGTAAAATAATTGATGTTGGCAATGTTCCTACTCCTAGTGCAAAGCGTGCAAAATTACCTGAAATTGCTAAAACTGCTGAAATTGATAAAACTGCTGAAATTTTTCAAAATATTGGGGACAATGATCCCATTGCTGTAGATCATAATGGTTTAGACTTTGATGATTGTCACATCTCTGGAGTTATAAAGTTCTTACAAAATCTTGCTAAAAGTCCCAATGCTAGTGCTATAAATTTGGCCTTTACAAAACATATTACAAATGCTCTCATAAAAGCTAGAGAAGAGAAACTAAAACTTGAAACCTCTATTCCTAGAAAGTTAGAACATGGTTGGGAGCGTATCATTAAGATGAGGGTCAATGATTTTGATTGTAATGCTTTATGTGATCTTGGTGCAAGTATTTACGTTATGCCTAAGAAAATTTATGATATGCTTGACTTGCCACCATTGAAGAATTGTTATTTGGATGTTAATCTTGTTGATAATGCTATAAAGAAACCTTTGGGGAGGATTGATAATGTTCGTATTACGGTTAACAATAACCTTGTCCCCGTTGATTTTGTTGTCTTGGATATTGAATGCAATGCATCTTGTCCCATTATATTGGGAAGACCTTTTCTTCGAACTGTTGGTGCCACCATTGATATGAAGGAAGGTAATATTAAATATCAATTTCCTCTCAAGAAAGGTATGGAACACTTCCCTAGAAAGAGAATGAAGTTACCTTATGATTCTATTATTAGAACAAATTATGATGTTGATGCTTCATCTCTTGAGAATACTTGATACACACTTTCTGCGCCTAGCTGAAAGGCGTTAAAGAAAAGCGCTTATGGGAGACAACCCATTATTTTACTTCTGCACTTTATTTTATATTTGAGTCTTGGAAGTTGTTTACTACTGTAGCAACCTCTCCTTATCTTTATTTTATTGCATTGTTGTGCCAAGTAAAGTCTTTGATAGTAAAGCCAATACTAGATTTGGATTACTGCGCAGGAACAGATTTCTTGCTGTCACGAATTTGAGCAGTAGTCCCTGTAGAAAAATCAAAAAAATCTGCCAATTTACGTGCGTGATCCTCAGATATGTACGCAACTTTCATTAAATTTGGGAATTTTCATCTGACCAAGTCTGGTGCCACTTTAAAATTCGTCTTTACGGACTGTTCTGTTTTGACAGATTCTGCCTTTTATTTCGTATTGCCTCTTTTGCTATGTTGGATGGATTTCTTTGTTCCATTAATGTCCAGTAGCTTTGTGCAATGTCCAGAAGTGTTAAGAATGATTATGTCACCTCTGAACATGTGAATTTTTGATTATGCACTAACCCTCTAATGAGTTGTTTCGAGTTTGGTGTGGAGGAAGTTTTCAAGGGTCAAGAGAGGAGGATGATACAATATGATCAAGGAGAGTGAAAGGTCAAAGCTTGGGGATGCCCCTGTGGTTCATCCCTGCATATTTTAAGAAGACTCAAGCGTCTAAGCTTGGGGATGCCCAAGGCATCCCTTCTTCATCGACAACTTATCAGGTTCCTCTAGTGAAACTATATTTTTATTCCGTCACATCTTATGTGCTTTACTTGGAGCGTCTGTTTGCTTTTGTTTTTGTTTTTGTTTTTGTTTGAATAAGATCGGATCCTAGCATTCTTTGTGTGGGAGAGAGACACGCTCCGCTGTTTCGTATGAACACATGTGTACTTAGCTTTATCTTTAATGTTCATTGCGAAAGTTGGACTATTTCATTCATTGTTATATGGTTGGAAACGGAAAATGCCGCATGTGGTAAATGGTTTAATGTCTTTAATAATGTGATACTTGGCAATTGTTGTGATCATATAGATCTTGTTTAAGCTCTTGCATCATGTACCTTGTACTCATCAATGAATAACTACATAGAGCTTGTTAAAATTTGGTTTGCATGATTGATCTCTAGAGTCTACATATTTTCTGGTTGAGGTGTTTGAACAACAAGGAGACAATGTAAAGTCTTATAACAGTTACAATATGTTCATATGTGAGCCTTGCTGCACCTTTTATACTTGAGTTTGCTTCAAACAACCTTGCTAGCCTAGCCTTGTATTGAGAGGAATTCTTCTCGTGCATCCAAATCCTTGAGCCAACTACTATGCCATTTGTGTCCACCATACCTACCTACTACATGGTATTTCTCCACCATTCCAAAGTACATTACTTGAGTGCTACCTTTAAAATTCTATTCTTTGTCTTTACAATATATAGCTCATGGGACAAATAGCCTTAAAAACTATCGTGGTGAAGAATATGTACTTATGTGTCTTATTTCTTAATAAGTTGCTTGTTGAGCGGTAACCATGTTTTCGGGGACGCCATCAACTCTTTTACCTTTGTTGAATATCATGTGAGTTGCTATGCATGTTCGTCTTGTCCGAAGTAAGGGCGGTTTTCATAATCAAATGGTTTGAGTATGCATACTTGTTAAAGAAGAACATTGGGCCGCTAACTAAAGCCATGATTCATGGTGGAAGTTTCGGTGTGGACAGCTAATCCTCAATCTCTTATGAGAATATTAAGCTGTTGTTGAATGCTTATGCATTAAAAGAGGAGTCCATTATCCGTTGTCTATGTTGTCCCGGTATGGATGTCTAAGTTGAGAATAATCAAAAGCGAGAAATCCAATGCGAGCTTTCTCCTTAGACCTTTGTACGAGGCGGCATAGAGGTACCCCTTTGTGACACTTGGTTGAAACATATGCTATGCAATGATAATCCGTGTTAACCCAAGCTAATTAGGACAAGGTGAGAGCACTATTAGTATACTATGCATGAGGCTTGCAACTTATAAGATGTCTTATACATAACTCATATGCTTTATTACTACCGTTGACAAAATTGTTTCTTGTTTTCAAAATGAAAAGCTCTAGCACAAATATAGTAATCAATGCTTCCCTCTGCGAAGGGCCTATCTTTTACTTTATTGTTGAGTCAGTTTGCCTATTCTTTCTATCCTAGAAGCAAACACTTGTATCAACTGTGTGCATTGATTCTTACATGTTTACTTATTGCACTTGTTATATTGCTTTGTGTTGACAATTATCCATGAGATATATATGTTGAAGTTGAAAGCAACCGCTGAAACTTTATCTTCCTTTCTGTTGCTTCAATGCTTTTACTTCGAATTTATTGCTTTATGAGTAACTCTTATGCAAGTCTTATTTGATGATTGTCTTGAAAGTATTATTCATGAAAAGTCTTTGCTATATGATTCATTAGTTTACTCATTATCTTCATCATTGCTTCGAATCGCTGCATTCATCTCATATGCTTTACAATAGTATGATCAAGATTATGATAGCATGTCACTTCAGAAATTATCTTTGTTATCGTTTACCTACTCGAGGACGAGTAGGAACTAAGCTTGGGATGCTTGATACGTCTCAAACGTATCTATAATTTCTTATGTTCCATGCTACTTTTATGATGATACTCACATGTTTTATATACATTATATGTCATATTTATGCATTTTTCGGCACTAACCTATTGACGAGATGCCGAAGAGCCGATTCTTGTTTTCTCGCTGTTTTTGGTTTCGAAATCCTAGTAAGGAAATATTCTCGGAATTGGACGAAATCAACGCCCGGGGTCCTATTTTTGCACGAAGCTTCCGGAAGACCGGAGAGGAGACGAAGTGGGGCCACGGGGCGCCGCCACACTAGGGCGGCGCGGCCTAGAGGGGCCCGCGCGGCCCTAGCGTGTGGGGCCCCGTGACTCTCCCGACTCCGCCCTTCCGCCTACATATAGTCTTCGTCGCGAAACCCCCGATACGGAGAGCCACGATACGGAAAACCTTCCGGAGACGCCGCCGCCAATCCCATCTCGGGGGATTCAGGAGATCGCCTCCGGCACCCTCGCCGGAGAGGGGAATCATCTCCCGGAGGTCTCTTCATCGCCATGATCGCCTCCGGATCGATGTGTGAGTAGTTCACCCCTGGACTATGGGTCCATAGCAGTAGATAGATGGTTGTCTTCTCCTCATTGTGCTATCATGTTAGATCTTGTGAGCTGCCTATCATGATCAAGATCATCTATTTGTAATCCTTCATGTTGTGTTTGTTGGGATCCGATGAATATTGAATACTATGTCAAGTTGATTATCAATCTATCATATATGTTATTTATGTTCTTGCATGCTCTCCGTTGCTAGTAGAGGCTCCGGCCAAGTTGATACTTGTGACTCCAAGAGGGAGTATTTATGCTCGATAGTGGGTTCATGCCTCCATTAAATCTGGGACAGTGACAGAAAGTTCTAAGGTTGTGGATGTGCTGTTGCTACTAGGGATAAAACATCGATGCTTTGTCTAAGGATATTTGTGTTGATTACATTACGCACCATACTTAATGCAATTGTCTGTTGTTTACAACTTAATACCGGAGGGGTTCGGATGATAACCTCGAAGGTGGACATTTTAGGCATAGATGCATGCTGGATAGCGGTCTATGTACTTTGTCGTAATGCCCCGATTAAATCTCATAGTACTCATCATGATATATGTATGTGCATTGTTATGCCTTCTTTATTTGTCAATTGCCCAACCGTAATTTGTTCACCCAACATCTGCTATCTTATGGGAGAGACACCACTAGTGAACTGTGGACCCCGGTCCTATTCTTTACATCTGAAATACAATCTACTGCAATTGTTCTTTACTGTTCTTCGCAAACAAACATCATCGTCCACACTATACATCTAATCCTTTGTTTACAGCAAGCCGGTGAGATTGACAACCTCGCTGTTACGTTGGGGCAAAGTTCTGTGATTGTGTTGTGCAGGTTCCACGTTGGCGCCGGAATCCCTGGTGTTGCGCTGCACTACACTCCTCCGCCATCAACCTTCAACGTGCTTCTTGCACTACAAGAAAAGTTGCCATGGCCGACGAAGTTGAAGTCGCGCCGTGGTTGCTGGTGTACCATGGCCGACGATTTTGGGTCCCTCCGTGGTGCATGTCAAAACTTTTTTTTCTCGTTTTTGAGGCCACCTAGCCCGACGAAAGCGGCCAAAACATCGCGTATGGTGGCCCGGGACGTGGTGCATCTCGAAATCTCGGGTTCGCCGGCCGAGTCAACGCAAATCCGCACCGCCGAGGGATGTAGGGCCCGGATGGCAGCCTCTCGGCATTGTTTTTTTCTCGATCGCGCCATCTCGTTCAACGTTCTCCGATCGAGCCGTTTACGATGCAGGATCATGGGTCCCGCATGTCATCCTCTATGAACCAAAATTCTTTCTATTCTTGGATTTTTTTGACCCCCGATTTCCGGCTACTTCCTTTTTCTTTTGATCCCTTGCCGCCTTGGAAACGTTGAGACCGCTGTCGCTAAATGGGACCCGCATGTCATCCTCTATGTGCAATCAACTTTCTTTTCTTGGAGTTTTTTTGGCACCTCAAATTTGGTCACTTGCCTTTTTCTTTCGATCCCCTGCCGCCTCTCAAATGGTGATACCGCTGCTGCTAAATGGGACCCGCATGTCATCCTCTATGTACTATAAAACTTTCTTTTCTTGGAGTTTTTTTTGGCACCTCAAATTTGGTCACTTGCCTTTTTCTTTCGATCCCCGCCGCCTCTCAAACGGTGATACCGCTGCTGCTAAATGGGACCCGCATGTCATCCTCTATGTACTATAAAACTTTCTTTTCTTGAATTATTTTTGGCACCTCATATTTGGTCACTTACCTTTTTCTTTCGATCCCCGCCGCCTCTCAAACGGTGATACCGCTGCTGCTAAATGGGACCCGCATGTCATCCTCTATGTACTATAAAACTTTCTTTTCTTGGAGTTTTTTTGGCACCTCAAATTTGGTCACTTGCCTTTTTCTTTCGATCCCCTGCCGCCTCTCAAACGGTGATACCGCTGCTGCTAATTGGGACCCGCATGTCATCCTCTATGTACTATAAAACTTTCTTTTCTTGAATTATTTTTGGCATCTCATATTTGGTCACTTGCCTTTTTCTTTCGATCCCCTGCCGCCTCTCAAACGGTGATACCGCTGCTGCTAAATGGGACCCGCATGTCATCCTCTATGTACTATAAAACTTTCTTTTCTTGAATTATTTTTGGCTCCTCATATTTGGTCACTTGCCTTTTTCTTTCGATCTCATGCCACGTTTGAAACGTTGAGGAACCTGCTGGCTCATGGGACCCGCATGTCATCCTCTATGTGCTATAAATGTTTATTTTCTTTATTTTTTTTCACCCTCTGATTTTTGGCTATTTCCTTTTTCTTTTGATCCCCGCCGCCTTGGAAATGTTGGGTAAGCTGCTGACTCATGGGACCCGCATGTCATACTCTATGTACAATCAACTTTCTTTTTCTTTTGATCTGAAGCCGCATTTGAAACGTTGAGACCGCTGTCGCTAAATGGGACCCGCATGTCATCCTCTACGTACAATAAAGTTTCTTTTCTTGGATTATCTTTGGCTCCCGATATTTTGTCACTTGCCTTTTTCTTTCGATCTCATGCCGCCTTTGAAACGTTGAGTAAGTCTGCTGGCTCATTGGTCCCGCATGTCATCCTCTACGAACAATAAAAGTTTCCTTTCTTGGAGTTATTTTTTACCCCTAATTTCCGGCTATTTGCCTTTTTCTTTTGATCTCCTGCCCCTCTCGAAACGATGAGGACGCTCGTTGGCAGGTCGGTCCCACATGTCATCCTCTATGAACAATAAAAGTTTCCTTTGATGGATTTATTTTGAACCCCTAATTAATTTCTGGATATTTCCCCTGCCGCCTTGGAATCGTTGAGGATGCTGCTGCCTCATGGGTCCCGCATGTCATCCTCTCGAACGGTAAATGTTTATTTTCTTGGATTTTGTTGACCAAACGATTTTTGGCTTATTTTTTCTTTCGATCACCTGCAGCCTTTAAAACGTTGAGGACGCCGCCGGCTCACGGGTCCCACATGTCAACCTCTATGAACAATAAACGCCGAGGATGCTCGCTGCCTCATGGGTCCCGCATGTCATCCTCTCGGAACGAAAATGTTTCTTTTCTTGGATTTTTTACCAACAGATTTTTGGTTTATTTTTTCTTTCCATCCCTCGCCGCCTTTAAAACGTTGACGACGCTCGTTGGCTCATGGGTCCCCGATGTCAGCCTCCCCGTACAAGAAACATATGATACCTTGATTATTTTGCAGACAATAAACAATGTATTGCGCTCTGAGCTATTTCAAACGGATAATTAAATCTTTATTTTTACATAAACAAACTTATATGTTGAATCTCTTTGTTTTTTTGTCTTTGCGAAGCATAGGACTTTCCTGTTTTTTAGAAAATTCGGAACTTTCCTGTTTTGGAGTGGGCTGAAATTGTACGAGTCAAAAGGCCAAGCAGGATAGTTCGAAAGCCCGGATGTCCGGATGCGGCCCAATTGAAATCTTTCTTCTTGGATTTTTTTCACCCCCGATTTCCGGCTACTTCATTTTTCTTTTGGTTCCGTGCCGCCTTGGAAACGTTGAGACCGCTCGTTGCAAAATGGGACCCGCATGTCATCCTCTACGTACAATAAAATTTCTTTTCATGGATTATTTTTGGCTCCTGATATTTGGTCACTTGCCTTTTTCTTTCGATCCCGTGCAGCCTCTCAAACGGTGATACCGCTGCTGCTAATTGGGACCCGCATGTCATCCTCTATGTACAATCAAGTTTCTTTTCTTGAAATATTTTTGGCTCCTGATATTTGGTCACTTGCCTTTTTCTTTCGATCTCATGCCACGTTTGAAACGTTGAGGAACCTTCTGCTAAATGGGACCCGCATGTCATCCTCTATGTACTATAAAACTTTCTTTTCTTGGATTATTTTTGGCACCTCATATTTGGTACTTGACTTTTTCTTTCGATCCCCTGCTGCCTCTCAAACGGTGATACCGCTGCTGCTAAATGGGACCCGCATGTCATCCTCTATGTACTATAAAACTTTCTTTTCTTGGATTATTTTTGGCTCCTGATATTTGGTCACTTGCATTTTTTTCTTTCGATCTCATGCCACGTTTGAAACTTTGAGGAACCTGCTGGCTCATGGGACCCGCATGTCATCCTCTATGTGCTATAAAAGTTTATTTTCTATGGTTTTTTTTCACTATCTGATTTTTGTCTATTTCCTTTTTTCTTTTGATGCCCTGCCGCCTTGGAAACGTTGAGTAAGCTGCTTACACATGGGACCCGCATGTCATCCTCTATGTACAATCAAGTTTCTTTTCTTGAATTATTTTTGGCTCCCGATATTTCGTCACTTGCCTTTTTCTTTCGATCTCATGCCACGTTTGAAACGTTGAGGAACCCGTCGGCTCATGGGACCCGCATGTCATCCTCTATGTGCTATAAAAGTTTGTTTTCTTGGATTTTTTTCACCCTCTGATTTTTGGCTATTTGCCTTTTACTTTTGATCCCCTGGCCCCTTTGAAACGTTGAGTAAGCTGCCGGCACATGGGACCCGCATGTCAACCTCTATGTCCATCAACTTTCTTTTCTTGGATTTTTTTTGACCCCCTAATTTCTAGCTACTTTCTTTTTCTTTTGATCTCAAGCCGCATTTCAAACATTGAGACCGCTCGCCGCAAAATGGGACCCGCATGTCATCCTCTATGTACAATAAATCTTGGATTATTTTTGGCACCTCATATTTGGTCACTTGCGTTTTTTTCTTTCGATCTCATGCCGCCTTTGAAACGTTGAGTAAGTTGCTGGCTCATGGGTCCCCCATGTCATCCTCTACGAACAATAAAAGTTTCCTTTCTTGGAGTTATTTTTGACCCCTAATTTCTGGCTATTTGCCTTTTTCTTTTGATCCCCTGCCCCCTTTGAAACGATGAGGACGCTGTTGGCAGGTCGGTCCCACATGTCATCCTCTATGAACAATAAAAGTTTCCTTTGGTGGATTTATTTTTTACCCCTAATTAATTTCTGGCTATTTCCTTTTTTTTTCTTTTGATCCCCTGCCGCCTTGGAAACGTTAGGATGCTCGCCGCCTCATGGGTCCCGCATGTCATCCTCTCGTAACGATGAATGTTTTCTTTTCTTGGATTTTTTTACCAACTGATTTTTAGTTTTTTATTTTATTTTCGATCCCCGCCGCCTTTGAAACGTTGACGACGCTCGCTGGCTCATGGGTCCCCGATGTCGACCTCCACGTACAAGAAACATGTGATATCTTGATTATTTTCCAGACAATAAACAGTGTATTTCGCTCTGAGCTATTGCAAACGGATAAATTAAATCTTCATTTTTACATAAACAAACTTATATGTTGAGTGTCCTCGTTTTTTGTTTTTGCGAAGCATAGGACTTTCCTGTTTTTTTTTTTTTTTGAGAAAAAACCGAACTTTCCTGTTTTGGAGTGGGCTGAAATTGTACGAGTCAAAAGGCCCAGCAGGATAGTTCGAAGGCCCAGATGTCCAGATGCAGCCCAATTGAAATCTTTCTTTTCTTGGATTTTTTTCACCCCCGATTTCCGGCTACTTCATTTTTCTTTTGGTCCTGTGCAAAATGGGTCCCACATGTCATCCTCTATGTACAGTAAATTTCTTTTCTTGGATTATTTTCGGGTACTGATATTTGGTCACCTGCCTTTTTCTTTCGATCTCATGCCGCCTTTGAAACGTTGAGGAAGCTGCTGTGGCGCTTGGGTCCCGCATGTCATCCTCTATGAACAATAAAAGTTTCCTTTCTTGGAGTTATTTTTGACCCCTAATTTCGGCTACTTCCTTTTTCTTTTAATCCCCGCCGCCTTTGAAACGTTGAAAACTTTCTTTTCTTTGATTATTTTTGGCACCTCATATTTGGTCACTTGCCTTTTTCTTTCGATCCCTCGCCGCCTCTCAAACGGTGATACGAGCTGCTCGCAAAATGGGACCCGCATGTCATCCTCTATGTACTATAAAACTTTCTTTTCTTGGATTTTTTTGGCCCCGATATTTGGTCACTTGCCTTTTTTCTTTCGACCTCCTGCCGCATCTCAAACGGTGATACCGCTGCTGCTAAATGGGACCCGCATGTCATCCTCTATGTACAATAAAGTTTCTTTTCTTGGATTATTTTTGGCTCCTGATATTTGGTCACTTGCCTTTTTCTTTCGATCCCATGCCGCCTTTGAAACGTTGAGGAAGCTCGCTGGCTCATGGGTCCCGCATGTCATCCTCTATGAACAATAAAAGTTTCCATTGTTGGAGTTATTTTTTACCCCTAATTTCTGGCTACTTCCTTTTTCTTTTGATCCCCTGCCGCCTTTGAACGTTGAAGAATCTGCTCGCTAATGGGTCCCACATGTCAGCCTCTATGGACGATAAACCTTTCTTTTCTTGGAGTTATTTTGACCCCTAATTTCTGGCTATTTTGCCTTTTTTTTGGATCCCGTGCTGCCTTGGAAACGTTGAGGATGCTGCTACCACATGGGTCCCGCATGTCATCCTCTCAGAACGATAAATGTTTCTTTTCTTTGATTTTTTTACCAACTGATTTTTGATTTATTTTTTCTTTCGATCCCCTGCCGCCTTTAAAACTTTGACGACGCTGCTGGCTCATGGGTCCCGATGTCAGCCTCCCGTACAAGAAACATGTGATATCTTGATTATTTTGCAGACAATAAAAAGTGTATTTCGCTCTGAGCTATTGCAAACGGATAAATTAAATCTTTATTTTTACATAAACGAACTAATATGAATCTCCTTGTTTTTGTTTTGTTTTTGCGAAGCATAGGACTTTCTTGTTTTGGAGTGGGCTGTAATTGTACGAGTCAAAAGACGTCCAGCAGGTTACAAGGCCCAGATGGCCAGGCAGCCCCAATTTATATCTTCCTTATCTTGGATTATTTTTTGATCAAAAGGCCCAGCAGGGGTACATCCTTTTTCTTTTGGTCCTGTGTGCCTTGGAAACGTTGAGGACGCTGCTGCCTCATGGGACCCGCATGTCATCCTCTATGAACTATGAACTCTAAAAGTTTCTTTTTCTTGGATTTTTTTTCACCCTCTGATTTTTGGCTATTTCCTTTTTCTTTTGTTCCCCTGCCGCCTTGGGACCCGTATGTCATCCTCTATGTACAAAAAACTTTCTTTTCTTGGAGTTTTATTCCCCCTAATTTCGGGCTACTTTCGTTTTCTTTTGATCTCAAGCCGCATTTGAAACGTTGAGACCGCTGCTGCAAAATGGGACCCACATGTCATCCTCTATGTAAAATAAAAGTTTCTTTTCTTGGATTATTTTTCACGCTCTGATTTTTGGCTATTTCCTTTTTCTTTCGATCCCCGTCGCTTGGAAACGTTGAGGATGCTGCTGCCTCATGGCTCCCACATGTCATCCACTATGAACAATAAAAGTTTCTTTTCTTCGATTTTTTTCACCCTCTGCTTTTTGGCTATTTCCTGCCGCCTTGGAAACGTTGAGGATGCTGCAGCGTCATGGGACCCGCATGTCATACTCTATGTACAATAAAAGTTTCTTTTCTAGGTTTTTGGCTCCTGATATTTGGTCACTTGCCTTTTTCTTTCAATCTCATGCCGACTCTCAAAGGTACAATAAAAGTTTCTTTTCTTGGATTATTTTTGGCTCCTGATATTTGGTCACTTGCCTTTTTCTTTCGATCTCATGCCGTCTTTGAAACGTTCAGACCGCTGCTACAACATGGGACCCTATGTCATCCTCTATGTACAATGAAAGTTTCTTTTCATGGATTATTTTTTGCTCCTGATATTTGGTCACTTTCCTTTTTCTTTCGATCTCATGCCGCCTCGGCCCTCTGAAACGACGAGTAAGTTGTTGGCTCATGGGACCCGCATGTCATCCTCTATGTACAATAAAGTTTTTTTCTTGGATTTTTTACCCCCGATTTTTGGTCACTTGCCTTTTTCTTTCGATCATGTGCCGCCTTTGAAATTGTGGACGCTGCTGGCTCATGGGTCCCACATGCCAGCCTCTATGAACAATAATATTTCTTTTCTTGGATTTTTTTACCCCTGATTTCTGGCTATTTGCCTTTTTCTTTGGATCCCCGACCGCCTTTGAAACGATGAGGACGCTGCTGGCGCATAGCTCCCACATGTCAGCCTCTAAGAACAATAAACATTTCTTTTCTTGGATTTATTGTTGACCTCTAATTAATGGCTACTTCGCTTTTTTTTCGATCCCCGACCGCCTTAGAAACGTTGAGGACGCTGCTGGCTCATGGGTCCCATATGATAGCCTCTATGAAAAGTAAAACATTTACTTTCTTGGATTTATTTTTGACACCTAATTAATGACTACTTGGTTCTTTTCTTTTGATCCCGTGACGCCTTTGAAACGTTGAGGGCCCTGTTGGCTCATGGGTCCAACATGTCAGCCTCTATGAACAATAAGAGTTTCTATTGTTGCATTTATTTTTGACCCCTAATTTCTGGCTATTTGCCTTTTTTCCATTGCCTGCCACCTTAGAAACGTTGAGGACGCTGCTGGCTGGGTCCCACATGTCAGCCTCTTTGTACGATAAAAGTTTCCTTTGCTGGATTTATTTTTGACCCCTAATTTCTGGCTATTTGCCTTTTTCTTTCGAACTCCACCGCCTTTGAAACGTTGATGACGCTGCTGCAAACTGGGTACAATATGTCAGCCTCTTTGTGCGATAAACCTTTCCTTTCTTGGATTTTTTGGACACCTGATTTCGAGCTACTTGCCTTTTTCTTTCGATCTCCTGCCCCCTTTGAGAAACGTCGAGAACGATGCTGGTTCGTGGGTCCCACATGTCATCCTCTCTGAATGATAAATGTTGAGGCCGCGGCTGCAAGATACGTCCCACATGTCAGCCCGACTGTTGAATAAACGTTTCCTTTCTCGAATTTATATTTGACCCCTGATTTACGGCTACTTTGCCGTTTCTTTCGATCCCCGCATGTCTCGCTACTCCACCGAAAAACAGACCGGCATGTATTCATCACAATACCGGTAGCTAATTTAGGAAAAATGTGTTCATCACGGGATTCAAACAAAGATCTTCATCTCTCGCTAAATTTTGATTTCACCAAAAACCGAACAGCGTGTGTTCATCACTTTAAGTTCACAAACACTATGGTTTCTCTATAAAATAAGGTCACCATCCGTTCCTTTATTGAAGGCATTTGCGAAAAGTGTCTTTGGCTAATGGGCAAAAGTGCTCCTGCTGTTTAAAAAAAATCAAATATCATACATATTTGTTTCAAAAAAATCTGAAAATGAATGTAGACATAATAAATAAAGTAACCTACAAGCGTGTAAAATTTTAATATGACATTCTTTATATTGTAGACTACACAAAAAAGACAAAATCTGTTGAAATTTGGAGATTTGAAATATGCATACCCGGATCCACACGTTTGTTACTTTTGTGTAGCCCAGAATTTTTTGTATTTGAAACTGAAATTTTGCACGTTTATGGGACAATTCATTAGCTACTCCATGATTTTTTTTCTAATTTTTTGAACAAATAAATATATTTTTATTTTTTCTAAAATAGCAGGAGCACTCGTGCCCAAGAGCACCAAATCTCTTAATAGGCATTTGCGCCTAATAGCGTGAGCTTAGCTAATTTTTGAAGAAAAAAAGATGTCCATTGTGGTATTCGGGACAAAGATCTTCATGTCTCGCTATCGCACCAAACAACAAACCAGCATGTATTCATCACAATACGGGTAGCTAATTTGTGAAAAATATGTTCAACACGGGATTCAAACAAAGATCTTCATCTCTGCAAAATTTTGATTTCAGCAAAAACCGAACAGCGAATGTTCATGAGGTTAAGTTCACGAACACTATGTTTTCTCTATAAAATAAGGTCACCATCTCGTCTCTTATTTCTCAAGGAAAAACAGGTGGAAGTGTTGGGACGAACCACATGGGTGCTTCGGCTCTATGTTCAATCTTCTCTTTTTGTACCGCAATCTTGAGCCTATGGCAGGACCTCCATTGACGTGCATTCCGCACCAATTTGGCCTTGGACGTATCCATGTATCACGGGCGCGATTGTGGGTAGCAAAGACACGATCGAGTTTGAACAATTGGAAATCTGGTTCTGCAGCCTCCGCGTCGATTGGCGGGGGTAGCATGAAAATTGGGTGATTGAGTCCAAGAAATAAAGAACGCCCCTTCAAATTGTTCAATCTTTCCCACCTTGCCTCTTCTACGGGGTCCAAGGTATGGGCAGATCTCAAGAAAACGTAGCACCGTACCAAAGGATAAGACCTCAGCCTTGTTACCCATATGTAATATTGGAGGACCGAGGATGGGCCGATAACCTTTAACCTGAATCCACGCGAGATCAGATTCACCAGTAATGGACTCTGCTCTCATTGGTGCCAGGAACCAAGTGCGCTGGTCTGAAAATCCAAGAAATACATCTTCATCTTCATAATTATGATTATCACCATCATCATCTAATTCTTCATCATCGAATTCGTCTTCTTCTAATTCTTCTTCTTCTAATTCTTCTTCATCAGCATCATTATCTTCATCGGCACCTCCATCGCCTTGAGCCACATTTGCTTCATCATCTTCCATGACAGCATCTCCCTCGATTTGAGCGAAAATTGCAGCCACTTCTGCTTCTTCATCTTCAATGACAGGGGCGTCAATGAGACGCGGGGCTGCATGTGTCCCTGCAATGCACAAAGATCAACCACAATGCAGCAAGTAGGAACTACACTGAAAATTATCTCTTCTCTTCTATCTTCTATTTTCTACTACTATAAGGCACCAGTTTTTAACAAGACATGTAGCAGCAATTCCAACAGTTGGTGTCCAAAATCTAACGGTTGGGATTAGAGGTATTCGCGTGAAAAAAATACCACACCAGTGTCCACGTGTTTCTAGAACCGTCATGTTTCCATTATGAAGAAAAATCAGAGCAGTCTCACACCGATATCACACGTCCCACTTGATAGTGATTAAGAAAGGTTCCAAATTTTTGTTCATATTTATAAACCGTATGCTCACACTTATTTTGATGGTATAACCAAATTATTAGTTGTATTGAAAGTTTGAACAACATTTAGAACGCAACTTTTATACATCAGTATTGCGAATCGTAATTGGTCCAACATGTGCAGCATGCCATTTACTAGTTAAGACATAAAACAAAGACTCACCACAGGTATATGGTTCCCAAACCGGAACATCTCCATACGGATATGTAACTCGCGTATACACGATGTAGGTGTGAACTTGTACCATATCCAGGAATGCCCATGGCATCGACATAGCTGTTTCTATCAAAGAATTCAGGGTTTCTCGGGATATTCCACTCCTTTTCTAGGGGCGCTTGTAGGATAGCGATCAATTCGTCAAATACAACGATTACCTCGTAATGCCATGGCCCTGGCTAGATCATCTTTGTACGGCATCTTGACGATCCGTACTTTGAGCAGTTCCAAACTTTTATCTATTTTGTATTTGAACAGGAATGGTGGGCTGCCATGCCACCATTCACTAGTAGGGCCCAAAGAAATTCCTCGCATCTTGCGGAGATGGAAGAGGTATAATAGTATCCGATATGTATATGTTGCGGATCGTCAAGTGCCCGTCCCGCCGGACAAATGCCACCCGGCCGCCGTTACAACCCACCCGAGTGCATGGGTCCATGTCCATCCAGTTCCTCCTTGGTATGGATAAATGTCTGGAACTGTCGGCTTGTCTAATGGCATCAGCAACGCGTGAATGCCCTGCAAATAGGATTTGTTTCAAAATTGTCTATGCATGCAAGGTATTCGACAGAATGAAGAGCGGATTGTGCGAATCGAAGCACGTATGTAATGGATAAATAAAGCAATTCCGAAGAGTACATGTGCATAGTGAAGGCAAGCAAACCTTACAAGTACTCCCAAATCAGGTGATGATGTTGAGTCTAAATTCATGCATGATGTTTGGCAATAAGAAAAGTGGATTGAAAAAACACAAGCTGAAACGAGATGAGTAAATAAATAAATACTCTTACAGTATTGTCGCGGTCGTCTGGCCATGTCTCGGGGTCGCAGTGGAGCAGGCTCGGTAAACCGAACGGAACCTTATGCGCTCCGCGGATGGCATGCCGCATGCCGATCATGCCTCGAGCGAGGCGACCGCGTCGAGGATATCCGCCCGCTCGGCTATGTTCTCCACCAGTGGGTAGTGGAGGTTGCCCCACCCCATGGACTGGTGGTAGCAATCAGGAATCTCCTCAACCTTACGCTTCTGCTTCATTGGAGTCGGTAATCTAATGCAAGGGAGAGAGGGGTGAAGGGGAGAAAGAGACAGAAGAGGGTTTTTTTTGGAGAAGATACAGTAGCAGTACTACGATACTAGGAGGTGGAGATGCGGGGCATGTTTCCGGGGGAGAGGAACCACTATTTCCCTTTAAAAAAATAACAGCACTTGCGCATTAGAACTTGGGGCGGGGATATAGCGGTAAGAGGTATTGACCAACTTTCCCTCACCTTGACCCCACGTGGTTGTGAACCCGAGATAATTCTTTTTGATGAACCCGATATACTTATTATAGTACTAAAATAGTACAAGTATATACCTTGTACTCCTATATACTAACATTACTATTTTAAGGACTTCTGTTCCATGAGCAACAACTTCCCCACTCCGCTCATCCGAAATCCTAGCCCCTCCAACTTCAAGGACCAATCAACATAGCTATGGCCTTCTAATTTGGCTCAAGTCGCCGCACACATAGTCCTCCCGCCGACAAGGAATAGGAGCATCAGCCCTTTCGTCGCTTGTTGTTATACATAATCATATACAGTACCATATATATTTCAAATTTCCATATCAAAAAATAGTTCAAATCTGAATTTTAACATCTCAAGCTAAACCCTCGCTTGCTCTTAAACATAAGCATACCATAGTTCTACTTTTGTCTTCATCGAACAACAGAACACAATGTGTTCATCACAACATAGCCAACCGGAGTACCTAGTAATGTAACTAGAGAAGTGAACCTATAGTTGATCAAGCCTTCAACTTTAACACAATAATACCCCCACATTATGTGTTGAGGAGCCACACCCATATATTTAAGAGTACCATCATGTAGACCACAAATGCATCAATGAAGAGAGGGGTATACTTATAGACCACCTCTTTACAAAACAGTTGTAATTAGTAGACCACAATTGCCTCGTTCATTAGCTATGAAATTACATACTATCAATAGCTACAATGGCTGCAGGCCCTGTTTCATAATTAACATCACACTTGTTCCAATCCGGGCGTTGGCGAAGTTTGGGATGAACCAAAGCGGTGTCTTTACTGGTACCTATCTTTTTTTGTTTTGCATGTTTTCTCCAAGGCGTTGGTTTGGAAACCAACGGCGCAATCTTCACGATTCGGACCGAATCGGCATATTTCAGTGCGCTGCGAATTGCGAAGCCATGCTTCATTCGGCAAGGTGTACACACAATTTCTTCTCGTCAAACATCCTGGGACAACATCTGCACCGCCTAATGGCAGCATAATCGGATAGTTCACTCCAAGGAAAAGAGAATATTCTCCAAGGTCATCAATCTTTTCCCATGGAATACCTTCATTTAACTTACTAGTGTCCTTCGTGAACACCAGGCAACCAAACCCTGAAGCATAGTTGCCAACAAGGCGACCATGATGAACACGACGATCAGAAGCAGTATGGCAAACTTTACAGGAATATTCCCTTTCATCAGCAATGCCCAGTGTATGGATCAGAAGAAGTCTAGAACCATCTATAGATCTTGCTAACCACCACATGCCATAATCGACCTCGTGATCATGGCCAAGAGCATCATCAAGTGCACACCGCCATTCAAACACAATGGGCGGTGGCTCTACGATCAGCGGAGGACCCGCTTGAAAACGAAATTACTGTTAAGAAGGGTATGTTTGGTTTGCACAAATCTGAAAACGTAAGAATTGGGAAAACGCATTAGGATTCGGATGGGATGATATAATGGCATTTCCATTCAATAATACAGCATATTGGTGTATTTGAGTACATCACATGGGAAACCAAAGGATTCATTTCAAGAAGTTCAAGTAGAGGTCAAAATCCAACATAATTCAATCTGAGAATAAAACTCCTAATTATACAATCCTCAAATTTTTCTATGGTAATCATCTCGAATAAAAAGTCTAAATACCAATGAAATTTCATCCGAAGCAAATATGCCCCAAGCCTCCAAGTCAGATCAGTCAGGTTCGAAAATTAATAAGTTTGTGCATTAAAATTATCTTTACAACCATGAATAATGAAGCTCATCATACACTACGTCCGGAGGAAAATTACCAGCTTGCTGAGGATTCCATGCGTGAACAGTGCCAGTATGAGTTGTGGCAAACACAAGCCCATTGTGGAGAATTGCATCGCTGTAATTGTAAAAGATGTGGGACTTGGGCTCTGTAAGAACTGTCCATCCAGAATCTTCGCCGCAAAGGAGGGCAACTCTGATGTCAAAAACAGCAACAAGAGAGAAATTTTTGTACCCCCTAGCAGCTGTGGGAACTTGGCAAATATATATCTTGTGAAATATAATAGCACGAAGGTTGTGGTGGTATATATTTGGAATGTGGGTGGTTTCAAACGGCACAGGGAGAGGAATTTCACGGCGAGTGTAGACGTTGACAAGTTTCCATTTGCAAGCAGGAAAGCCAGTGTCAACCATGGCAACCCAATCTCCATTGGCACCTACCCATTGCTTACCCGTACCGTCTGGCATCACAGCGTCGGAGGAGAACCCGTCCCGTGCTACCTTCGTCGGGTGAGAATGAAGAACACATGGGAGGCCAAACGGGAGAGAAAAAGATAGAGTTGCACTATCATTTGCAGAGTCGAAAAATAGTTTGGACGAACCGACGAGGCTCGCGGCGGTGATGACGTCGCATCTTGTTACGAGTTCTTCAAGGGGACCTTCGGAAAAGACCTTCTGAAACAGCTTCGAGTCATCATTTTCCTTGTTCGATGCCGCCATCGCAGGGCAGGGGGTGGGTCTATGAGGTTTGGGTTCAACTGATTGGAGTTTAATTTGGGTTCGATGGCGGCAGGTGGCGGGGAAGATGAAGAACGGAGGCTCTCAAACTCGGGCGGTGGAATTGATTCTAAAGCTGCATGGCGGCGGCACTGGCGCGTGCTATGGAAGGTGGTCGATTGGTGCGGGCGGGGCGGAGGTAGACGATGGAGGTGAACCGAAATAGGGCAGGTGGGGGCGGGGCGCTTGACTTCGCTCCTCTACACTCTACAACATCTCCTCCTTTTTCTTGGAAAGTGTATAGAGTATAGACCCATAATAAAAAGTCACTGTTCCCTCTGAAAAGGTGAAGAACAAGTCACTGGTCTAACGTGCAAATTTGGACATCCCAAGCTATGTGTTGTCATGTCAATTCAATGTCCATGGCAGTATTTTGAATTTTGCGTGACCAAAAGAAGTACGCCTTGGCCTTTCACAATCGGGGTTTCTTTAGAGCAAGAACAATAGAAGAGCCAACAGCTGGCAAAAGTACCACGTAGGCGGGCTATAAGCGCCCACTATTGTCCTACTTCCTCTTGGCGTGATACTCCCTCCGTCCACAAATAAGTGGACGTGCGGGATTTTCAAGGTAAATTAGTAAAAGGAAAGAAAAAAATGCATTGGAGCACTCGTATCTTAAGAAACACATGTACTCAACCACGGTTGTAGATTTTCTCGGCGCAAGACTTTTCCCCAGCAGTTGTGGCTTTCAGCTATTCGTGGGTGTGGGGAGGAGCTCCGCCGCATCGGTAGAAAGCAAAGAGGGACGGCGGCTCTCGATCGTGCGGTGTACTCGTAAATCACGTGCGACCCATGCCCTAATAATTCACAATGCATTGATGAGGGCTATCACTTCATCATCCAATAAAATGTACTTAGTAACTATGGTACAGAGTAATAATATTGTCTTCTCGCAAAAAAATGGTAAAAATATTGTCTCTTAAGCCATGTACTAGTACAGTGCAAGATGCTTTAGAGAAATAAACCTATATTTTATTGCTACTCCGTAATACACATGGTTATTTATTCTAGGCAAATGCCTACCGAAAGATGTAGGAATAGGGAAATGTAGGATTGCAATGTCATGTCCACTCCAATCCTATAGGAATTCATAGAATCCAAACTTTGTTTGATTCCACCATAGGAAAAGTAAAGCATTCTTAAAAAGAGGCATGAGTAGATGTTTAATTTTCTATGGAATCTGTGCAAAGAAATCCTTAGGAAAAATTCCTATCGGAAACAATCCTACAAATCAAACAGACAAGGATTCAAT
>NC_061508.1:213787717-213821042 GCF_022539505.1 Lolium rigidum | reverse complement strand
CAACTAATTTGTCGAGGTCCAAGTCCAAGTCAAAGCCCAAGCGCGAGGTTGAGGTCCAAGTCATTGTCTTTTTATGTTCTCGAGGAACTACTCAAAGAGGAACGAGCAATAGTGGCTGCACAAAGAGTAGTCATCCACCGTATAGCTGCAGGATTAGAAGCAAGTCAAGCCCACCGGGCAACATCTGAGCGCTGTGGGAGATGCTTGAATACCACGGTGAACAACGACGAGTCAAAGGTGTCCCTGGTTGTGTGAAAGGGTTTGTGATGCTTGAACTATTTTGTTGGTGCTTCTATACGCACTTGTTATGTACCTGGTGGTTGTTTCCTTGGTGATGTGGATTAAATGAAAACTGAATGGATTGGATGCACCAATATTTAATCAAGGTTTAATCTGATTTGTAGTATTTTTTATATTGCGGTGCATGGGAAAAGTATAACTATTAGTTGGCCCATTGGTGACCATTTTCATACATTATTTTAGTTGATGGGTCCTTGTCCTTGTATCCACTGAAAGGAGGCGGTACTACGATAAGCTACCAATTTTTCTAGTCCTGTATTTTTTTAGCGCCAACAAATTTGAAAATATCTGTCAAGCGCTACAATCTCCCGCCAATAAAATCCAAAATATTCGCTACGCGTTTTAAATTTAAGTTTTTTTAGGAGATAGTACATGGGAACTGATTTTGGTTGTGATTATGACTTGATGTGACCGTATAGTAGTGTCATGCGCATGCGGGAGTGGTGTTTTGAAACATAGGAGCATATGCTCCCTCCATTTTGAAATGCATCTTACACATATTTTGAATTTCAAAAAAAATGAAACAAAAAATTCGCATGTACATCTTCTCGTGCTACGCCCTTACAAAGTTGCGACTTGTCATGTGACGTGTGTAAAAAGATAAAATACGGTACTAAAAATAATGCTTTTCACAAGATAAGTTTTCTCTTTTTGACATAGACCACAAAAAATATTGGTTTTTCGTGAAACTTGACGAACGAACATATATTATGAATATGTACATGTAAATTTTTTTGCTAATATTTTCGACATTTTAAAATATGATTTTTTTGGTAGAGGGAGCATATGCACCGGGAGCCAAATTGAATTTCCGCATGCATATGACACTACTCTATGTTACTACCTTCATAATGCATAGTAACTTAGATGTAGTACTATCATGCATGATTGTTTTAGTTAGTATGTAGACTCATTCTATCTTGAAAAGTGTTATGGTAACATAGCTAGTTACCACAACCAGCTCTATGTTAATACTCCTTAGTTACTCCCACTATGAGTAGTCTAAGTAGCATGGTCTACCCGGAAGTAGATCCTCTAACGTGCAACGAGACAAGTCGGGTAAGCTACGGCTCTCTAATTTTCCTTCTCCACATCTACATGATTAAGTCTAATTTGATCTAAATTAACTTCCATAATATATGTAAGCCATATGCATTTACGATAATTAGTAACAATCAAAATTATGACTATCTTTTTTAATATTTATACGATTTTTTATACAGTAAAAATATACAGTGTGCTACAGTAAATACGTACAGTATTTGTTACATTTTCCTGATTTTTCTTCTACGTTTTGCACTACTTAAGCACTGTGCTTACCCTGGCCTTATATTACAATCACGAGTATATTACTTGGACCATCTGTACAACATACTTTTGTTGCTCCTTGCAAAAAAAAAATACTTTTGTTGCCACTGGATTATTAATGAAGGCCGTGTGCATCACCACGATGCGGAGGCTGGGGTCATATCCCCTTTTCGAAGAAAAAAAATTACTTAGACCATAGCCTTATTCAAAATCAATTCTTAGTCAAGCTGCAAAATCTCCTAGTACCAATCCCGAAATATTTCAGAAGGGCTTTTCAAAATTGATTTTCAAGATATATCATGATTATGATCGTGGTAACCGATTTTGAACGTGATGATGACTTGATGTGACACTTGGCCGTACTAGTACGGTCTCATATTTTGTATTACTTGGATCTGTAGCCAAATTCGAAATCTCATTCCAGCGGCAAAACTTCCCGCCCGAAAAATACAAATATTTCACACGCCTCTAACTTCCCATTCTACCCTCGTAAAGATGACAACAATGTCCATGCATAAGTCGGTTGGTGGGGGGGTCTACCCGTCATTTTTTTCGATCACCACCTCCCTAGCTCCGAAACTCCCCGGAAAAAAAATTCATTTCCCTCACTCTCTCCTCCGAGACCACCCACGGAACTTCCCAAGTCCCTCTCTCTCCCACCTCCACGACCACCGCACGGAACATCCCCGCCGGACTTCCACGGCCTACCCGAGGCCTCGCGATCCTCGTCATCCGGCTGTCTGCCGGAGCCGCTTCATCGACGCCGTCATCAACCGGACTCGGATCATCCCCGCCGAACCTCGAAACCATATACTCATCCGGCGGTCTACCGCGGTCGCTTCGGCTGCGGTATCGTCCACCATCGGAGCCGCTTCGCCGGATCCGTCGTCCACCGCATCGGATCTAGCTCACCGACACCGCTGTGCATGAGCCGGATCTGCTTCACCGGCGCCTTGCATGATCTAAACTCTTCTACTGTCGCTTTTCTATTGCTTGCCTGCAAGTTCTTGTTTAATCTTGGGGGAACTTGTTTGTGCTAACGACGCGCCGTTACGTTTTTGCAGATGAGATGAGTAATCATGAAGTGTAATGGCCGTCTCTCCAACCCCAAGTAGCACATGTAGCGTACTTCATCACCGGATCTATCAACCCCGGGAAGATCTGCTGTGACTCCCACGAGTGCTTCTCCTAATGTAAGTCCCTTGTTTTAGCGCCATGTTACGGGTTCGGATGCTTGTTTGTACGAAGCTCTTTTAGTTCATTCCTAGCTATGACCGTAACACGTTGCTATTTTCTACTTCATTGCTAACTTTAAGCGATTGAACATTTTGGTTTGCATTCCCCTGCTCTGTAGATGTAGCCATCATAACTTCTATCTTGCTCAGTCGTTGTTCCAAAAATTATAGGTATTATAGTAACATCCTGCTATTATTTAGTTCATGGCCAATTTTAAGTAATTGCACATGTTGGTTCGCATTCCTGCTCTATAGCTTTTGGCATCGTAACTTCTATATTTGGTTTACATTCCACTGCTCTGTAGATCTAGCCATCATAACTTTATCTTGCTCGGTCGTTGTTACAAAAATTATGGCCTGCTACTATGTTGTTTGTGCTAATTTTTTACTTCATGAACATGTTGGCTTGCATTCCCTGTACTACGAGGTGATGCCATTGTTTTGTATCTAGTTCATTGTAAGCTAACAAAGTAAGGACTTAGTTTGGCATGCTATCACTACTGCTATCTAGCACTGTAGTACAAATAAACTTGTCATACTACTAGATAATAATTTTGCGTGCCATCTTGTTCTTCAAAAGCTGCATTATTGACTTGTTTCTACGACTTGGCATGACGCTCACATAAGGAAAGCTGAACATATTGGTTTGCATTCCCTCTTATACAAGTTCACGGGTGATCCCACTATATTACGTATCTGGTCCATCCTAAGCTCCGGCATTAACTATCCTCTATGTGTTGCTCATTACAAGTTTATATCCCGAAACATCTTGATTTGCATCCCCTTCACTATAAGTTCGGGAGTATTATTTAGTTCACGGCCAAAATGAAGTAATTGCACTTGGCACATGTTGGTTCACATTCCCTCCTCTTTAGCTTTTGCCATCGTAACTTCTATTTTTGGTTTACATTCCACTGCTCTGTAGATGTAGCCATCATAACTTCATCTTGCTCGGTCGTTGTTACAAAATTTATAGCTCTGCTACTATGTTGTTCATGCCAATTTTGTACTCCACTGAACATGTTGGTTTGCATGGGACTCGACGGTAGTAAGTCTATTGTTTCATTCTAACATGCTCTGTTATATTGGTTGTTGGTATGCGGCATGCACTCTTTGTTTGCTTATTGTGCGCATTACAATGATCTTGTTATAACGACGAAATGATGAGTTCCAAATTCTTTGGCAAACAATATTGCAGTGTCTTTGCGTTTCCATTGTTCTTGTCTTAACTTGTAATGTCTTTGTTTCGGATATAGGTCTTTGCATGGACAACTTAAAAGATTGCCGGATCGCTTCATTGTATTGCTAGGTTTAATTACCATTCAATTTCTGCGGGTTACGTAATATTTTTTCAAAGCCTTGCGGTGATGTAATATTTAGTTAGTTTTTATAGTTCTTTCGCGCATTTTTCTTTGGTGCTTGTGGTAAGTGAGGCTATCAGAGCGAAATCAATGCTTGCGTAAATATTCTCGGTATCTAAATCACGAATTCCCATCCCTTAAACGGCCCAATTAAGCGAAATCACATACGTGCCGGCCCGCAAAATCCTAAAGCGCCTTTTACGCGGCATATAAACGACAACTAAACGGGCTGGCCCACTTACTTATTGGGCCGGCCCACTTGATTATTGTGGACCCCACACTTTTATTGGGCCGGCCCACTTGCTTTAAGGTGGACCCCACCCACTACTGGGCCGGCCCACTAACTAGTTGGGCCAGCCCAATTGCTTTTGTGGTGGTCCCCACATACTAAACGGGCCGGCCCTTTAAGACGAAAGTGGGCCCCACCTCTGTTTTTGGCCCGGCCCACTAGCTTGTTGGGCCGGCCCACTTGCTCTATGGTGGACCCCACGTACTAAATGGGCCGGCCCTTTTACAGGAAAGTGGGACCCACCTGTGTTTTTGGCCCGGCCTACTAGCGTGTTGGGCCTGCCCACTTGCTATACGGTGGACCCCACATACTAAATGGGCCGGCCCTTTAACAGGAAAGTGGGCCCCACCAGCGTCTTGGCCCGGCCCAATATCTTGTTGGGCCGGCCCACTTGCTATATGGTGGACCCCACATACTAAATGGGCCGGCCCTTTAGCAGGGATGTGGGACCCACCAGAGTTTTTGGCCGGCCCACTATCTTGTTGGGCCGGCCCACTCGCTCTATGGTGGACCCCACATGGTAAATGGGCCGGCCCTTTAACGGGAAAGTGGGACCCACTGTGTTTTTGGCCGGCCCACTATCTTGTTGGGCCGGCCCACTTACTATATGGTGGACCCCACGTACTAAATGGGCTGGCCCTTAAACAGGAAAGTGGGACCCACCGGTGCTTTTGGCCGGCCCACGGCTTGTTGGGCCAATCAAATGTGGACCCCACGTACTAAATGGGCCGGCCCGATAGCGAGGAAAGTGGAACCCACATGCTAATTGGGCCGGCCCACTAACTTCTTGGGCCGGCCCGGTTGCTTAATGTGGACCCCACTTTGTAAATGGGCGGCCGATAACGGAAAGTGGGTCCCACATGTCTTGTGGGCCGGCCCTTTTGCACGTTGACCAGGTCAAACGAGTGCATTCGGCCGGCCCACATGCTTAGTGGGCCGGCCCATTAAAGTTTTGACCGGTCAACCTTAGAGGTTAGGCCCGGCCCACGTAACTAATGGACCGGCCCGGCTATATAGTTGACCGGTCAAACTAAGTCGGCTGGCCCGGCCCGCAAACTTAATGGGCCGGCCCGCTTAAGACGTGGCGAGGCCTCGTGTGGGCCTACCATCTACCACGGGGTTTCAGTCGGTTAACGCCGTTAGCTGCCGGTTAACGGCGTACGCACGTGTCGGTTGCATGACGTCGGCGGTCAACGGGCTCCCGGAAACACTTGGGCAACGGTCCGATTTTCCGTGGCGGAAGGGCGCCCAAGCGCGACGGACCGAAAAAATCGTCGTAGGACTTTGCCTGACGCAGTTTCCACAACAGAACCCATATCGTCGGGTTAGGCCCATAGGCGACGAAAAATACCCCTTAGCGGACGATTTTGAGACGTTGTCTATCAGAACTTTTCTTGTAGTGAATGTTGGGGATCGGCAAGGGAGTTGCCCCCTCCTAAGATTCAATATTTCCTACTAGGTCCCAACATTTTAGTACTACAAGCTATGTACTAGGTATGCAATTTTGTGCTTTGCCTCCCCCCCCCCGATAGTCACTTTCTTTGCTCTGCTCGGGCCCCTTAATGTGAATCATGCCTCTGCCCTTGCATCAAGCAAAGATGGTTATGACCCAGATGAAGCTCGAAGAAAAGTACAGAAGGTGGTAAGCACTTCGGTAGATGAGGCCTAGAAGGCTGTCTTTGAGGCGAGGAGAGACCTTATCGAGGAGAGGAAGGCCTTGATGGAGCTCATTGTCGAGGAGGACAAGGCAATGTTGATGGATCACAATGCCATGGATGCATTGACAAGAGAGTGGTGGGAATTGTCTAGGAGGGACATCTTGGAACAAAGAAGACAAGCGGTTGGACTTGGTGATTGTGCTCCGGCTAGTGGTGGTACTTCTTCTGGTGATGGTGGTCGTGTTGGCCGTGCTTCCGATGAGCTTGGCGACAATGGTGTTGATTCCTGCAATGACCGTGCAAGTTTCGAATCACCTGAATTGAACACTGCCCATGTTTTGGGTCACTTTTACGATCGCAACAACTGGATGTAAAAATATTGATTAGATTGCATTTCTATTAGCATATTTGATGAAAATGGTGAAAAACAGGTTTACTATGTCGCACCCGCCGAATAGATCCCTCGGATGGAAACCGTAAAACCGAGCCGTGCGATGCCATAAAACTCTTTTCCAACGCCTGGTACATGTGCTTTGCATCATCATTTTATATGCCATATGATCTATGTTTGTAAGGGTATTTTACCCTTAACCATTATTTTGGTTAACAATGACACCGTTGCTATTGTGTGGACTAATGTTATCTATGAGTATATACACAGGTTTTAGTCCACATATGAGAATGCAAGGCGGCGACAAATGTTTCACTCGGGATACAAGGATATGAGGTGATGAAAGACCCCCCCCCCCCCCAATTGTTGTTCTCAACTTCTGACGTTGTGTTGGCCATTTGTCTCTAGAGAGGAGTTTGCCAAAGTCACATGTACACATAATCTTCACACCAAAAATGCTGAGAGGAAGAAATGCCGAGGAGAAGAAGATGTTCTGAAGCTCTAGGAAAAATCGGTACACACCCGGCAGACAGAGTGCTGCTGCGGGGCAGCTCGGTAGCCAGCCCGGTCCACCGGGTGTTGCTGCCGGGAAAGTCGGCAACCAGCCCGGTCCGCCGGGTGCTGCTGCCAGAACGCCGAAACCAGTCGATGCTCAGAAGAACCCGGCACATAGCCCGGTCCACCGGGTGCTGCTGCCGGAAAGGCCGGCAGCCAGCCCGGTGTACCGGGTGCTTCTACCGGACTGCGAAGAGGAACCAGAGCACATGAGCTTCCGGCAGTCAGCCCGGTCCACCGGGTGCTGCTGCCGGGCTGTCCGGTATGTGGCCCGGTACCACCGGGTCAGCTACCGGGTGGCTCGAATCTGAAGTGAAAAACGGCTACTTTTTCGGGACGACTATATAAGCCCCTTCTTCTTCCTTGAAGGGGTAAGGAGACCAGTGCAAAAGCTCAAGACATTTCTCTCTCTCTCATACTCCATTATTGAGCTCCAAATCCTTCGGATCTCCCTCCTCCTCCACCCAAACTCAAATCCCTCCGGGGAAAAGCTAGAAGAGGTCTTGATCTATAGTTCCACCAAGCAAAATCTTGTTCCCCCTTATATTCATCAAGATACTTGCTCTCTAGGGTTCCTTGGAAACCCTAGGTGGGCAAGAGTGGTCCGGAAGCATCCGGGCTGTGGATTTGCTCCTGACAAGACTGTGAAGGTTTGGAGGCTGCCTCAAAGTCTACCACAAGTGAGTGAGCTATTCCTTCGTGGGATAGGCTTTGGAGAATAGGGTCAGCCTTCGTGGCATTGGGAATCCTTCGTGGGACCTCCACCCCTCCAAACGTGACGTACCTTCTTGCAAAGGAAGGGAACACGTGAATAAACCCTTGTCTCCGCGTGCTATCGGTTATCTCTAATCGAACTCCTTACTTGTGATATAACTGCATGTGAGAGCCTTCGTGCTCGAGTTACTTGTATTATCATATAGGGTGCCTCACCTAGTTTGCATTAGGCTCACCTTTATATTCCGCAAAGCCAAATATTGAAAGAAAGAATTAAAATTTGTAGAAACCTATTCACCCCCTCTAGGTTTACCATCTCTGAACTTTCAATTGGTATCAGAGCCCGGACTCTTTTTAAGGGATTCACAGCCTTAAGAGTGAGATGGATAAACTATTCGAGGGTCTGGATGAAAACTCTAACCTTTCGGTTAAGGAGATGAAATCTAGATTCTTGGCATATGATGCTGAGAAAAAGTTGAAGGAGGATGAAGTCCAAAGCCAAATGGCACAAATGACTGCCATGCTTAAGAACCCGACTAGTGGAACTTCTAGTGGGGCTTCGGTCCCTCCGGAAGGTTTCCATGAAGTCAATCATGACTATCCCAAAAACACTTCACCCATGCCTCATATAAACCATAGTGGGAATGTTCACCATTTTGATGGAACTCACTTTTCTTTTTGGAAATCCTCTATGGAGTCTCATATTCGCAGCTGCAGTGTGGAGTTGTGGGAGATCATTGTCAATGGATACCGGAAGCCACAAGATCCCATTCGGTTGACCTCCACCGAATTCTACAACCGTCAACTCAATGCTTCTGCACGTGACAAGATTAGGAGTGGCATAAACCACAAGCTCCTTGATCAAGTCAATGACATTGACTCCGCTAAAGAGTTGTGGGATCGGATTGTAGTACTCCAAGAGGGAACCGATCTGATCCAATCAGCTCTCTATGAGTCAGCAAAGACTGAGGCAACTACGTTCATGATTAGACAAGGAGAATCCTTGGCCGATGCCTATGGAAGGCTTGGTGCTCTTCGAGTGAAGGTCAAGGGCCTTGGATGTGAGAAATACAATGATGGTTTTGAGATGAATGAAGAATTCATAAAGTCCAAGGTCATTGTCATGATTGCAGTCAAGCAAAAGGACACCAACCTTGCACTCAACCTGCAAATCCTTACCAAGAAAGCTGATCTGAACGCAGATGATCTGGTCTCGTGGCAGCCAATCAAAACATGGCCAAGAAAGGAGAAAGGCTCATGGCAATGAACCGTGTCGATGAATCCTCACATAATCTTGCGTTGAAGGCTAGAGCTGACCATGAAAGAGAAGAAGTCTATGAAATTAAAGAAGATGAAGAGATGACATCAACTAGTGACATCGCGACAGACTTTGCCTTGTTTGCCAAGAAGTACAAGGTGAAGTTTCCAATGTTCCACAATGAGAAGAAGAAGAAGAAGAGAACGTGTTACAACTGTGATGAAGATGGTCACTTTGCAAATGAGTGCCCTTATGAGAAAAGGGTAGACAAGCCAAAGTTTGTCAAAGGAGTCAAGCCAAGATTAAAGCCAAACCCAATCAATGATCGATACAAGAAGAACAAGGGAAGAGCCTTTGTTGGGGCTGAGTACACTTCCGATCAAGAAGAAGAAGATGAGGAGAAGGAGAAGGAGGCCGGAGTGGCTGGTTTGGCTTTCTCCAAACCCGTGTCACTCTTCACATATGACTACTCCAAGGATTACTCCACGGAGAATGATGTTGGTTCTTCCTTCATGGCAAGAACAACTCATGATGATGACTCTGATGACTCTCCTTCCTCTACGATCGTCGGCTCTTGTCTAATGGCAAGAGAAACAAAGGTAATGGAATCCCCACCTTCTCTATATAGTGTTCTTGATGATGAAACTGAAAATCAAGAAGAGTTAGCTATGCTTAAGGAACTTTACAAAGTAAGATGCACTCTTCGTGGTGATGCTCTTGTCAAGTTTGATTTCTTGATGGACTCCCTCAAAGAAAAGGACGAGTCCATTGGGGAATTAGAATATCATTTGAATGATAAAGAACGGAGATTCAATCTCCTAAGACAAGAGCTGAAAACCGAAAGGTGCATATCTCAAGGCCTTAAGCAACAAATTGAAACCTTTGAACTAGATAAAGTTAAGGATCTTGAAACTATTGAAATGGCTGAATTATTGACCCAAGAGCTTGATGCTTCAAAGAAGGAGCTTGAAGTTGCTCATGCTTCTCTCACTAGGGATCTTGACCATCTTGAAAGAGCTAACAAGCTTGCTAAGGATGAGCTCAAGAAACTTGGAGAGAACCATGACCTACTTCAAGAAACCTACAAAAAGGCTCTTGGATCAATGAATGATCCCATTATTGCTGAAAATGTTGCTAATTCCTCCACCTCATTTACTTATGAGCATGCTAAACTTGTTGAGGAACATGTTCGTTTACAAGAGGAACTATCTTTGCATGTTGAGACCAATGCATATCTTGAATCTTTGGTGACCAAATATGGTCTCAACTATCATCCTAATGAATCGGCTTGTGAGCAAGCAACTATTCTTGAGGAAAATGTTAGGTTGACAAAGGAACTTGCCAAGTTCACCACCGCCAAGAATAAGATGGGATTGGATGACCTTTTAAGTAAGCAAAGGTCAAACAATCAAAAGTATGGACTTGGGTATGCTCCCAAGCCCTACAATAAGAACAACTACAAGAAGGAGAAACCCGCTCAAGAGAAGAACAAGAAGGTCACTAATGTTGGCAAAGCCTCAAAGGGCAAAGCCACTAGTGGTGACCGCACGGGACCTAACAATCACTATGATTTATTTGTTGATTATTGTGGTGATGTTTATGCTAAATATATTGGCCCTCGTAATGGCTATGCTTATAGAGGGTACTCAATTTGGGTACCAAAAGATCTTGTTGCCATTACAAAGCACTACAAGAAAAGTTCTGATAGACAACGTCTCAAAATCGTCCGCTAAGGGGTATTTTTCGTCGCCTATGGGCCTAACCCGACGATATGGGTTCTGTTGTCGAAACTGCGTCGAGCAAAGTCCTACGACGATTTTTTCGGTCCGTCGCGCTTGGGCGCCCTTCCGCCACGGAAAATCGGACCGTTGCGAAGTGTTTCGGGAGCCCGTTGACTGCCGACGTCATGCAACCGACACGTGGCGGACGCCGTTAGCCGGCGGTTAACGGCGTTAACCGCCGAAACCCCGTGGTAGATGGTAGGCCCACACGAGGCCCGCCACGTCTTAAGCGGGCCGGCCCATTAAGTTTGCGGGCCGGGCCAGCTGACTTAGTTTGACCGGTCAACTATATAGCTGGGCTGGTCCATTAGTTACGTGGGCCGGGCCTAACCTCTAAGGTTGACTGGTCAAAACAATAATGGGCCGGCCCACTAAGCATGTGGGCCGGGCCGAATGCACTCGTTTGACCGGTCAACAGGCAAAAGGGCCGGCCCACAAGACATGTGGGACCCACTTTCATAGTATCAGGCCGGCCCATTTACCAAGTGGGGTCCACATTAAAGCAAGTGGGCCAGCCCAAGAAGTTATTGGGCCGGCCCAATTAGCATGTGGGTCCCACTTTCCTGCTATCGGGCCGGCCCATTTAGTACGTAGGGTCCACATTAGATCAAATGGGCCGGGCCAAAAGCATAGGTGGGTCCCACTTTCCTGTTAAAGGGCCGGCCCATTTAGTATGTGGGGTCCACCATATAGCAAGTGGGCCGGCCCAACAAGATAGTGGGCCGGGCCAAAAGCACATGTGGGTCCCACTTTCCTGTTAAAGGGCCGGCCCATTTAGTATGTGGGGTCCACCATATAGCAAGTGGGCCGGCCCAACACGCTAGTGGGCCGGGCCAAAAACACAGGTGGGTCCCACTTTCCTCTTAAAGGGCCGGCCCATTTAGTATGTGGGGTCCACCATGTAGAAAGTGGGCCGGCCCAACAAGATAGTGGGCCGGGCCAAAAGCACAGGTGGGTCCCACTTTCCTGTTAAAGGGCCGACCCATTTAGTATGTAGGGTCCACCTTATAGCAAGTGGGCCGGCCCAACAAGATAGTGGGCCGGGCCAAAAACACAGGTGGGTCCCACTTTTCTCTTAAAGGGCCGGCCCATTTAGTATGTGGGGTCCACCACAAAAGCAATTGGGCTGGCCCAACTAGTTAGTGGGCCGGCCCAGTAGTTGGTGGGGTCCACCTTAAAGCAAGTGGGCCGGCCCAACTAGTGTGTGGGGTCCACCATAAATCAAGTGGGCTGGCCCAATAAGTAAGTGGGCTGGCCCAATAAGTAAGTGGGCCAGCCCGTTTAGTTGCTGTTTATATGCCGGCATAATAGGCGCTTTAGGATTTTGCGGGCCGGCACATATGTGATTTCGGTTTATTGGGTCGTTTAAGGGATGAGAATTCGTGATTTAGATACTGAGAATATTTACGCAGCATTGATTTCTGTCGGATAGCCTCACTTACCACAAGCAACAAAGAAAAAATGCGCGAAAGAACTATAAAAACTAACTAAATATTACATCAGTTGCACGGCTTTGAAAAAATATTACAGAACCCAGAGAAATTGAATGGTAATTAAACCTAGCAATACAATGAAGCGATCCGGCAATCTTTTAAGTTGTCCATGCAGCACCTATATCTGAAACAAAGACATTACAAGTCAAGACAACAACAATGGAAAGGCAAAGACACTACAATATTGTTTGCCAAAGAATTTGGAACTCATCATTTCGTCGTTATAACAAGATCATTGTAATGCGCACAATAAGCAAACTAAGAGTGCATGCCGCATACCAACGACCAATATAACGAGCATGTTAGAATGAAACAACAGACTTACTACTGTCGAGTCCCATGCAAAACAAAATGTTCAGGGAGTACAAAATTGGCATGAACAACATATTAGCAGGCTATAAATTTTGTAACAACGACTGAGCAAGATGAAGTTATGATGGCTACATCTACAGAGCAGGGAATGTAAACCAAAAATAGAAGTTACGATGGCAAAAGCTAAAGAGGAGGGAATGTGAACCAACATGTGCCAAGTGCAATTACTTCATTTTGGCCGTGAACTAAATAATACTCCTGAACTTATAGTGAAGGGGATGCAAATCAACATGTTTCGGGATATAAACTTGTAATGAGCAACACATAGAGGATAGTTAATGCTGGAGCTTAGGATGGACCAGATACGTAATATAGTGGGATCACCTGTGAACTTGTATAAGAGGGAATGCAAACCAATATGTTCAGCATTCCATATGTGAGCGTCATGCCAAGTCGGAGAAACAAGTCAATAATGCAGCTTTTGAAGAACAAGATGGCACGCAAAATTATTATCTAGTAGTATGACAAGTTTATTTGTACTACGAAGCTAGATAGCGAGTGATAGCATGCCAAACTAAGTCCTTACTTTGTTAGCTTACAATGAACTAGATACAAAACAATGGCATCACCTGTAGTACAGGGAATGCAAGCCAACATGTTCATGGAGTAAAAAATTGGCACAAACAACATAGTAGCAGGCCATAATTTTTGTAACAAAGACTGAGCAAGATAAAGTTATGATGGCTAGATCTACAGAGCAGGCAATGTAAACCAAATATAGAAGTTACGATGCCAAAAGCTATAGAGCAGGAAATGCGAACCAACATGTGCAATTACTTAAAATTGGCCATGAACTAAATAATAGCAGGATGTTACTATAATAGCCAGGAATAAAACAGATAGGAGTTATAATGGCATCACTCATAAACTTGTAGATAAGGGAAACAAATCAATTTGTTTCGGGATATAAAGTTGTAATGAGCAACACATATAGGCAGTTACTTTGTTAGCTTACGACGAAGTAGATAGAAATAACAATGGCATCACCTGTAGTACAGGGAATGCGAACCAACATGTTCAGGGAGAACAAGAGTGGCATGAACAAAATAGTAGCAGCCTATAATTTTTGTAACAATGACTGAGCAAGATAGAAGTTATGATGGCTACATCTACAGAGCAGGGAATGCAAACCAAAATGTTCAATCGCTTAAAGTTAGCAATGAAGTAGAAAATAGCAACGTGTTACGGTCATAGCTAGGAATGAACTAAAAGAGCTTCAGACAAACAAGCATCCGAACCCGGAACATGGCGCTAAAACAAGGGACTTACATTAGGAGAAGCACTCTGTGGGAGTCACGACAGATCTTCCTGGGGTTGATAGATCCGGTGATGAAGTACGCTACATGTGCTACTTGGGGTTGGAGAGACGGCCATTACACTTCATGGTTACTCATCTCATCTGCAAAAACGTAACGGTGGGTCGTTAGCACAAACAGGTTCCCGCAAGATTAAACAAGAACTTGCAGGCAAGCAATAGAAAAGCGACAGTAGAAGAGTTTAGATCATGCACGGCGCCGGTGAAGCAGATCCGGTTCACGCACAGCGGTGTCGGTGAGCAAGATCCGATGCGGTGGACGACGGATCCGGCGAAGCGGCTACGGTGGGGTGGACGATACCGCAGCTGAAGCGACTGCGGTAGACTGCTGGATGAGCATATGGTTTCGAGGTTCGGCGGAGATGATCCGGTCCGGTTGATGATGGCGTCGATGAAGCGGCTCCAGCAGGCAGCCGGATGACGAGGATCGCGAGGCCTCGGGTAGGCCGGGGAAGTCCGGCGGGGATGTTCCGGTGCGGTGGTCGTGGAGGTGGGAGAGAGGGACATGGGAAGTTCCGGTGGGTGGTCTGAGGGAAATGAATTTTTTTGGGAGGGTTTCCGGGCTAGGGAGGTGGTGATCCAAAAAATGACGGTCATACCCCCCACCAACCGACTTTGCTGTCATCTCCACAGGGGTAGAATGGGAATTTGGAAGCATGTGAATTTTTTGTATTTTGTGGGCGGGAAGTTTTGCCGCTATGAGATTTTGAATTTGGCTAAGGTCCAACTATAATGATAAAAAAATTGTGAGACCGTACTAGTACCTCTGTTCAAGGCCGAGTGCAAAATCAAATCATCATCACATTAAATACCGGTTACTACCATGATCATCATCTATCTCTGAAATTGGCTCATCCGCTAGATCTTGCAAATTATAATGATAAAAAATTGTGAGAACTAGTATTTTAGTTCAAGGCCGAGTGCAACATCAAACCATCATCACGTTGAAAATTTGTTACCATGATCATGATCTATCTCTGAAATTGGTGCATCCGTTGCAAAGTATAATGCTAAAATTTTGAGTGACCGTACTAGTACTTCTGTTCAAGCCCGAGTGCAACATCAAATCATCATCATGTTGAAAATTAGTTACCATGATCATGATGTATGTCAGAATTTGGCGCATCTGCTAAATGTTGCAAAGTATAATGATCAAAAAAATTGTGAGACCGTACTAGTACTTATGTTCAAGGTCGAGTGCAACATCAAATCATCATCACGTTGACGATTTTTTCGTTACCATGATCATGATCTATCTATAAGAGCATCTCCACCGGCACAACATCCTCTATTTGGGGACGCTGCTCCCACACCGGCGGCCCCAAAACGGCAGCCCCGATAGATTTTAAAATTTAAATTGACATCTAAAAACCCAAATTCATACGAAATTTATACCAAAGTAGTTCGAATTTAAACATAACTAAACATAAACTTAATCCTGGTCTCTTGGCCGTCGGTTGGGGCGCTCGACGGCCCTGCCTCGTCGTTGTTCTTCGCCATTGCCGCTTGCGTCCGTGCCCGCTTCTCCTCCGTTGCTTCGCGCATCTGGCGGTGGAGCATGGCGGCCGGCGTCGCAGGGGCTTGCCGGCGGCGCTGTCCCCGTGATACGTCTCCGACGTATCGATAATTTCTTATGTTCTATGCCATATTATTGATGATACCTACATGTTTTATGCACACTTTATGTCATATTAGTGCATTTTCTGGAACTAACCTATTAACAAGATGCCGAAGTGCCAGTTCCCGTTTTCGCTGTTTTTGGTTTCGGAAATCCTAGTAACGAAATATTCTCGGAATTGGACGAAACGAAGACCCAGGGCCCTATTTTTCCACGGAGCTTCCGGAAGACCGAAGAACACACGAAGTGGGGCCACGAGGTGGCCAAACTATAGGGCGGCGCGGCCCAAGCCCCGGCCGCGCCGACCTATAGTGTGGGCCCCTCGTGACGCCCCTTGACCTGCCCTTCCGCCTACTTAAAGCCTCCGTCGCGAAACCCCCGATGCGAAAAACCACGATACGGAAAACCTTACCGAGACGCCGTCGCCGCCGATCCCATCTCGGGGGATTCTGGAGATCTCCTCCGGCACCCTGCCGGAGAGGGATTCATCTCCCGGAGGACTCTACACCGCCATGGTCGCCTCCGGAGTGATGAGTGAGTAGTTCACCCCCGGACTATGGGTCCATAGCAGTAGCTAGATGGTTGTCTTCTCCTCATTGTGCTTCATTGTTGGATCTTGTGAGCTGCCTAACATGATCAAGATCATCTATCTGTAATTCTATATGTTGTGTTTGTCGGGATCCGATGGATAGAGAATACCATGTCATGTTAATTATCAAGTTATTATACATGTGTTGTTTATGATCTTGCATGATCTCCGTTTCTAGTAGAGGCTCGGCCAAGTTTTTACTTTTAACTCCAAGAGGGAGTACTTATGCTCGATAGTGGGTTCATGCCCGCATTGACACCGGGACGAGTGACGTAAAGTTCTAAGGTTGTGTTGTGCTTGTTGCCACTAGGGATAAAACATTGGCGCTATGTCCGAGGATGTAGTTGTTGATTACATTACGCACCATACTTAATGCAATTGTCTGTTGTTAGCAACTTAATACTGGAGGGGGTTCGGATGATAACCTGAAGGTGGACTTGTTAGGCATAGATGCAGTTGGATGGCGGTCTATGTACTTTGTCGTAATGCCCAATTAAATCTCACTATACTTATCATGTCATGTATGTGCATTGTTATGCCCTCTCTATTTGTCAATTGCCCGACTGTAATTTGTTCACCCAACATGCTTTTATCTTATGGGAGAGACACCTCTAGTGAACTGTGGACCCCGGTCCATTCTTTAATACCGAAATACAAATCTGCTGCAATACTTGTTTTACTCGTTTTCTCTGCAAACAATCATCTTCCACACAATACGGTTAATCCTTTGTTACAGCAAGCCGGTGAGATTGACAACCTCACCGTTTCGTTGGGGCAAAGTACTTTGGTTGTGTTGTGCAGGTTCCACGTTGGCGCCGGAATCTCCGGTGTTGCGCCGCACTACATCCCGCCGCCATCAACCTTCAACGTGCTTCTTGGCTCCTCCTGGTTCGATAAACCTTGGTTTCTTTCTCGAGGGAAAACTTGCTGCTGTGCGCATCATATCTTCCTCTTGGGGTTGCCCAACGAACGTGTGAAATACACGCCATCAAGCTCTTTTCTCGGCGCCGTTGTCGGGGAACGAAGAAAAGCTACACCACAAAGATTTCTAACTCCCACGTCAACTACGCGCCGGCAGCTCTTTTTCTCGGCGCCGTTGCCGGGGAGATCAAGACACGCCTGCAAGGGGAGTCTCCACTTCTCAATCTCTTTACTTTGTTTTTGTCTTGCTTTATTTTATTTACTACTTTGTTTGCTGCACTTATATCAAAACACAAAAAAATTAGTTGCTAGTTTTACTTTATTTACTGTCTTGTTTGCTATATCAAAAACACAAAAAATTTAGTTTACTTGCATTTACTTTATCTAGTTTGCTTTATTGTCTTGTACTCAATATTAAAAATACAAAAAAAATTCTTTTAATTACTTTTGTTACCATGTCTAGCTCTGAACCTGTTACTTCTTCGCTCGAAGAATTAGTTTTCACTTTTAAACAAGGGGATGAGGAGAGTTTTAAGGATGCTTGGTCTAGAATTTTTACTTCTTATCGTGAAACTGAACCTCAAATGACTCTAAGTTTGCTCCTTAGTAATTTTTATTTTGGTCTTATGGTTCTCTATAGATATGCTTTGGATACTTTAGTGGGAGGAGATTTCCTCCATTGCAATGGGGATCAAGCTTTTAATGCCATAAAGAAGTTGGTTGCATCACATGATTCAGCTAATAATTTTGATTCAGCCCTTATCAACATTCATAATAGATTAAATACTCTTGAGACAAGTGCATCTCGCTTAAATGAAAATTATGGATACATTCGTAACCGTCTTGATCAAGTTTTAGTGAACTCTGAACTTTCATTATGGGATCCTGCTTTTAAAATTGTTATCGGTGATCGAACTCTTCATGCCTACTGTTATATTATGTATGAATTTTGCCTTATGCCTGAAAGCATTTATAAATCTTTGAAACTTTGGGGAGTCGATGAAGGAGGAGAAGAGATAACTCTCATTGATAACTCTATTATAATTCCTAAGGGAGTAGCTGCAGGTGTGCATACAACCATTCTTGGAAGAACAATATCCATTGATTATCTTGTTATTGAAACAGGAAAAATCATACTTGGGAGATCCCCGTTGAAACTATTGGGAGCAATCATTGATGTGGGAAAAGGCACTCTGAAATTCACCTCTATGTCGGGGGAAATCATATATTCCCTAAACCAAAGGGAAGGAAAAACAATAAGAAAGGTAAGGGTAAAGCCCAAGGTAAGGTTGACGCACCACCCTTCGATAACACTTGAGAAACACTTTCGCGCCTAGCTGAAAGGCGTTAAAGAAAAGCGCTTATGGGAGACAACCCATGTTTTTACTCCAGTATTTTTGTTTTATATTTGTGTCTTGGAAGTTGTTTACTACTGTAGCAACCTCTCCTTATCTTAGTTTTATGTTTTGTTGTGCCAAGTAAAGTCTTTGATAGAAAAGTAAGTACTAGATTTGGATTACTCGCGCAGTTCCAGATTTCTTTGCTGTCACGAATCTGGGTCTATCTCCCTGTAGGTAGCTCAGAAAATTACGCCAATTTACGAGCATGATCCTCAGATATGTACGCAACTTTCATTCAATTTGAGCATTTTCGTTTGAGCAAGTCTGGTGGCCTAATAAAATCCATCTTTACGGACTGTTCTGTTTTGACAGATTCTGTCTTTTATTTCGCATTGCCTCTTTTGCTATGTTGGATGAATTTCTTTGATCCACTAATGTCCAGTAGCTTTATGCAATGTCCAGAAGTGTTAAGAATGATTGTGTCACCTCTGAACATGTGAATTTTTATTATGCACTAACCCTCTAATGAGTTGTTTCGAGTTTGGTGTGGAGGAAGTTTTCAAGGATCAAGAGAGGAGTATGATGCAATATGATCAAGGAGAGTGAAAGCTCTAAGCTTGGGGATGCCCCGGTGGTTCACCCCTGCATATATTAAGAAGACTCAAGCGTCTAAGCTTGGGGATGCCCAAGGCATCCCCTTCTTCATCGACAACATTATCAGGTTCCTCCCCTGAAACTATATTTTTATTCGGCCACATCTTATGTACTTTGCTTGGAGCGTCGGGTTGTTTTTGTTTTTTGTTTTGTTTGAATAAAATGGATCCTAGCATTCACTTTATGGGAGAGAGACACGCTCCGCTGTTGCATATGGACAAATATGTCCTTAGGCTCTACTCATAGTATTCATGGCGAAGTTCTTCTTCGTTAAATTGTTATATGGTTGGAATTGGAAAATGATACATGTAGTAACTCTAAAATGTCTTGGATAATTTGATACTTGGCAATTGTTGTGCTAATGTTTAAGCTCTTGCATCATATACTTTGCACCCATTAATGAATAAATACTTAGAGCTTGCTAATTTGGTTTGCATATTTGGTTTCTCTAGAGTCTAGATAACATCTAGTATTGAGTTTTGAACAACAAGGAAGACGGTATGGAGTCTTATAATGTTTACCATATGTCTTTTATGTGAGTTTTGCTGTACCATTCATCCTTGTGTTTGTTTCAAATAACCTTGCTAGCCTAAACCTTGTATCGAGAGGGAATACTTCTCATGCATCCAAAATACTTGAGCCAACCACTATGCCATTTGTGTCCACCATACCTACCTACTACATGGTATTTATCCGCCATTCCAAAGTAAATTGCTTGAGTGCTACCTTTAAAATTCCATCATTCACCTTTGCAATATATAGCTCATGGGACAAATAGCTTAAAAACTATTGTGGTATTGAATATGTACTTATGCACTTTATCTCTTATTAAGTTGCTTGTTGAGCGATAACCATGTTTCTGGGGACGCCATCAACTATTCTTTTTTGGATATCATGTGAGTTGCTATGCATGTCCGTCTTGTCTGAAGCAAGAGAGATCTACCACCTTCATGGTTGGAGCATGCATATTGTTAGAGAAGAGCTTTGGGCCGCTAACTAAAGCCATGATTCATGGTGGAAGTTTCAGTTTGGACATATATCCTCAATCTCATATGAGAATAATAATTGTTGCCACATGCTTATGCATTAAAGAGGAGTCCATTATCTGTTGTCCATGTTGTCCCGGTATGGATGTCTAAGTTGAGAATAATCAAAAGCGAGAAATCCAAAATGCGAGCTTTCTCCTTAGACCTTTGTACAGAGCGGCATGGAGGTACCCCATTGTGACACTTGGTCAAAACATGTGCATTGCAAAGATCCGGTAGTCCAAGTTAATTAGGACAAGGTGCGGGCACTATTAGTACACTATGCATGAGACTTGCAACTTGTAAGATATAATGTACATAACTCATATGCTTTATTACTACCGTTGACAAAATTGTTTCATGTTTTTAAAATAAAAGCTCTAGCACAAATATAGCAATCGATGCTTTCCTCTTTGAAGGACCATTCTCTTTACTTTTATGTTGAGTCAGTTCACCTATTTCTCTCCACCTCAAGAAGCAAACACTTGTGTGAACTGTGCATTGATTCCTACATATTTGCATATTGTACTTGTTATATTACTCTATGTTGACAATTATCCATGAGATATACATGTTACAAGTTGAAAGCAACCGCTGAAACTTAATCTTCCTTTGTGTTGCTTCAATACCTTTACTTTGATTTATTGCTTTATGAGTTAACTCTTATGCAAGACTTATTAATACTTGTCTTGAAGTACTATTCATGAAAAGTCTTTGCTATATGATTCACCTGTTTACTCATGTCATCACCATTGTTTTGATCGCTGCATCCACTACATATGTTTACAAATAGTATGATCAAGGTTATGATGGCATATCACTTCGAAATTATCTTTGTTATCGTTTTACCTGCTCGGGACGAGCGTAACTAAGCTTGGGGATGCTTGATACGTCTCCGACGTATCGATAATTTCTTATGTTCTATGCCATATTATTGATGATACCTACATGTTTTATGCACACTTTATGTCATATTAGTGCATTTTCCGGAACTAACCTCGTTAACAAGATGCCGAAGTGCCGCTTCTCGTTTTCTGCTGTTTTTGGTTTCAGAAATCCTAGTAACGAAATATTCTCGGAATTGGACGAAACGAAGACCTAGGGCCCTATTTTTCCACGGAGCTTCCAGAAGACCGAAGAACACACGAAGTGGGGGCACGAGGTGGCCAAACTATAGGGCGGCGCGGCCCAAGCCCTGGCCGCGCCGACCTATAGTGTGGGCCCCTCGTGACGCCCCTTGACCTGCCCTTCCGCCTACTTAAAGCCTCCGTCGCGAAACCCCTGATGCGAAAAACCACGATACGGAAAACCTTACCGAGACGCCGTCGCCGCCGATCCCATCTCGGGGGATTCTGGAGATCTCCTCCGGCACCCTGCCGGAGAGGGGATTCATCTCCCGGAGGACTCTACACCGCCATGGTCGCCTCCGGAGTGATGAGTGAGTAGTTCACCCCTGGACTATGGGTCCATAGCAGTAGCTAGATGGTTGTCTTCTCCTCATTGTGCTTCATTGTTGGATCTTGTGAGCTGCCTAACATGATCAAGATCATCTATCCGTAATTCTATATGTTGTGTTTGTCGGGATCCGATGGATAGAGAATACCATGTCATGTTAATTATCAAGTTATTATACATGTGTTGTTTATGATCTTGCATGCTCTCCGTTTCTAGTAGAGGCTCTGGCCAAGTTTTTACTTTTAACTCCAAGAGGGAGTACTTATGCTCGATAGTGGGTTCATGCCCGCATTGACACTCGGGACGAGTGACGTAAAGTTCTAAGGTTGTGTTGTGCTGTTGCCACTAGGGATAAAACATTGGCGCTATGTCCGAGGATGTAGTTGTTGATTACATTACGCACCATACTTAATGCAATTGTCCGTTGTTAGCAACTTAATACCGGAGGGGGTTCGGATGATAACCTCGAAGGTGGACTTTTTAGGCATAGATGCGATTGGATGGCGGTCTATGTACTTTGTCGTAATGCCCAATTAAATCTCACTATACTTATCATGTCATGTATGTGCATTGTTATGCCCTCTCTATTTGTCAATTGCCCGACTGTAATTTGTTCACCCAACATGCTTTTATCTTATGGGAGAGACACCTCTAGTGAACCGTGGACCCCGGTCCATTCTTTAATACCGAAATACAAATCTGCCGCAATACTTGTTTTACTCGTTTTCTCTGCAAACAATCATCTTCCACACAATACGGTTAATCCTTTGTTACAGCAAGCCGGTGAGATTGACAACCTCACTGTTTCGTTGGGGCAAAGTACTTTGGTTGTGTTGTGCAGGTTCCACGTTGGCGCCGGAATCTCTGGTGTTGCGCCGCAATACATCCCGCCGCCATCAACCTTCAACGTGCTTCTTGGCTCCTCCTGGTTCGATAAACCTTGGTTTCTTTCTGAGGGAAAACTTGCTGCTGTGCGCATCATACCTTCCTCTTGGGGTTGCCCAACGAACGTGTGAAATACACGCCATCACCCCGCGCTTCCAGCTTTTCCCGAGAAGCTTCGATCTCTGCGCGCCTCGCCTGCTGTCGAGCGAACGCGTCGTAGTGGCGATGAGCGTTGAGCTCTGCGAGCTTCTGTCGCTCCGCCTCCATGAGGCGGCGTCCCGCCTCCTCCGTGGCCGCTCGCTGGCGCGATATCTCGAGGACGTGCTCGAGGTTCGCGTCGTTGACGAACTCGCACTCCTCCTCCCTCAACCGCTGGTATCGTTGTGCGTTCAGCGATGCGAGGATCGCCGCCTGCTCCGGGTCGGCGGGGGCCTGCGGCGGCTCGCCCGACTGCGCTGCCTCCTCCGCCACCTCTGCTTCCGCTTCTGCTACGTAGACATCGTGCCACACCTCGAACCGTGTGGCCTCGTCCTCGTCGGAGCTGTGCTCGTCGTCGGCCTGCGGCTCCGGCTCCGGTGGTGGTGGAGGCAGCGCGCGGCCATTGAGGCCAAGCATCGAGTAGGTGGTCTTCAGACGGCGGGCATCTTGATGTGGAGAGTAGAGAATGGAGCGGCGGTGGTGGACGGCGTACGTCCTATCTAGCGGTAGCAACTGCCCACATTTAAGGCAACTGGACGCCGCATGGCCAGTCGCTGCCCTCGTGGCCAGTCGCTGCCTCGGTTTCCGCGTGGGAGGCCATTAGGCGAATGTTGTCTGTAATACTACTCCATGTCATCTATAGACAATGCTATAGACAGTGTATACAATAGTCTATCTGTAAGTTATCTATTTTTAGTCATAGCTATATATGAGTATAAGTTATAGACACCTTTCATACAACAACAAAAATGGTGTCTGTAAGCTGTCTGTAAGAAGCCTACAGACTGTCTGTAACTTTAGACCATGCACTATGTGTATCAAAAGCGAACCGAAACGTCCATTGAATCGGTTCCGCGCATAACAGAGCATCGATGCATAGGTTCTGACAGGAAAAGCGAAACAACAATTTGGTTCGACTCATCTGTGATGGAAATTGATAATTTAATGTGCATGGCATGGTGAAGTGGGCCACTTGCTTTAGGATACCCTGTTCACACAGCAATGGAGTAAGTAAAATATGCATGTCATATTTCTGCTGGGTCCCACTTGTACTGCTTGATCCGGTTTCTTTGAATCGGCACCACATAGTCGAGAGGGGATATTCCGCAACTAGTTGCGCCCGCACCCCATTTTTTTCTGACATTTCCAAGTTTCCAAAAAAATCACATATAACTACCTCTTACATGACCTTAAACGCCGACGACCAACCTTTCCGCGTCGCGGCCGATGCGAACCGTCGCGTCCTCTCGCGGACAAGGCGCCCCCACCAGAGAAAACCGTCGTTCCGCGAGGCAACCGGGGTGCCCGATTCGCGCCCTTGTCGAAGGGGCCGGCGATTCTATTGGGCTCGACAAATTGACGGCGCCATTGGGAGCGCACCGGTGCGAGCCCTAAAACGACGCAGGCCCCCAAATCGCTATCGGGGCCGCCGGTGGAGATGCTCTGAATTTGGTGCATCCGCTAAATCTTGCAAAGTATAATGATAAAAAATTGTAAAACCATACTAGTAGTTTTGTTTAAGGCCGAGTGCAAGATCAAATAATCATTACATTGAAAATTTGTTACAATGATTGCAAACTATAGCAATAACAGGAAAACAGCTCAAGATCAAATAATCATTACATTGAAAATTTGTTACAATTATTGCAAACTATAGCAATAATAGGAAAAAAGCTCAAGTGTTACAATAACAGGAAAAATTCTCAAATACCACAACATGTCGAAATAACTCAAATGATACAAGCCATACAAAATGGCATCATCGGAAAAATGCATTTCTTTTAGGTAGAATTCATCGGAGTGCAAGTAACAGCCGGCTTTCCATTAGATCTGCAGAGTAGATTATTAAGGATCTGCTCAATCCAAGCTTGCCTATTTTTCAATTCATGTATCTCATTGAGTGTTATGTCGATATTTGAATCTCTTTCATCTCTTTGCTGCTGAATTATATCAATTGATTCGTGTGCAAAGGCAGCGATTGTTTGCGCTGGAATGGCTGGGACAGTAGATATCATCTGACTATCAGATGAATTGGCATTGTCACAGCTGTGCTGTGGAAAGACCTGGACACTTGATGTGCATGCCCTGCCATCTGCCTTCCTTGCTCTATTTAGGGGCTGAAAACAAGACAGTGCAGGTTACAGAACCATACAATTTGAGAAAACAACCATATTAGTTGTCACAGATTTTTGCAAAGCATCAAAACAGATGGCAGATTTTCACAAAGTATAAGGCATAATATAACAAAGCAAGCTATCAACGCCATTGCAACAGGCAGAGCAACCGGATGGCAAATATGAACAAAATAAATCAAGTAACTAGACAGTCTGTGCCTAATAAAATAAGCCAGGAAACTGCATAACAGAATTCTGTCAATTAAAATTGACACTTGGAAGGGGTGCTTCAGATCCCTTAAGTTCCACAAAAGTGGTCATGTGGACAAAACTAGCAGACATGTGCAAGTGGAGAATCTCCAACCCCCTAAATTTCATTATTTTAATCATCGGCCAGCCATGGGAATGCCTCAGATAAATGAGAAATATATCCATTTGGTGCCAAATATAAACGAGCAGGACCAATTAAGACAGATTAGACAGCGACCATTCTGGGATTCATATAAACTGACATTATTTCAATGTTTAACCCATGAGCCCAATATAAGGGAAGGAGAAACAAACAAATGAACCATTTTGTGCCTAAAAATAAAAGATGGGTCAGCCAAAAAGAAACAACATATCTTATTTATGATACCCACTGAAGGTGGATTTCCTACTACAGAAGGTGGCATTGGATTAATCAACAGTGAAATCAGAAAAAATCTTACAAAAAACAAATATGCTCATTATATCCCACAACAAGCATGCCAGAAAGTGGCAAGGTTTATATGTTTTAATCATCAGTCAACTCAATGAATCAAGGACTAATAACCAATTGAATCATCATCTGACTCACATTCATGAAGCAAAACATTCTTATCATGTATGGATGAAATCCAGAAGACATAACGGTATGAGGAAGTGCATGAGCAATCAAACATTATGTGGCTGGAATAAAATGCCAGATCATTTAAGTTAAGCAGAACAATTAAATTGGTTTAATCATGATCAAACAAAAAAAGATTAGACAGGCAATAGAACAAGTTTGAGAAGCTAGCAGGAAAATGAATGAAGACGTGCAGTCATATAAATAGCATGATTTATTTCAAACCAGTTATCCTATCTATATGGAGAGTAAATGTGTTAAACACAAGCTGGTTCCCAGCACGATAAGCATATCAATACAAAAATTAAAGGTACTTACTGGATTATAGGGGTGATTCACTCCACGATTTGCTGTGTTCCATGTGATAGTGCAACATGAAATTACAGCAAAGAGTTAGGGTTGCAGCTCTTGAAGAACAAAAACAATGAAGAATTTAAATGTACCAGAGCAATGAGTTCACATGTACTACAGGATGGCAAAAGGATAGCAAAAAGGAAATAGTAATTGGCATTTACCGTCATTGTTTACAACAAAACAGATGGAAATTATAATGTAAAACCTTGTGAACACAGAAGAGCACAGAATGGCGGAATATAAAACAACATTTTGCAATGAACAAAACAGACAGCGGCTATGGTCCCAGCACACAACCTGTCACCTGAGCATAAGAAAAGAAAACAAACATGTAGGTATCCTAACAAAAATAGATGAATTACATAGCATGCAATTACTGTTCTAACATTAGGACGAACTAGATAGATATTATAGAGGTGTTTCTTGAGAGTTTATAGAGCAGGGAACACTTTGCTAGTCTTAGTATGAACAAGATAAAAATTAATACTATTTTTTGCAACAGACAGTACAATCATAGACGCTGACATGTACATGCATACACTCATCACCTGCTGATATAAAGATTGACCGGTACAAAAGCCATCTCCATCAATCTACGCTTGTTAAGGAGAGGGTTCCTTAGAGAATAAAAAGGGGAGCGAACGAAAAAGATGTGTGGCTGAACCGATCTATGCTTGTTTTACCGATTAGAATTAGGAAAGGGATGCTGATTTTGCTACCTAGTGCTACGGATTGGATTTTGGTCGTGACCTAACTAATCCTGATAAGAACTCCTCATGGAGCCGGTCACGCTGACCTTACTTTTTAGGGATTTCTATTTTCGTGCCCCCGCTTCGTTAGTTGTACTCAGTTTTCCCCAGCCCCTTAGTTTTTCCTCAGTTTTCCCCAAGCCTATGTCTGAAACCCGCAGAAGGAGCTCAGACGGAAGGAATCCGTCTATTTGGACGTTCGTGGCTGACGTGTTGCGCCACGTCGTCCGTGGGGCCGCGTGGGGCCGCGTCGCGTGGGGCTGGTAGAAAGGGACCGCGTGGGACAGGACGAGAAGCGTTTGGTTGCACGTGAGCAGGAGCTGGGTTTTGTCTCTCTCGGCCCAAATTGGCATTTTTAAGAGCACCTTTTCCCCTCTTTCTCTCTCTGTATTTTTTCACTAAATTAGTATCAAATCTAGGGAAGCTTCTATTTCTGTCTTTCTTCAATATGGCAGCAAATCTAGTAGCAAATCTCTGGGGTTATTTATGCCTTTTGGCCCTCGTTTTTTGCCCAATATGGCAGCAAATCTAGAAGCTAGTATATGATAAATTCACAACAGCATAATCCAGAAAACTAAGTATAATACATAAACTGCATACAGCAGTCAAAAGCAGCCAATAACGTTGTTAATGCTAACGACAAACTAAACTGAAAAATATACAAGACGCACGCAATGTATGGACAACAAGAAGATTAGGATAGGGACCCCAGGATGAATGAATTTGTTCTTCATTCCTCCCCATATATTTCTTCCTCCCTCCATTCGTGCATTTCCCCAAGGAAATATTCATTGAACTCCTTCCGTCTGTAGTGTGAGGCCAATACATCCTCCTAACGGTATGGCCTGTGTTCATTTCTCAAACCGTAGAGTCCTATTCTATCCACACGTAGTGGCCACTCATCCCAGGCATTTGTATCATGACAGTACTCTACGATATAACCCAAATCCGTGTAGTAGATGCTGCCAGGTTGAAGTGTCGGGTACACTCTGGTGTCGACGGAGATACACCGGATATAATTCACGAAGAAGGCATTACTGCCAATGTTACTGACCGGATGGAGAGAGCGGCTATGAGTGTCCACACGGTACACCAATGGTTTGCCCGCCAAAGCCTCGCTGACCAACAACACAAGCAGCAGATCACCATCCGACTTCACAAGGTAGAACTTCTGACGTCCAAGTTCTGGAAATGAAATTAGTGTCTCCATCTTGACGGTGCTCGCGCGCTGCTGCAACTGTACATTGGTGCACACTATTCTTCCGATCTCAAAATTGTCCGCGGCTACGCATACGGTTCACCATTGAACGGGGTAATGCAACGCAAACAATGGTTCTTGATCGAAAATCTTCCTTCTCCCCAATCTTCATTTATATCCTTAGTTGGAGTGCTCTCATCGACCCAACCAATTTCCGGCGGGTAATGTGCGGCAACGAAGACCATAGTCGGGGATTTGATAACAGCGACCGATTTCGGAAAAACAGATGGCATCTGCGCCTCAAACATAGTGTTCGATTTCTTTGTGAGTGGGTTCAGCAGCCGTATCTTGTGCGGCGGGTTCTTACGGGCAAGCACGATGACGCCACGGCAAAAGCCGACGAAGTAGTATCTAAAATATATTGATGAAGATAACATTCAGCACTAAGATGTTTAAGATTGAAAATAAAAAGGTAGATATGGAGGAATTTGAACCTTGTATGAACTTCCGATAGATCTATGGTGACGTAGCGTGATGTGCCGAGTTGGAGGAAGGTGAACTCAGCGACGCGTGGAAGGGTGTGGTCTAGCATGATCCATTCATCCAGGTGCACGTCGGGCTCAGGCAAACCTGAGCGCCAATTTCTACAGACTTGCCTCATAGCGAGTAGGTGTCGGCGTACTCCTCGTTCGCCGGTAAGCATTCGCCGATCTTGTGAAGTGGTCCATCAGCCGAGAGAGAGGCCCAGTTCATGGAGGCGCCGCGCTTGGATGCGCCGCCCTCGGCGGCGACGGGCTCGGCGGCGACGGGCTCGGAGGCGACGGGCGCGGAGGCGACGGGCTCGGAGGCGACGGGCGCGGAGGCGACGGGCTCGGAGGCGACGACCGCCGGCGCATTCTTCTTCTCCATCGCCGGCAGGGTAGCGTGCGTACGGCGGTTGGGGTTTTTTCGATTTGGAGAAGTTGATGGGATGTGAGAGGGGTGGTTTCGTGCGTGAGCGAGAATGAGACGACTGTGTGCAGAGGGAGGGAGGGGCTTACGCATCCTAAATGCGACCCGCGTCCACTATTTGCACGTCTGCACCGCGACACGCGTCAACAATGGCACGTCTTCCACTTCTGCATCGCAACACGCGTCCTCGGGTCTAACCCTGGAAATTTAGATATACTCAGGTATATCACAGTTTTACCCTCGAGTCATATACTAGCATTTTTTGTGTGCTCAGTTTTCCCCTTGAGTGCTAATACTGGCTAGTGCAATATACTCAGTTTTACCCTCAAGTGGCTGGTGATGGCGTGTATTTCACACGTTCGTTGGGCAACCCCAAGAGGAAGGTATGATGCGCACAGCAGCAAGTTTTCCCTCAGAAAGAAACCAAGGTTTATCGAACCAGGAGGAGCCAAGAAGCACGTTGAAGGTTGATGGCGGCGGGATGTAGTGCGGCGCAACACCAGAGATTGCGGCGCCAACATGGAACCTGCACAACACAACCAAAGTACTTTGCCCCAACGAAACAGTGAGGTTGTCAATCTCACCGGCTTGCTCGTAACAAAGGATTAACCGTATTGTGTGGAAGATGATTGTTTGCAGAGAAAATAGTAAAAACAAGTATTGCAGCAGATTTGTATTTCAGTATTAAAGAATGGACCGGGGTCCACAGTTCACTAGAGGTGTCTCTCCCATAAGATAAAAGCATGTTGGGTGAACAAATTACAGTCGGGCAATTGACAAATAGAGAGGGCATAACAATGCACATACATGACATGATAAGTATAGTGAGATTTAATTGGGCATTACGACAAAGTACATAGACCGCCATCCAACCGCATCTATGCCTAAAAAGTCCACCTTCAGGTTATCGTCCGAACCCCTCCAGTATTAAGTTGCTAACAACGAGACAATTGCATTAAGTATGGTGCGTAATGTAATCAACAACTACATCCTCGGACATAGCGCCAATGTTTTATCCCTAGTGGCAACAAGCACAACACAACCTTAGAACTTTCCGTCACTCGTCCCGGTGTCAATGCAGGCATGAACCCACTATCGAGCATAAGTACTCCCTCTTGGAGTTAAAAGTAAAAACTTGGCCGAGCCTCTACTAGAAACGGAGAGCATGCAAGATCATAAACAACACATGTATAATAACTTGATAATTAACATGACATGGTATTCTCTATCCATCGGATCCCGACAAACACAACATATAGAATTACGGATAGATGATCTTGATCATGTTAGGCAGCTCACAAGATCCAACAATGAAGCACAATGAGGAGAAGACAACCATCTAGCTACTGCTATGGACCCATAGTCCAGGGGTGAACTACTCACTCATCACTCCGGAGGCGACCATGGCGGTGTAGAGACCTCCGGGAGATGATTCCCCTCTCCGGCAGGGTGCCGGAGGCGATCTCCTGGATCCCCCGAGATGGGATCGGCGGCGGCGGCGTCTCGCAAGGTTTTCCGTATCGTGGCTCTCGGTACCGGGGGTTTCGTCACGGAGGCTTTAAGTAGGCGGAAGGGCAAGTCAAGAGGCGGCACGGGGGCCCACACCATAGGCCGGCGCGGCCGGGGGTGGGGCCGCGCCGCCCTAGGGTTTGGCCACCCCGTGGCCCCTCTTCGTCTCGTCTTCGGACTTCTGGAAGCTTCGTGGAAAAATAGGCCCCTGGGCTTTGTTTTCGTCCAATTCCGAGAATATGTCCTTACTAGGATTTCTGAAACCAAAAACAGCAGAAAACAACGAATCGGCACTTCGGCATCTTGTTAATAGGTTAGTTCCAGTAAAATGCACGAATATGACATAAAGTGTGCATAAAACATGTAGGTATCATCAATAATATGGCATAGAACATAAGAAATTATCGATACGTCGGAGACGTATCAAGCATCCCCAAGCTTAGTTCTGCTCGTCCCGAGCAGGTAAAACGATAACGTAGATAATTTCTGAAGTGATATGCCATCATAACCTTGATCATACTATTTGTAAACATATGTAGTGGATGCAGCGATCAAAACAATGGTGATGACATGAGTAAACAGGTGAATCATAAAGCAAAGACTTTTCATGAATAGTACTTCAAGACAAGCATCAATAAGTCTTGCATAAGAGTTAACTCATAAAGCAATAAATCAAAGTAAAGGCATTGAAGCAACACAAAGGAAGATTAAGTTTCAGCGGTTGCTTTCAACTTGTAACATGTATATCTCATGGATAATTGTCAACATAGAGTAATATAACAAGTACAATATGCAAGTATGTAAGAATCAATGCACAGTTTACACAAGTGTTTGCTTCTTGAGGTGGAGAGAAATAGGTGAACTGACTCAACATAAAAGTAAAGAGAATGGTCCTTCAAAGAGGAAAGCATCGATTGCTATATTTGTGCTAGAGCTTTTATTTTGAAAACATGAAACAATTTTGTCAACGGTAGTAATAAAGCATATGAGTTGTGTACATTATATCTTACAAGTTGCAAGTCTCATGCATAGTATACTAATAGTGCCCGCACCTTGTCCTAATTAACTTGGACTACCGGATCTTTGCAATGCACATGTTTTGACCAAGTGTCACAATGGGGTACCTCCATGCCGCCTGTACAAAGGTCTAAGGAGAAAGATCGCATTTTGGATTTCTCGCTTTTGATTATTCTCAACTTAGACATCCATACCGGGACAACATGGACAACAGATAATGGACTCCTCTTTTATGCATAAGCATGTGGCAACAATTATTATTCTCATATGAGATTGAGGATATATGTCCAAACTGAAACTTCCACCATGAATCATGGCTTTAGTTAGCGGCCCAAAGTTCTTCTCTAACAATATGCATGCTCCAACCATGAAGGTGGTAGATCTCTCTTGCTTCAGACAAGACGGACATGCATAGCAACTCACATGATATCCAAAAAAGAATAGTTGATGGCGTCCCCAGAAACATGGTTATCGCTCAACAAGCAACTTAATAAGAGATAAAGTGCATAAGTACATATTCAATACCACAATAGTTTTTAAGCTATTTGTCCCATGAGCTATATATTGCAAAGGTGAATGATGGAATTTTAAAGGTAGCACTCAAGCAATTTACTTTGGAATGGCGGATAAATACCATGTAGTAGGTAGGTATGGTGGACACAAATGGCATAGTGGTTGGCTCAAGTATTTTGGATGCATGAGAAGTATTCCCTCTCGATACAAGGTTTAGGCTAGCAAGGCTATTTGAAACAAACACAAGGATGAACGGTACAGCAAAACTCACATAAAAGACATATGGTAAACATTATAAGACTCCATACCGTCTTCCTTGTTGTTCAAAACTCAATACTAGATGTTATCTAGACTCTAGAGAAACCAAATATGCAAACCAAATTAGCAAGCTCTAAGTATTTCTTCATTAATGGGTGCAAAGTATATGATGCAAGAGCTTAAACATGAGCACAACAATTGCCAAGTATCACATTACCCAAGACATTATAGCAATTACTACATGTAGCATTTTCCAATTCCAACCATATAACAATTTAACGAAGGAGAAACTTCGCCATGAATACTATGAGTAGAGCCTAAGGACATATTTGTCCATATGCAACAGCGGAGCGTGTCTCTCTCCCATAAAGTGAATGCTAGGATCCATTTTATTCAAACAAAACAAAAAACAAAAACAAACCAACGCTCCAAGCAAAGTGCATAAGATGTGGCCGAATAAAAATATAGTTTCGGGGAGGAACCTGATAATGTTGTTGATGAAGAAGGGGATGCCTTGGGCATCCCCAAGCTTAGACGCTTGAGTCTTCTTAATATATGCAGGGGTGAACCACCGGGGCATCCCCAAGCTTAGAGCTTTCACTCTCCTTAATCATATTGCATCATACTCCTCTCTTGATCCTTGAAAACTTCCTCCACACCAAACTCGAAACAACTCATTAGAGGGTTAGTGCATAATAAAAATTCACATGTTCAGAGGTGACACAATCATTCTTAACACTTCTGGACATTGCATAAAGCTACTGGACATTAATGGATCAAAGAAATTCATCCAACATAGCAAAAGAGGCAATGCGAAATAAAAGACAGAATCTGTCAAAACAGAACAGTCCGTAAAGATGGATTTTATTAGGCCACCAGACTTGCTCAAACGAAAATGCTCAAATTGAATGAAAGTTGCGTACATATCTGAGGATCACTCACGTAAATTGGCATAATTTTCTGAGTTACCTACAGAGAATTAGACCCAGATTCGTGACAGCAAAGAAATCTGTTTCTGCGCAGTAATCCAAATCTAGTACTTACTTTACTATCAAAGACTTTACTTGGCACAACAAAAC
>NC_061508.1:213751912-213787617 GCF_022539505.1 Lolium rigidum | reverse complement strand
AATGTATCACCGTTTGAGAGGCCGCACGGATCGAAAGAAAAAGGCAAGTGACCAAATATGAGGTGCCAAAAATAATTCAAGAAAAGAAAGTTTTATAGTACATAGAGGATGACATGCGGGTCCTGATTATAGCAGCAGCGGTCTCACCGTTTGAGAGGCGGCAGGGATCGAAAGAAAAAGGCAAGTGACCAAATATGAGGTGCCAAAAAAAACTCCAAGAAAAGAAAGTTTTATAGTACATAGAGGATGACATGCGGTCCCATTCAGACATGCCTGTCACCGTTCCTGAGAGGCTGCTGGGCATGAGATCAAGAAAAGTGCAAGTACCAAATATCGAGCCAGCAATAATTCAAGAAAAGAGTTGTCTGAGAAAATAGAGGATGACATGCGGGTCCCATTTAGCAGCAGCGGTATCACCGTTTGAGAGGCTGCACGGGATCGAAAGAAAAAGGCAAGTGACCAAATATGAGGTGCCAAAAAAAATCCTAGAAAAGAAAGTTTTATAGTACATAGAGGATGACATGCGGGTCCCATTTAGCAGCAGCGGTATCACCGTTTGAGAGGCGGCAGGGGATCGAAAGAAAAAGGCAAGTGACCAAATATGAGGTGCCAAAAAAATCCTAGAAAAGAAAGTTTTATAGTACATAGAGGATGACATGCGGGTCCCATTTAGCAGCAGCGGTCTCACCGTTTGAGAGGCGGCAGGGGATCGAAAGAAAAAGGCAAGTGACCAAATTTGAGGTGCCAAAAGAAACTCCAAGAAAAGAAAGTTGATTGCTCATAGAGGATGACATGCGGGTCCCAATTAGCAGCAGCGGTGTCAACGTTTCCAAGGCGGCAAGGGATCAAAAGAAAAAGGAAGTAGCCGAAATCGGGGGTCAAAAAAATCCAAGAATAGAAAGAATTTTGGTTCATAGAGGATGACATGCGAGACCCATGATCCCGCATCGTAAACGGCTCGATCGGAGAGCGTTGAACGAGATGGCGCGATCGAGAAAAAATCAATGCCGCAGAGGCTGCCATCCGGGCCCTACATCCCTCGGCCGGTGCGGATTTGCGTTGACTCGGCCGGCGAACCCGAGAATTCGAGATGCACCACGTCCCGGGCCACCATACGCAACGTTTTGGCCGTTTTCATCGGGCTAGGTGGCCTCAAAAACGAGAAAAAAACGTTTTGACATGCACAACGGACAGACCCAAAATCGTCGGCCATGGTACACCAGCAACCACGGCGCGACTTCAACTTCGTCGGCCATGGCAACTTTTCTTGTAGTGGACTCCTCCGAGGCTGCCCTTCCGCCTACTTAAAGCCTCCGTCGCGAAAACCCTAAGGGAATAAGCCACGATACGGAAAACCTTCCAGAGCCGCCGCCATCGCGAAGCCAAGATTCGGGGGACAGAAGTCTCTGTTCCGGCACGCCGCCGGGACAGGGAGGTGCCCCCGGAAGGCATCTCCATCGACTCCATCGCCATCTTCATTGCCGCTGTTGTCTCCTATGATGAGGAGGGAGTAGTTCTCCATCGAGGCTAAGGGCTGTACCGGTAGCTATGTGGTTAATCTCTCTCTCTCATGTACCTAAATACAATGATCTCATGAATTGCCTTGCACGATTGAGATCCATATGATGAGCTTTGTATTACTATTAATCTATGTGCTACTCTAGTGATGTTATTAAAGTAGTCTATTCCTCCTTCATGATGTAATGTGGACAGTGTGTGCATCATGTAGTACTTGGCGTAGGTTATGATCGTGATCTCTTGTAGATTGTGAAGTTAACTATTACTATGCACTCTAGAGTTACTTTATATGAACTCCGGAATTACTCTCTATGGTGTGACAAAGGATAGTTGTTTGCATCTTGTGTGATTCCTTTATGACGTTGTGGAGCTTGTTTACTCCGGCTTGAGGGTGCTCTCGTAGCCCTACACAATGAATGGTGTTTGTTATCCAACAATAGAGTCTTTGAAAGTAGCATAAGAGAAGAGAACTTATTTATTTATGTGATCGTTGTTGAGAGTGTCCACTAGTGAAAGTATGATCCCTAGGCCTTGTTTCTAAGCATTGAAACACCGTTTCCATCAAGTTCTGTTACATGTTTGCTTGCTGCCATCTTTATTTCAGATTGCTATTACCACTCATATTCATCCATATTACTTGCATTTCACTATCTCTTCGCCGAACTAGTGCACCTATACATCTGACAAGTGTATTAGGTGTGTTGGGGACACAAGAGACTTCTTGTATCGTAATTGTAGGGTTGCTTGAGAGGAATATCTCTGACCTCTACCTCCCTAAGTTCGATAAACCTTGGGTGATTCACTTAAGGGAAACTTGCTGCTGTTCTACAAACCTCTGCTCTTGGAGGCCCAACACTGTCTATAGGAATAGAAGCGTGCGTAGACATCAATTAGCTCTCGGTCCACAATGTAGTTCATCTCTCGAGAGTTATTTCAAATAAGTTGATTGGTGTTGGATACAAGTAAAATATTTTATGACTATTGTGATGTAAATGGAAGCTTGTCTAGACTGTGGCATAGACTTTGGGATGTCATGTTGGATGTTATTCTTGTCATATGCTTAGTATTTATTGTTTTAGCATGACTTGTTTCAAATGGCTGAGAGTGCATAATGTGCCATTTGAAGAATCATGTGTCGTTTCTATCATAAAAGCATAGTATTGTGGTATTCTCCTTTAATGCTTTATTGGGTTGACTTGCGCATGCTTATAACATGTTATGACTATAATCAGTCAACTAAAGCCTCTATGATCATTTATTTTTTGATTTGTAATATCACTTTATGCTTTGATCGATCATGTTTTGTCGCTATGCATGATTATGGCTATTATTGCTCTCTTAGTTGGTCGCTTCCACTTTTTTTGCTAGCCTTCATCTGTACTGAGTATGAGTTCTACTCGTGCATCCAACCACCAAAAACCAAAGTTGCCAATTGTTTCCAAAGATATCTACCTATATGTGGTATTTCATCGCCACTCCAAAGTAAATTGCTTGTGTGCTACCTTTAAACCTTTAAAAATTATCACCTGTTTTGTGTAAATTATAGCTCATTAGAAAGTAGTCTAAAAACTATTATGGCAAGTACTATGTTTTATGCATTTTAGTTCTTATAAGTTGCTTGTTGTGTGATAACCATGCTATCATGGGGAACACCATCAATGTATTTGTTGAATATCATGTGAATTACTATGCATGTTTATCTTGTTTGAAGTAAGGGATATTTATCATGAGTTGCAAAGATTTGAGTATGCATATTGTTAGAGAGGAACATTGGGCCGCCAACTAAAGCCATGTTCACATGGTGGAAGTTTCAGCTAGGCAAAAGTCCAAATATCTGTTGTCCTTGCTTTTCCGGTATGGATGTCCAAAAAGGTTGAGATTCATCAAAATTGAGAAATCAAATGAGATCCATCTCCTAAGGATATTTGTACAGGAGGCAAGGAGGTATCCCTTTGTGACACTTGGTTAAAACATATGTATGCGATGAAAATCCATGGAAGTCCAAGCTAATTCGAACAAGGTTTGAGCACTATTGGTATATTATGCATGAGGCAAGTAAACTTGTAGGAAGTTATTATGCATAAGTCATACTATTTATCACTACCGTTGACATAAGTAGCACCTCTCAAAATAAATATTTTCAACACTCTTATTGCTTTCAAAATAAAAAGCTCTAGCACATGGGTAATCCTTGCTTCCCTCTGCGAAGGGCCTTTCTTTTACTTTCATGTTGAGTCTTCACCTTCTACTTTATGCACCGATTAAGAGAGCATAGTTGTCATTCTTAGTACAATATGCATAGTCCCAAAATTATTATTGATTGATTCATGATTGTGCTATTGCTTGCCCTTAAATTATTTGTATCTAGTCACCCTCTTAACTTTGAAGGTGTCCTTGCATTTATGTTTTTCTATTTCATAAGGACATGTTGCGTACTACTTTATTATGTTTACTCTATGATCATAAACACACAGTTGCTTTCAATGCACTATTATTCATGATCCTTTATTTGAGTTACTCTTCATGTTATAACATAGTTGCTAAGTTCAATTGAATCATATCTATCATGCCTATGTTAGAGTACTTAGATCCCAGTTCACAATGCTTTATGATACGTCTCCGACGTATCGATAATTTCTTATGTTCCATGCCACATTATTGATGATATCTACATGTTTTATGCATACTTTATGTCGTATTTATGCATTTTCCGGCACTAACCTATTAACGAGATGCCGAAGAGCCAGTTGCTATTTTCTGCTGTTTTTGGTTTCAGAAATCCTACAAAGGAAATATTCTCGGAATTGGACGAAATCAACGCCCAGGGGCCTATTTTTACACGAAGCTTCCAGAAGACCGGAGGGGAGACGAAGTGGGGCCACGAGGCGCCGCCACAACAGGGCGGCGCGGCCCAGGCCTTGGCCGCGCGGCCCTGGCGTGTGGGGCCCTCGTGTGGCCCCCTGACCTGCCCTGCCGCCTACTTAAAGCCTCCGTCGCGAAACCCCCAGTACCGAGAGCCACGATACGGAAAACCTTCCAGAGACGCCGCCGCCGCCAATCCCATCTCGGGGGATTCAGGAGATCGCCTCCGGCACCCTGCCGGAGAGGGGAACCATCTCCCGGAGGACTCTTCACCGCCATGGTCGCCTCCGGAGTGATGAGTGAGTAGTTCACCCCTGGACTATGGGTCCATAGCAGTAGCTAGACGGTTGTCTTCTCCTTATGTGCTTCATTGTCGGATCTTGTGAGCTGCCTAACATGATCAAGATCATCTATCTGTAATGCTATATGTTGTGTTTGTCGGGATCCGATGGATAGAGAATACTATGTTATGTTGATTATCAATCTATTACCTTTGTGTTGTTTATGATCTTGCATGCTCTCCGTTATTAGTAGAGGCTCGGCCAAGTTTTTACTCTTAACTCCAAGAGGGAGTATTTATGCTCGATAGTGGGTTCATGCCTCCATTAAATTTGGGACGAGTGACGTAAAGTTCTAAGGTTGTGGATGTGCTGTTGCCACTAGGGATAAAACATTGATGCTATGTCCGAGGATGTAGTTATTGATTACATTACGCACCATACTTAATGCAATTGTCCGTTGTTTGCAACTTAATACTGGAAGGGGTTCGGATGATAACCTCGAAGGTGGACTTTTTAGGCATAGATGCATGCCGGATAGCGGTCTATGTACTTTGTCGTAATGCCCAATTAAATCTCACTATACTTATCATATCATGTATGTGCATTGTCATGCCCTCTCTATTTGTCAATTGCCCGACTATAATTTGTTCACCCAACATGCTATTTATCTTATGGGAGAGACACCTCTAGTGAACCGTGGACCCCGGTCCATTCTTTTACATTGAATACAATTTACCGCAATACTTGTTCTACTCGTTTTCTGCAAACAATCATCATCCACACTATACATCTAATCCTTTGTTACAGCAAGCCGGTGAGATTGACAACCTCACTGTTTCGTTGGGGCAAAGTACTTTGGTTGTGTTGTGCAGGTTCCACGTTGGCGCCGGAATCATTGGTGTTGCGCCGCACTACATCCCGCCGCCATCAACCTTCAACGTGCTTCTTGGCTCCTCCTCGGTTCGATAAACCTTGGTTTCTTTCTCGAGGGAAAACTTGCTACCGTGTACATCATACCTTCCTCTTGGGGTTCCCAACGAACGTGTGTATTACACTCCATCAAGCTCTTTTCTGGCGCCGTTGTCGGGGAGATCAAGACACGCTGCAAGGGGAGTCTCCACAATCCAATCTCTTTACTTTGTTTTTGTCTTGCTTTATTTTATTTACTACTTTGTTTGCTGCACTTATATCAAAACACAAAAAAATTAGTTGCTAGCTTTACTTTATTTACTGTCTTGTTCTCCATATCAAAAACACACAAAAAAAAATTAGTTACTTGCATTTATTTTATCTAGTTTGCTTTATTTACTACTACTAAAATGGGTACTCCTGAAAATACTAAGTTGTGTGACTTCACAACCACAAATAATAATGATTTCTTATGCACACCTATTGCTCCACCTGCTACTACAAGCAGAATTCTTTGAAATTAAACTCGCTTTATCGAATCTTGTTATGAGAGAGCAATTTTCTCCGGTGTTAGTTCCGATGATGCTCGCTACCCATCTTAATAATTTTGTTGAATTATGTGAAATGCAAAAGTATAAGGATGTAGATGGTGACATTATAAAATTAAAATTGTTTCCTTTCTCATTAAGAGGAAGAGCTAAAGATTGGTTGCTATCTCTGCCTAGAAATAGTATTGATTCATGGACTAAATGTAAGGATGCTTTTATTGGTAGATATTATCCTCCTGCTAAAATTATATCTTTGAGGAGTAGCATAATGAATTTTAAACAATTAGATAATGAACATGTTGCTCAAGCATGGGAGAGAATGAAATCTTTGGTTAAAAATTGCCCTACCCATGGATCGACTACTTGGATGATCATCCAAACCTTTTATGCAGGATCGAACTTTTCTTCGCGGAACCTATTGGATTCAGCTGCTGGAGGTACCTTTATGTCCATCACTCTTGGAGAGGCAACAAATCTTCTTGATAATATGATGATTAATTACTCTGAATGGCACACGGAAAGAGCTCCACAAGGTAAGAAGGTAAATTCTGTCGAAGAAACCTCTTCCTTGAGTGATAAGATTGATGCTATTATGTCTATGCTTGTGAATGATAGGACTAATGTTGATCCTAATAATGTTCCGTTAGCTTCATTGGTTGCCCAAGAAGAACATGTTGATGTGAACTTCATTAAAAATAATAATTTCAACAATAATGCCTATCGGAACAATTCTAGTAACAACTATAGGCCATATCCTTATAATAATGGTAACGGTTATGGTAATTCTTATGGGAATTCTTACAACAATAATAGGAGTGTACCCCCTGGTCTTGAAGCTATGCTTAAAGAATTTATTAGTACACAAACCGCTTTTAACAAATCTGTTGAGGAAAAGCTCAATAAAATTGATATTCTTGCTTCTAAGGTTGATAGTCTTGCCTCTGATGTTGATCTTTTGAAATTGAAAGTTATGCCTAATAAGGATATTGAAAATAAAATTGTTACTACAGCAAATGCCATCCAAGTTAGAATTAATGAGAATATGAGATTGATGGCTGAATTGCATGCTAGGTGGGAAAGAGAAGAAAATGAAAAACTTGCTAAAGAGAATAATGTAGCTAAAGTTTGGACTATTACCACCACTAGAAATGTTAATGCTCCACATGTTGCTGCACCTCCTACTAATAATGGTGAAAGAATTGGTGTTGGCAATGTTTCCACTTCTAATGCAAAGCCTGCAAAACTGCCGGAAACTGCTAAAACTGCTGAAACTGTCTGTGATAAAACTGCTGAAATTTTTTCCAACATTGGGGATGATGATCCCATTGCTTTAGATTATAATGGTTTGGATTTTGATGATTGCCACATCTCTGAAGTTATAAAGTTCTTACAAAAACTTGCTAAGAGTCCCAACGCTAGTGCTATAAATTTGGCCTTTACAAAACATATTACAAATGCTCTCATAAAAGCTAGAGAGGAGAAACTAAAACTTGAAACTTCTATTCCTAGAAAGTTAGAGGATGGTTGGGAGCCCATCATTAAGATGAAGGTCAATGACTTTGATTGTAATGCTTTATGTGGTCTTGGTGCAAGTATTTCCGTTATGCCTAAGAAAATTTATGATATGCTTGACTTGCCACCATTGAAGAATTGTTATTTGGATGTTAATCTTGTTGATAATGCTACAAAGAAACCTTTGGGGAGAGTTGATAATGTTCGCATTACCGTTAAAAATAACCTTGTCCCCGTTGATTTTGTTGTCTTGGATATTGAGTGCAATGCATCTTGTCCCATTATATTGGGAAGACCTTTTCTTCGAACTGTTGGAGCTATCATTGATATGAAGGAAGGTAATATTAAATATCAATTTCCTCTCAAGAAAGGTATGGAACACTTCTCTAGAAAGAGAATGAAGTTACCTTTTGATTCTATTATTAGAACAAATTATGATGTTGATGCTTCATCTCTTGATAACACTTGATATACACTTTCTGCGCCTAGCTGAAAGGCGTTAAAGAAAAACGCTTATGGGAGACAACCCATGTTTTTACTACAGTACCTTTATTTTATATTTGAGTCTTGGAAGTTGTTTACTACTGTAGCAACCTCTCCTTATCTTAGTTTTGTGCATTGTTGTGCCAAGTAAAGTCTTTGATAGTAAGGTTCATACTAGATTTGGATTACTGCGCAGAAACAGATTTCTTTGCTGTCACGAATTTCGACCTGCCTCTCTGTAGGTAGCTCAGAAAAATATGCCAATTTACGTGCGTGATCCTCAGATATGTACGCAACTTTCATTCAATTTGGGCATTTTCATTTGAGCAAGTCTGGTGCCACTTTAAAATTCATCTTTACGAACTGTTCTGTTTTGACAGATTCTGCCTTTTATTTCGCATTGCCTCTTTTGCTATGTTGGATGAATTTCTTTGATCCATTAATGTCCAGTAGCTTTGTGCAATGTCCAGAAGTGTTAAGAATGATTATGTCACCTCTGAACATGTAAATTGTTATGGTGCACTAACCCTCTAATGAGTTGTTTTGAGTTTGGTGTGGAGGAAGTTTTCAAGGATCAAGAGAGGGAGATGATACAATATGATCAAGGAGAGTGAAAGCTCTAAGCCTGGGGAAGCCCCGGTGGTTCACCCCTGCATATTTTAAGAAGACTCAAGCGTCTAAGCTTGGGATGCCCAAGGCATCCCCTTCTTCATCGACAACATTATCAGGTTCCTCCCCTGAAACTATATTTTTATTCCATCACATCTTATGTGCTTTGCTTGGAGCGTCGGTTTGTTCTTGTTTTTGTTTTTGTTTGAATAAAATGGATCCTAGCATTCATTGTGTGGGAGAGAGACACGCTCCGCTGTTGCATATGGACAAATATGTCCTTAGGCTTTACTCATAGTATTCATGGCGAAGGTTGAATCTTCTTCGTTAAATTGTTATATGGTTGGAATCGGGAAATGCTACATGTAGTAATTCTAAAATGTCTTGAATAAATTGATACTTGGCAATTGTTGTGCTCATGTTTAAGCTCTTGCATCATATACTTTGCACCCATTAATGAAGAAATACAAAGAGCTTGCTAAAATTTGGTTTGCATATTTGGTCTCTCTAAAGTCTAGATAATTTCTAGTATTGAGTTTTGAACAACAAGGAAGACGGTGTAGAGTCTTATAATGTTTACAATATGTCTTTTATGTGAGTTTTGCTGCACCGGTTCATCCTTGTGTTTGTTTCAAATAACCTTGCTAGCCTAAACCTTGTATCGAGAGGGAATACTTCTCATGCATCCAAAATCCTTGAGACAACCACTATGCCATTTGTGTCCACCATACCTACCTACTACATGGTATTTCTCCGCCATTCCAAAGTAAATTGCTTGAGTGCTACCTTTAAATTTCCATCATTCGCCTTTGCAATATATAGCTCATGGGACAAAATAGCCTTAAAAACTATTGTGGTATTGAATATGTACTTATGCACTTTATCTCTTATTAAGTTGCTTGTTGTGCGATAACCATGCTCCTGGGGATGCCATCAACTCTTTGTTGAATATCATGTGAGTTGCTATGCATGTTCGTCTTGTCTGAAGTAAGGGAGATTTACCACTCATTAAATGGTTAGAGCATGCATAATGTTAGAGAAGAACATTGGGCCGCTAACTAAAGCCATGAATCATGGTGGAAGTTTCAGTTTTGGACATATATCCTCAATCTCATATGAGAACATTAATTGTTGCTACATGCTTATGCATTAAAGAGGAGTCCATTATCTGTTGTCTATGTTGTCCCGGTATGGATGTCTAAGTTGAGAATAATCAAAAGCGAGAAATCCAAATGCGAGTTTTCTCCTTAGACCTTTGTAGAGGCGGCATAGAGGTACCCCTTTGTGACACTTGGTTAAAGCATGTGTATTGCAATGATAATCCTGGTAATCCGAGCTAATTAGGACAAGGTGCGGGCACTACTAGTATACTATGCATGAGGCTTGCAACTTGTAAGATATAATTTACATGATACATATGCTTTATTACTACCGTTGACAAAATTGTTTCATGTTTTCAAAATAAAAGCTCTAGCACAAATATAGCAATCGATGCTTTCCTCTTTGAAGGACCTTTCTTTTACTTTTATGTTGAGTCAGTTCACCTATTTCTCTCCACCTCAAGAAGCAAACACTTGTGTGAACTGTGCATTGATTCCTACATACTTGGGTATTGCACTTGTTATATTACTTTACATTGACACTATCCATGAGATATACATGTTATAAGTTGAAAGCAACCGCTGAAACTTAATCTTCCTTTGTGTTGCTTCAATACCTTTACTTTGATTTATTGCTTTATGAGTTAACTCTTATGCAAGACTTATTGATGCTTGTCTTGAAGTACTATTCATGAAAAGTCTTTGCTTTATGATTCAGTTGTTTACTCGTGTCATTACCATTGTTTTGATCGCTGCATTCATTACATATGCTTACAATAGTATGATCAAGGTTATGATGGCATGTCACTCCAGAAATTATCTTTGTTATCGTTTACCTGCTCGGGACGAGCAGAACTAAGCTTGGGGATGCTGATACGTCTCCGACGTATCGATAATTTCTTATGTTCCATGCCACATTATTGATGATATCTACATGTTTTATGCATACTTTATGTCGTATTTATGCATTTTCCGGCACTAACCTATTAACGAGATGCCGAAGAGCCAGTTGCTGTTTTCTGCTGTTTTTGGTTTCATAAATCGTACAAAGGAAATATTCTCGGAATTGGACGAAATCAACGCCCAGGGGCCTATTTTTACACGAAGCTTCCAGAAGACCGGAGGGGAGACGAAGTGGGGCCACGAGGCGCCGCCACAACAGGGCGGCGCGGCCCAGGCCTTGGCCGTGCGGCCCTGGCGTGTGGGGCCCTCGTGTGGCCCCCTGACCTGCCCTTCCACCTACTTAAAGCCTCCGTCGCGAAACCCCCAGTACCGAGAGCCACGATACGGAAAACCTTCCAGAGACGCCGCCGCCGCCAATCCCATCTCGGGGGATTCGGAGATCGCCTCCAGCACCTCGCCGGAGAGGGGAACCATCTCCCGGAGGACTCTTCACCGCCATGGTCGCCTCCGGAGTGATGAGTGAGTAGTTCACCCCTGGACTATGGGTCCATAGCAGTAGCTAGACGGTTGTCTTCTCCTTATGTGCTTCATTGTCGGATCTTGTGAGCTGCCTAACATGATCAAGATCATCTATCCGTAATGCTATATGTTGTGTTTGTCGGGATCCGATGGATAGAGAATACTATGTTATGTTGATTATCAATCTATTACCTTTGTGTTGTTTATGATCTTGCATGCTCTCCGTTATTAGTAGAGGCTCGGCCAAGTTTTTACTCTTAACTCCAAGAGGGAGTATTTATGCTCGATAGTGGGTTCATGCCTCCATTAAATGCGGGACGAGTGATGAGAAAGTTCTAAGGTTGTGGATGTGCTGTTGCCACTAGGGATAAAACATTGATGCTATGTCCGAGGATGTAGTTATTGATTACATTACGCACCATACTTAATGCAATTGTCTCGTTGTTTGCAACTTAATACTGGAAGGGGTTCGGATGATAACCTGAAGGTGGACTTTTTAGGCATAGATGCATGCTGGATAGCGGTCTATGTACTTTGTCGTAATGCCCAATTAAATCTCACTATACTTATCATATCATGTATGTGCATTGTCATGCCCTCTCTATTTGTCAATTGCCCGACTGTAATTTGTTCACCCAACATGCTATTTATCTTATGGGAGAGACACCTCTAGTGAACTGTGGACCCCGGTCCATTCTTTTACATTGAATACAATTTACTGCAATACTTGTTCTACTGTTTTCTGTAAACAATCATCATCCACACTATACATCTAATCCTTTGTTACAGCAAGCCGGTGAGATTGACAACCTCACTGTTTCGTTGGGGCAAAGTACTTTGGTTGTGTTGTGCAAGTTCCACGTTGGCGCCGGAATCCCTGGTGTTGCGCCGCACTACATCCCGCCGCCATCATCCTTCAACGTGCTTCTTGGCTCCTCCTGGTTCGATAAACCTTGGTTTCTTTCTGAGGGAAAACTTGCTACTGTGTACATCATACCTTCCTCTTGGGGTTCCCAACGAACGTGTGTATTACACGCCATCACTTTACATGTTTGATCAAGATTGTGTTGGCTTCATGTCACCTCCAAAATTATTTTGTTATCTCTTATCTACTCGAGGACGCGCATGAGTTAAGCTTGGGGATGATGATACATCTCAAACGTATCTATAATTTTTTATGCGCCATTCTTGTTTTACAACAATTCATATGTGTTTTGTTTACACTTCGTTGCACTTTTACATGATTTCCGGCACTAACCTATTAACAAGATGCCACAGTGTCACTTCCCTGTTTTCTGTTGTTTTTGTATTTCAGAAAAGTTGTACATGAAATATTCTCGGAGTTGGACGAAATGAAAGCCGAAGTCAATATTTTACCGAAACAAAGACGAAATCCAGAGGGGGGACGAAGAGGCGCACTAGGGCGCCCACACCACCCCTAGGCGCGGGCCTAGGGCTGGCCCGTGCCTAGGGTAGGCGTGGGGCCCATAGGTGCCCCACCGACCTGAATCCTCCGTCTATTTATACATCTTCTCGGGAAAACCCTGGATACCCGAGCCTCCATCCATGAAAAGTTCCATCGCGGCCGCCATCGCCGAACCCATCTTGGGGGGTTCTGAATCTCTTCCCGGCACCCTGCCGGAGGGGGAAATCATCGCCTGAGGCATCTAAATCGCCATGCTCGCCTCCGAAGTGATGCGTGAGTAGTTCATCCCTGGACTATGGGTCCATAGCAGTAGCTAGATGGTTGTCTTCTCCACTTTGTGCTTCATGTATCGATCTTGTGTGCTGCCCTACATGATCAAGATCATCTTTATGTAATCCTCTATGTTTGGTTTGCTAGGATCCGATGAATATTGTGTACTATGTTAAGATTGATTATATATTCATGTCATATGTTATTTGTGATCTTGCATGCTCTCCATTGCTAGTAGAAACTCTGGCTAAGTGGATACTTGTGACTCCAAGAGGGGGTATTTATGCTCGATAGTAGGTTCATGCCTCTAGTTTTCTAGGAGAGTGACTTTATAACTTCTAAGGTTGTAGATGTGCTGTTGCTACTAGGGATAATCCAACAATATTTTATCCAAGGGTAATTCTATTGTTTACTTTACACATATTGCTTAATACGATAGTCTGTTTTTTGCAACTTTATACTGGAAGGGTGCGGACGCTAACCTGAAGGTGGATTATTAGTTATAGACGTAGTTGTATTACGGTCTATGTATTATGTTGTAATGCCCAATACCAAATTATCATAGTAATCATCTTTTCATGTATCGACCGATATACTGTCAATTGCCCAATTGTAATTTGTTCACCCAACATGCTATTTCTTTATGGAGAGACACCTCTAGTGACCTGTGGACCCCAGTCCTATTTCCTTTACTGATAAATTCAACTGCAATCATGTTCTGTTTACTTTCTGCAAACATGTCCTTCCATTCGATACGTCGAATCTTTTGTATTCAGCAAACCGATGAGATTGACAACCTCACTGTAAGTTGGGGCAAAGTATTTGGGTTGTGTTGTGTGCAGGTTCCACGTTGTTGCTGACGCCGGTAGTGCGCCCTGCCACTAGTTAGCCAGCAACACCTTCAGAAGTCACTCCTTTCTCCTACTGGTCGATTAAAACTTGGTTTCTTACTGAGGGAACACTTGCTACTGTGCTCATCACACCTTCCTCTTGGGGTTCCCTAACATTGTGAAGTCGGCATTACGATAAGCACCATCACCAGCCCTCCCCTATTGCGCCGACTGGAGGGAGAGCTCGACGGCACGGCGAATCTGCGCGTCTTCGCGGGCACGGGCGTCGTCCTGGAGTTTCTTCTCCGAATCGAAGGACTCGACGAGCGCTCGTTGCTGATCCGTCGCCTCCTCCGGGTGCGGCCCATCATCTTCGGCCCACTCGAAGTCGTTGTCGTCGTCCTCTTGCTCCGCCTCGTCCTGCTCCTCGTACTCATCATCCTCCTCCTCCATTTGCGCCGCCAACGCGCCGATCTCCGCCGCCAACGCATCCGCCCGCGCCCCCAGGCCACCTCCATTGCCGCCAGCGCCGCCTCCCGCTGTTGACGCTCCTCCACCGCCTGCCGCTGCTGACGCTCCACCGCCTCCCGCCGCCGCTACTCCATCGCCTCCCACCATTCATGGTACTGGAAATCCTGCTCCATGTGCAGGCGCTGCCTCTCTGCACGCCACCGCTCGCCCATCTCCTCCGCTCGGCGCCTCCGCGCCTCTTCCACCATGGCGGTGTCAAACGCCGCTATGGTGTCCGCCAGCGCCGCCTCCTCCCACGCCTCGTTCTCCGCATATTCCGAGTCGATATCGAACTGCGGTGGTTCGGGTGGTGGAGGTGGTGGTGGAGGGAACTGGCCGGCGCCGGGGCGGTTCATCATTACTTAGTGATGTGCGAACGAGGAAGAAAGGGGTGCCGATGGCTGTGGTGGCTACCATTGAGCCGGGGGGGATTTTAGAGACGCCGGCGTCGCCAGAAGAGGCGGGAACATAGCGCGGGAAGAGGCCAGAAGCGGCGGGAAGAAAGCGTGGGAACGCGCGGTGGCGTGCGAACGTCGGCAACGCGTGGAGACTGCGCAGCGCCGATGAGACGTCTCACCTGCCCCTCTGTCGCCATTAAGGCAAAGCTGCGACGCTTCGTTCGTGTGTCACTGTGCGCCAATAACTTCCGTCGCGAGGTAGGCGGCGGTTAGGTTTAAACTTAAATGTGTCGCTGACGTGTCGGTCCCGCGTCTCCTCGCCTCGCTACTCGTTGTGTCCGGCGTGCCCGTAGCGTCCCCTATGTACCGGGGATGGGATCGGGGCGCCGGACACCATATTAAACCGTGTCGGACAAAAAGATACCTCCATGGATTTTCATCGCATACATATGTTTTAACCAAGTGTCACAAAGGGATACCTCCTTGCCTCCTGTACAAATATCCTTAGGAGATGGATCTCATTTGATTTCTCAATTTTGATGAATCTCAACCTTTTTGGACATCCATACCGGAAAAGCAAGGACAACAGATATTTGGACTTTTGCCTAGCTGAAACTTCCACCATGTGAACATGGCTTTAGTTGGCGGCCCAATGTTCCTCTCTAACAATATGCATACTCAAATCTTTGCAACTCATGATAAATATCCCTTACTTCAAACAAGATAAACATGCATAGTAATTCACATGATATTCAACAAATACATTGATGGTGTTCCCCATGATAGCATGGTTATCACACAACAAGCAACTTATAAGAACTAAAATGCATAAAACATAGTACTTGCCATAATAGTTTTTAGACTACTTTCTAATGAGCTATAATTTACACAAAACAGGTGATAATTTTTAAAGGTTTAAAGGTAGCACACAAGCAATTTACTTTGGAGTGGCGATGAAATACCACATATAGGTAGATATGCTGGAAACAATTGGCAACTTTGGTTTTTGGTGGTTGGATGCACGAGTAGAACTCATACTCAGTACAGATGAAGGCTAGCAAAAAAAGTGGAAGCGACCAACTAAGAGAGCAATAATAGCCATAATCATGCATAGCGACAAAACATGATCGATCAAAGCATAAAGTGATATTACAAATCAAAAAATAAATGATCATAGAGGCTTTAGTTGACTGATTATAGTCATAACATGTTATAAGCATGCGCAAGTCAACCCAATAAAGCATTAAAGGAGAATACCACAATACTATGCTTTTATGATAGAAACGACACATGATTCTTCAAATGGCACATTATGCACTCTCAGCCATTTGAAACAAGTCATGCTAAAACAATAAATACTAAGCATATGACAAGAATAACATCCAACATGACATCCCAAAGTCTATGCCACAGTCTAGACAAGCTTCCATTTACATCACAATAGTCATAAAATATTTTACTTGTATCCAACACCAATCAACTTATTTGAAATAACTCTCAGAGATGAACTACATTGTGGACCCGAGAGCTAATTGATGTCTACGCACGCTTCTATTCCTATAGACAGTGTTGGGCCTCCAAGAGCAGAGGTTTGTAGAACAGCAGCAAGTTTCCCTTAAGTGAATCACCCAAGGTTTATCGAACTTAGGGAGGTAGAGGTCAGAGATATTCCTCTCAAGCAACCCTACAATTACGATACAAGAAGTCTCTTGTGTCCCCAACACACCTAATACACTTGTCAGATGTATAGGTGCACTAGTTCGGCGAAGAGATAGTGAAATGCAAGTAATATGGATGAATATGAGTGGTAATAGCAATCTGAAATAAAGATGGCAGCAAGCAAACATGTAACGTAACTTGATGGAAACGGTGTTTCAATGCTTAGAAACAAGGCCTAGGGATCATACTTTCACTAGTGGACACTCTCAACAACGATCACATAAATAAATAAGTTCTCTTCTCTTATGCTACTTTCAAAGACTCTATTGTTGGATAACAAACACCATTCATTGTGTAGGGCTACGAGAGCACCCTCAAGCCGGAGTAAACAAGCTCCACAACGTCATAAAGGAATCACACAAGATGCAAACACCGTCACTGTCACACCATAGAGAGTAATTCCGGAGTTCATATAAAGTAACTCTAGAGTGCATAGTAATAGTTAACTTCACAATCTACAAGAGATCACGATCATAACCTACACCAAGTACTACATGATGCACACACTGCCCACATTACATCATGAAGGAGGAATAGACTACTTTAATAACATCACTAGAGTAGCACATAGATTAATAGTGATACAAAGCTCATGATCACATAAAGATCACATGGGAGAGAGAGATGAACCACATAGCTACCGGTAGAGCCCTCAGCCCCGGGGGAGAACTACTCCCTCCTCATCATGGGAGACAGCAGCGGCGATGAAGATGGCGGTGATGTCGATGGAGATGCCTTCCGGGGGCAATTCCCCATCCCGGCGGCGTGCCGGAACAGAGACTTCTGTCCCCCGAATCTTGGCTTCGCGATGGCGGCGGCTCTGGAACTTTTCTCGTATCGTGGCTTCTTCTCTTAGGGTTTTCGCGACGGAGGCTTTAAGTAGGCGGAAGGGCAGCCTCGGAAGAGTCCTGGTGGGGCCACACCATAGGGGGGCGCCCCCCTTGGCCGCGCCGCCTTGTGGGGTGGGGCCCCTGGCTCCCCTCTGGCCCCTCTTCGGTGCTCTGGAAGCTTCCGGGAAAAATAAGATACTGGGCGTTGATTTCGTCCAATTCCGAGAATATTTCCTTTGTAGGATTTCTGAAACCAAAAATAGCACAAAACAGGAACTGGCACTTCGGCATCTTGTTAATAGGTTAGTTCCGGAAAACGCATCAAAACGATATAAAGTATGAATAAAACATGTAGGTATTGTCATAAAACTAGCATGGAACATAAGAAATTATAGATACGTTGGAGACGTATCAATGCTCTAAGAGCATCACTAGTAGTACCCCTAAACCCTCAAACCCTCAAAAATAACTGTTTTTTTACAGTTTGCGAGAGAAAAAAACGCGTAGACTAGAACCCCTAAACCCTCAAAGCCTCAAAAAAATTTAGAGGTCCAACCCTCAAACACGATTTCAACCTGTAGAAGTGAGGGTTGGGGAGGCCGAACTGCACCCAACCCGCACTTCTCTTCCAACTCGCGCGGGACGGAAATTTCCCAGTCCCAAACTCCCGCCCCGCGCCGCAGGCCCGCCTCCGCTCGCTCCGCCTCCTTCGGCCGCCGCCCCGCCCGCTCCACCGGCACCCGCCTCCCCCCACTCCGCCTCGGCCGCGCCTCCACCGGCCATGGCGATGCCGCCCCCCGCTCCGCCTCCGTCGACCGCCGCCCCGCCGGCCCCCGTCGCCCCGACGGCCCTCGTCGCCACGACGGCCGCCGTTGCCCCGCCGGCCCCCGTCGCCCCACCGGCCCCCGTCGCTCCGTCGGCCCCCGTCGCCCCGACCTCCGCCGTCCCACAGCCGCCGCCCGCCCGCCCGAGCGAGGCGCAAGTCGCCTCGACGGTGGCCGCGACACATGTCGGAGCGAAGCGGCGGCATGCTGGCCAGCACGTCGTCCAGCCGCCCCACCCCATCGCCCCGGCGAAGCCGCGGAGAAAGGCGCCGCCCAAACGCCCATCGCTTGGGCCCAAGGGTGCGGCCGCCAAGCCGGCCGTGAAGAAGACAACCGCCCGGAAGAAGCCCACCGCTCCCACGCCCGCGATCGCCGACACGCCGCCCGTCGTGCAAGAGGTGCTTGATAATAATCCCGCAACATCATTCATGGGGCTTCTCCAAGACGCGGAGGTGGACATCGGGGCTGCTCCTCTCGAGTCTTTTGGGTTTGGTGGTGACGAGGAGGAGGAAGAGGGTGATGATGAGGAGGAAGAGGGTGATGATGAGGAGGTGACCGAGATAGAGAAGGAGATGTTCACCGCCGTTGGCCGCTCCACCCCGCGCTCGACAAACTATACCGCGGCCGAAGATATTTTCTTGGTTCGTGCTTGGGCAAGCGTGGGGATGGAGGCAAGCACGGGTACCGATCAAACCGGTAAACGATATTGGCAACACATAGAAGACACCTATTGCAAGATCAAGCCGAAGACCGGTGGGTACATCTCTCGTTCATACCGGTCGCTTCAAGGCCGATGGGAGTTGATGAAGCCGTGTTGTGCTCGTTGGAGTGCGGCAATGGACCAAGTGATGAATGCACCGCCTAGTGGATGCGTGGAGAGTGACTATGTGAGTACATATGTGCTCATTTTTTATTTTCTATGCATTGTTGGGTTCATATGTGAGTACATATGTGTACATATGTTTGTTTACTATGCTATTTGTGGGTTTGTAGGAGACAATTGCCGGTTTGAGGTACAAGGAGATGCCCGCTTCCAAGGGCAAATCATTCCCATTTAAGCATGCTTGGGCAATTCTTCAAACCTTTGACAAGTGGAAGTTGAGGGATCAAGAGACCGCACCCAAGAAGGCGGCAATGCTTAGGATGGATGATAGTGATGAGGAGGAAAGAAACTTGTGCAAGCCCGAGGGAACCAAGAAGGCAAAGCTAAGGATCAAGATGGAAGGAGAGGCGTCAAACTTAAGAGAGAAGATGGAGCAAATGCTGAAGTCTAGGGAGACATTAACAATGAAGACATTGGAGACAAAGCTTCTTATCACCGAGAAGAAGAAAGAGGTGAAGCTTGCACAAGTGAAAGTTTGGAGATGGTAAACCTAGAGGGGAGGTGAATAGGTTTCTACAGATTTTAATTCTTTCTTTGCAATATTAGGCTTTGCGGAATATAAAGATGAGCCTAATGCAAACTAGGTGAAACAACCTATATGAGGATACAAGTAACTCAAGCACGAAGGCTCTCACAGGCAGTTATATCACAAGTAAGGAGTTCGGTTAGAGATAACCGATAGCACGCGAAGACAAGGATGTATTCCCGTGTTCCCTTCCTTTGCAAGAAGGTACATCACGTTTGGAGGAGTGGAGGTCCCACGAAGGCTCACCCTATTCTCCGGAGCCTAACCCACGAAGGAATAGCTCACTCACTTGTGGTAGACTTTGAGGTAGCCTCCAAACCTTCACAATCTTGTCAGGAGCAAATCCACAGCCCGGATGCTTCGGACCACTCTTGCCCACCTAGGGTTTCCAAGGAACCCTAGAGAGCAAGCTTCTTGATGAATACAAGGGGGAATGAGATTTGGCTTGGTAGAACAAGTAGATCGGGTTCTCCTCTATCGTTTCCCGGAGGGATTTGAGTTTGGGTGGAGGAGGAGAGAGATCCGAGGCTTTTGGTGTTTCTAGCAATGGAGTATGAGAGAGAGAGCTCAAGAACGAGTTTGTAGTGTAGTGCCTAACTATTCAGAGGTAGGAGAAGAGCTATTTATAGTGTCACTTGAAATATGGTCGTTGCTCACTTGACACATCAGCTTTCTCCCGAGAATCCCGGTCAACCAGACCACAGACCGGACAGCCCGGCGCAGGGGCCGGTCGGACCGGACCAGGGACCGGACCCGCCGGTCCAAACCGGGCGGCAGACCGGACCATGAACGGACCCTCAAAATGTCGCGCAGTACTCCCTCCGGTTGCAGTCAGCGTAGAGCTCGGTTGGCGCCGGGGCGCCCGGTCGGGAACCTGGTCGGACCGGGCCAGGGACCGGACCCGCCAGTCCAAACCGGGCGGCAGACCGGACCTTGACCGGGGACATCTTCGTGTCTTCCAGTACGTCGCCCGGTTGGCGTCAGCGCAGGAGCTGGTTGGCGTCGGAGCGCCCGGCCCAGCGCCCAGTCGACCGGGCGGCAGACCAGAGGCTACCGGCGCGCGGGCCGGTCCAACCGGGCCTATGACCGGCTGCCTGCTGGAGAACCCCTTTTGATTGTTGTCGAAGTGGGGGGTGTCTCCTTTAGCCTTCTTGTTCCTTGATACACCATTTATGCCTCTTTGGCTAATACCTGGGATTATCTTTACAAACATGTATTAGGCCAAATACTCTAGCACGGTGTCATTGTAACCAAAATAATGGATAAGGGTAAAATACCCTTACAATCTCCCCCTTTTTGGTATACGATGACAAACCGAGCTAGAGTCACAAAGAGATATTATGATAAGCTCTAAACCTTGATTCCATATAAGATATTACGACACCTCCCCCATAATGTGTGCACTTGGAGAATTTGCGTTTGAATGCAAAGTGCACCATTTGTGGAACATGAGAAGCTCTCCCAATATCTTTAGGAAACAAGCATGAGATACGTCTCAAACGTATCTATAATTTCTTATGTTCCATGCTACTTTTATGACAATACTCACATGTTTTATATACACTTTACATCATTTATATGAATTTTACGGCACTAACCTATTAACGAGATGCCGAAGCGCCAGTTTCTGTTTTCTGCTGTTTTTGGTTTCAGAAATCCTACAAAGGAAATATTCTCGGAATTGGATGAAATCAACGCCTAGGGTCTTATTTTTCCACGGAGCTTCCAGAAGACCGAAGAGCATACGAGGTGGGGCGACGAGGCGCCCAAACCACAGGGCCGCGCGGCCTGGGTGTGGGGCCCTCGTGCCTCCACCGACCCTGCCCTTCCGCCTACTTAAACTCTCCGTCGCGAAAACCCTATTACCGAGAGCCACGATACAGAAATACTTCCAGAGACGCCGCCGCCGCCAATCCCATCTCGGGGGATTCAGGAGAGGGGAATCATCACCGGAGGGCTCTACATCACCATGCCCGCCTCCGGACTGATGTGTGAGTAGACTACAAGAAAAGTTCTGATAGACAACGTCTCAAAATCGTCCGCTAAGGGGTATTTTTCGTCGCCTATGGGCCTAACCCGACGATATGGGTTCTGTTGTCGAAACTGCGTCGAGCAAAGTCCTACGACGATTTTTTCGGTCCGTCGCGCTTGGGCGCCCTTCCGCCACGAAAAATCGGACCGTTGCGTAAGTGTTTCCGGGAGCCCGTTGACCGCCGACGTCATGCAAGCCGACACGTGGCGGACGCCATTAACCGGCGAGTTAACGGCGTTAACCGCCGAAACCCCGTGGTAGATGGTAGGCCCACACGAGGCCTCGCCACGTCTTAAGCGGGCCGGCCCATTAAGTTTGCGGGCCGGGCCAGCTGACTTAGTTTGACCGGTCAACTATATAGCTGGGCTGATCCATTTGTTACGTGGGCCGGGCCTAACCTCTAAGGTTGACTGGTCAAAAGATTAATGGGCCGGCCCACTAAGCATGTGGGCCGGGCCGAATGCACTCGTTTGACCGGTCAACAGGCAAAAGGGCCGGCCCACAAAACATGAGGGACCCACTTTCCTGTTATTGGGCCGGCCCATTTACCAAGTGGGGTCCAGCTTAAAGCAAGTGGGCTGGCCCAAGAAGTTATTGGGCCGGCCCAATTAGCCTGTGGGTCCCATTTTTCTCCTATAGGGCCGGCCCATTTAGTACGTGGGGTCCACAATAGATTAAATGGGCTAGCCCAACAAGCTCGTGGGCCGGGCCAAAATCACAGGTGGGTCCCACTTTCCTGTTAAAGGGCCGGCCCATTTAGTATGTGGGGTCCAGCATATAGCAAGTGGGCCGGCCCAACAAGTTAGTGGGCCGGGCCAAAAACACAGGTGGGTCCCACTTTCCAGTTAAAGGGCCGGCCCATTTAGTATGTGGGGTCCACCATAACGTAATTGGGCTGGCCCAACAAGAAAGTTGGCCGGGCCAAAAACAAAGGTGGGTCCCACATTCCTGTTAAAGGGCCGGCCCATTGAGCAAGTGGGGTCCATGATATAGCAAGTGGGCCGGCCCAATAAGATAGTGGGCCGGGCCAAGAACACCGGTGGGTCCCACATTCCCGTTAAAGGGCCGGCCCAGCTTGTAAGTGGGGTCCACCATAACGTAATTGGGCCGGCCCAACAAGATAGTGGGCCGGGCCAAAAACACAGGTGGGTCCCACTTTCTCGTTAACGGGCCGGTCCGGCTTGTATGTGGGGTCCACCACGAAGCAATTGGGCCGGCCCAACAAGATAGTGGGCCGGGCCAAAACACATGTGGGTTCCACTATCTCGTTAATGGGCCGGCCCATTTGATAGTGGGGTCCACAACAGAAGCAAGTGGGCCGGCCCAAGTAGAGTGTGGGGTCCACGATAAATCAAGTGGGCTGGCCCAATAAGTAAGTGGGCCAGCCCATTTAGTTGCTGTTTATATGCCGGCACAATAGGCGCTTTAGGATTTTGCGGGCCGGCACATATGTGATTTCGCTTAATTGGGGCGTTTAAGGGATGGGAATTTGTGATTTAGATACTGAGAATATTTACGCAACACATGATTTCTGTCGGATAGCCTCACTTACCACGAGCACCATAGAAAAAATGCGCGAAAGAACTATAGAAACTAATTAAATATTACATCAGCTGCAAGGCTTTGAAAAAATATTACAGAACCCGGAGAAATTGAATGGTAATTAAACCTAGCAATTCAATGAAGCCATTCGGCAATCTTTTAAGTTGTCCATGCACCACCTATATCTGAAACAAAGACATTACAAGTTAAGACCAGCAACAATGGAAAGGCAAAGACACTACAATATTGTTTGCCAAAGAATTTGGAACTCATCATTTCGTCGTTATAACAAGATCATTGTAATGCGCACAATAAGCAAACAAAGAGTGCATGCCGCATAGCAACAACCAATATAACAGAGCACATTAAAATGAAACAGCAGACTTACTACTGTCGAGTCCCATGCAAACCAACATGTTCAGGGAGTACAAAATTGGCATGAACAACATAGTAGCAGGCTATAAATTTTGTAACAACGACTGAGCAAGATGAAGTTATGATGGCTACATCTACAGAGCAGGGAATGTAAACCAAAAATAGAAGTTACGATGGCAAAAGCTAAAGAGGAGGGAATGTGACCAAACATGTGCCAAGTGCAATTACTTCAAATTGGCCGTGAACTAAATAATACTCCTGAACTTGTAGTGAAGGGGATGCAAATCAAGATGTTTCGGGATATAAACTTGTAATGAGCAACACATAGAGGATAGTTAATGCTGGAGCTTAGGATGGACCAGATACAGAATATAGTGGGATCACCCGTGAACTTGTATAAGAGGGAATGCAAACCAATATGTTCAGCATTCCATATGTGAGTGTCATGCCAAGTCAGAGAAACAAGTCAATAATGCAGCTTTTGAAGAACAAGATGGCACATAAAATTATTATCTAGTAGTATGACAAGTATATTTGTACTACAGGCTAGATAGCAGAGTGATAGCATGCCAAACTAAGTCCTTACTTTGTTAGCTTACAATGAACTAGATACAAAACAATGGCATCACCCGTAGTACAGGGAATGCAAGCCAACATGTTCATGGAGTAAAAAATTGGCGCAAACAACATAGTAGCAGGCCATAAGTTTTGTAACAACGATCGAGCAAGATAAAGTTATGATGGCTAGATCAACACAAGCAGGGAATGTAAACCAAATATAGAAGTTACGATGCCAAAAGCTATAGAGCGAGGAATGCGAACCAACATGTGCAATTACTTAAAATTGGCCATGAACTAAATAATAGCAGGATGTTACTATAATAGCTAGGAATAAAACAGATAGGAGTTATAATGGCATCACTCATAAACTTGTAGATAAGGGAAACAAACCAATTTGTTTCGGGATATAAAGTTGTAATGAGCAACACATATAGGCGATTACTTTGTTAGCTTACGACGAAGTAGATAGAAATAACAATGGCATCACCTGTAGTACGGGGAATACAAACCAACATGTTCGGGGAGAACAAGATTGGCATGAACAAAATAGTAGCAGACCTATAATTTTTGTAACAACGACCGATCAAGATAGAAGTTATGATGGCTACATCTACGGAAGCGAGGAATGCAAACCAAAATGTTCAATCGCTTAAAGTTAGCAATGAAGTAGAAAATAGCAAGGTATTACGGTCATAGCTAGGAATGAACTAAAAGAGCTTCAGACAAACAAGCATCTGAACCCAAAACATGGCGCTAAAACAAGGGACTTACATTAGGAGAAGCACTCTGTGGGAGTCACAGCAGATCTTCCTGGGGTTGATAGATCCGGTGATGAAGTACGCTACATGTGCTACTTGGGGTTGGAGAGACGGCCATTACACTTCATGCACTACAAGAAAAGTTGCCATGGCCGACGAAGTTGAAGTCGCTCTGTGGTTGCTGGTGTACCATGGCCGACGATTTTGGGTCTGTCCGTTGTGCATGTCAAAATGTTTTTTTTCTCGTTTTTGAGGCCACCTAGCCCGATGAAAACGGCCAAAACGTGGCGTATGGTGGCCCGGGACGTGGTGCATCTCGAATTCTCGGGTTCGCCGGCCGAGTCAACGCAAATCCGCACCGCCGAGGGATGTAGGGCCCAGATGGCAGCCTCTCGGCATTGTTTTTTTCTCGATCGCGCCATCTCGTTCAACGCTCTCCGATCGAGCCGTTTACGATGCAGGATCATGGGTCCCGCATGTCATCCTCTATGAACCAAAATTCTTTCTATTCTTGGGTTTTTTTGACCCCCTGATTTCTGGCTACTTCCTTTTTCTTTTGATCCCTTGCCGCCTCTCAAACGGTGATACCGCTGCTGCTAAATGGGACCCGCATGTCATCCTCTATGTACTATAAAACTTTCTTTTCTTGGAGTTTTTTTGGCACCTCAAATTTGGTCACTTGCCTTTTTCTTTCGATCCCCTGCCGCCTCTCAAACGGTGATACCGCTGCTGCTAAATGGGACCCGCATGTCATCCTCTATGTACTATAAAACTTTCTTTTCTTGGATTTTTTTGGCACCTCATATTTGGTCACTTACCTTTTTCTTTCGATCCCCTGCCGCCTCTCAAACGGTGAGACCGCTGCTTCTAAATGGGACCCGCATGTCATCCTGTATGTACTATAAAACATTCTTTTCTTGGATTTTTTTGGCACCTCATATTTGGTCACTTGCCTTTTTCTTTCGATCCCCTGCCGCTTCTCAAACGGTGATACCGCTGCTGCTAAATGGGACCCGCATGTCATCCTCTATGTACACTCAAGTTTCTTTTCTTGAATTATTTTTGGCTCCTAATATTTGGTCACTTGCATTTTTCTTTCGATCTCATGCCACGTTTGAAACGTTGAGGAACCTGCTGGCTCATGGGACCCGCATGTCATCCTCTATGTGCTATAAAAGTTTATTTTCTTGGGTTTTTTTCACCCTCCGATTTTTGGCTATTTCCTTTTCCTTTTGATCCCCTGCCGCCTTGGAAACGTTGAGTAAGCTGCTGACTCATGGGACCCGCATGTCATCCTCTATGTACAATCAACTTTCTTTTTCTTTTGATCTCAAGCTGCATTTGAAACGTTGAGACCGCTGCTGCTAATTGGGACCCGCATGTCATCCTCTATGTACAATAAAGTTTTTTTTCTTGGATTATCTTTGGCTCCCGATATTTTGTCACTTGCCTTTTTCTTTCGATCTCATGCCGCCTTTGAAATGTTGAGTAAGCTGCTGGCTCATGGGTCCCGCATGTCATCCTCTACGAACAATAAAAGTTTCCTTTCTTGGAGTTATTTTTGACCCCTAATTTCTGGTTATTTGCCTTTTTCTTTTGATCTCCTGCCCCCTTTGAAACGATGAGGACGCTGTTGGCAGGTCGGTCCCACATGTCATCCTCTCTGAACAATAAAAGTTTCCTTTGATGGATTTATTTTGAACCCCTAATTAATTTCGGGATATTTCCTTTTTTCCTTTGATCCCCGCCGCCTTGGAATCGTTGAGGATGCTGCTGCCTCATGGGTCCCGCATGTCATCCTCTCGTAACGGTAAATGTTTCTTTTCTTGGATTTTGTTGACCAAACGATTTTTGGCTTATTTTTTCTTTCGATCTCCTGCAGCCTTTAAAACGTTCGTGGCGCCGCCGGCTCACGGGTCCCACATGTCAACCTCTATGAACAATAAACGCCGAGGATGCTGCTGCCTCATGGGTCCCGCATGTCATCCTCTCAGAACGAAAATGTTTCTTTTCTTGGATTTTTTACCAACAGATTTTTGGTTTATTTTTTCTTTCCATCCCCGCCGCCTTTAAAACGTTGACGACGCTCGTCGGCTCATGGGTCCCCGATGTCGCCCTCCCCGTACAAGAAACATGTGATATCTTGATTATTTTGCGGACAATAAACATTGTATTTCGCTCTGAGCTATTGCAAACGGATAAATTAAATCTTTATTTTTACATAAACAAACTTATATGTTGAATCTCCTTGTTTTGTGTTTTTGCGAAGCATAGGACTTTCCTGTTTTTTTAGAAAAATCCGAACTTTCCTGTTTTGGAGTGGGCTGAAATTGTACGAGTCAAAAGGCCCCAGCAGGATAGTTCGAAGGCCCAGATGTCCAGATGCAGCCCAATTGAAATCTTTCTTTTCTTGGATTTTTTTCACCCCCTGATTTCTGGCTACTTCATTTTTCTTTTGGTCCCGTGCCGCCTTGGAAATGTTGAGACCGCTGCTGCAAAATGGGACCCGCATGTCATTCTCTATGTACAATAAAATTTCTTTTCTTGGATTATTTTTGGCTCCTGATATTTGGTCACTTGCCTTTTTCTTTCGATCCCGCGCAGCCTCTCAAACGGTGAGACCGCTGTTGCTAAATGGGACCCGCATGTCATCCTCTATGTACAATCAAGTTTCTTTTCTTGAATTATTTTTGGCTCCTGATTTTTGGTCACTTGCCTTTTTCTTTCGATCTCATGCCACGTTTGAAACGTTGAGGAACCTGCAGGATCATGGGACCCGCATGTCATCCTCTATGTACTATAAAACTTTCTTTTCTTGAATTATTTTTGGCTCCTCATATTTGGTCACTTGCCTTTTTCTTTCGATCTCATGCCACGTTTGAAACGTTGAGGAACCTGCTAGCTCATGGGACCCGCATGTCATCCTCTATGTCCATCAACTTTATTTTCTTGGATTTTTTTTGACCCCCTAATTTCTGGCTACTTTCTTTTTCTTTTGATCTCAAGCCGCATGTGAAACGTTGGGACCGCTGCTGCAAAATGGGACCCGCATGTCATCCTCTATGTAAATAAAGTTTCTTTTCTTGGATTATCTTTGGCTCCTGATATTTTGTCACTTGCCTTTTTCTTTCGATCTCATGCCGCCTTTGAAACTTTAAGTAAGCTGCTGGCGCATGGGTCCCACCTATCATCCTCTACGAACAATAAAAGTTTCCTTTCTTGGAGTTATTTTTTACCCCTAATTTCTGGCTACTTGCCTTTTTCTTTTGATCTCCTGCCCCCTTTGAAACGATGAGAACGCTGTTGGCAGGTTGGTCCCACATGTCATCCTCTATGAACAATAAAACTTTCCTTTGATGGATTTATTTTGAACCCCTAATTAATTTCTGGATATTTCCTTTTTTCTTTTGATCCCCTGCCGCCTTGGAATCGTTGAGGATGCTGCTGCCTCATGGGTCCCGCATGTGAACGATAAATGTTTATTTTTATTTTTTTTACCAACTGATTTTTGGTTTATTTTTTCTTTCGATCCTCTGCCGTCTTTAAAACGTTGACGACGCTGCTGGCTCATGGGTCCCCGATGTCAGCCTCCCCGTACAAAAACATGTGATATCTTGATTATTTTGCAGACAATAAACAGTGTATTTCGCTCTGAGCTATTGCAAACGGAAAAAATAAATCTTTATTTTTAAATAAACAAACTTATATGTTGAATCTCCTTGTTTTTTGTTTTTGCGAAACACAGGACTTTCCTGTTTCGGAGTGGGCTGAAATTGTACGAGTCCAAAGGCGTCAGCAGGATAGTTCGAAGGCCCAGACGGCCAGATGCAGCCCAAATGAAACCTTTCTTTTCTTGGATTTTTTTGACCCCCGATTTCTGGCTACTTCCTTTTTTTTTGGTCCTGTGCCGCATTGGAAACGTTGAGAACTCTGCTGCTAAATGGGACCCGCATGTCATCCTCTATGTACAATAATTTCTTTTCTTGGATTATTTTTGGCTCCTGATATTTGTCACTTGCCTTTTTCTTTCCATCTTATGCCGACTTCGAAACGCTGAGACCGCTGCGGCAAAATGGGACCCACATGTCATCCTCTATGTACAATAAAAATTACTTTTCTTGGATTATTATTTTTGGCTCCTGATATTTGGTCACTTGCCTTTTTCTTTCGATCTCATGCCACCTTTGAAACGTTGAGGAACCTGCTGGCTCATGGGACCCGCATGTCATCCTCTATGTACTATAAAACTTTCTTTTCTTGGATTTTTTTCACCCTCTGATTTTCTTTTGATCCCCTGCTGCCTTGGAAACGTTGAGTAAGCTGCTGACTCATGGGACCCGCATGTCATCCTCTATGTACAATCAACTTTCTTTTTTTGGAGTTTATTTTTGACCCCCTAATTTCTGACTACTTCCTTTTTCTTTTGGTCCTGTGCCGCCTTGGCAACGTCGAGACCGCTGCTGCATGATGGGACCCGCATGTCATCCTCTATGCACAATAAAAGTTTCTTTCGTGGATTATTTTTGGCTCCCGATATTTGTCACTTGCCTTTTTCTTTCGATCTCATGCCAACTTTGAAACGTTGAGAACGCTGCTGCAAAATGGGACCCGCATGTCATCCTCTATGTACAATAAAGGTTTTTTCTTGGATTATTTTTGGGACCTGATATTTGTCACTTGCCTTTTTTTCGGTATCATGCCGCTTCTGAAACGTTGAGGAAGCTGCTGGCTCGTGGGTCCCGCAAGTCATCCTCTATGTAGAATAAAAGTTTCCTTTCTTGGAATTATTTTTACCCCTGATTTCTGGCTACTTCCTTTTTCTTTTGATCCCGTGCCGCCTTGGAAACGTTGAGACCGCTGCTGCAAAATGGGACCCGCATGTCATCCTCTATGTACAATAAAGTTTCTTTTCTTGGATTATTTTTGGCTCCTGATATTTGGTCACTTCCTTTTTCTTTCGATCCCGTGCCCCTTGGAAACGTTAAGACCACTGCTGAAAAATGGGACCCGCATGTCATACTCTATGTACAATAAAGTTTCTTTTCTTCGTTTATTTTTTGCTACTGATGTTTTGGCACTTGTATTTTTCTTTCGATCTCATGTCGCCTTTGAAACGTTGAGACCGCTGCTGCAAAATGGGACCCATATGTCATCCTCTATGTACAATAAAAGTTTCTTTTCTTGGATTATTTTTTGCTCCTGATATTTGGTCACTTTCCTTTTTCTTTCGATCTCATGCCGCCTCTGAAACGTTGAGTAAGTAGCTGCCTCATGGGACCCGCATTTCATCCTCTATGTACAATAAAGTTTCTTTTCTTGGATTTTTTTACCCCCTGATTTTTGGTCACTTGCCTTTTTCTTTCGATCCTATGCCGCCTTTGAAATTGAGGAGGCTGCTGGCTCATGGGTCCCACATGTCAGCCTCTATGAACAATAAACCTTTCCTTTGTTGGATTTATTTTTTACCCCTAATTTCTGGATATTTGCCTTTTTTCTTTTGATCCCCTGCGGCCTTTGAAACGATGAGGACGATGCTGGCAGGTCGGTCCCACATGTCATCTTCTATGAAGAATAAAAGTTTCCTTTGTTGGATTTACTTTTGACCCCTAATTTCTGGCTATTTGCCTTTTTTTCTTTTGATCCTCTGCCGACTTTGAAATGATGAGGATGCTGCTGGCAGATCTGTCCCACATGTCAGACTCTCTGAACTATAAATGTTTCATTTCTATGATTTATTTTTGACCCCTATTTTCGGGATACTTGCTTTTTTTTTTTGATATCCTACCGCATTTGAAATGTTGAGGACGCTGCTGGCTCATGGGTCCCACATGGCATCCTCTTTGGACGATAAACCTTCATTTCTTGTTAATGACAGGTTTATCTGTATTATTTTTGCAGACTAATACAAGCTCTTTCGCTCCAAGATCTTGCAAGTTAATAGAATATACTAGCAAAGATCGGCGCGGCGGCACGCCACGCCAGATGGGAGATTTGGCGAAAACCATGGACACAATACTTATATTTGTAACACATGTTTAGACTAATCCTGAACTTAATAAGTTAAATAGATAAAATGAACATGAGACAAATAGAAACAGTCATTAAATCTCTGTTTCCAGGGTGCAGAACTGATTACTAAATATATAACAACACAGTCAGAGTGATCAAACAGATTAGAGGCATACAAAAAGTAGAAATCAAAGAAATATAAGAAACATTAGAAGGAAAATAGAATGAAAATGAATGATTATAGGCATAGCACAAATTGAGCCGTCGTAGAATACACAGAACTCCATTACAACATCACTTGAAGAAAATATGATACATCAACAATGTATGCGCTCTTATAGATAGTATTGCGATCAGGCAAGACTCGAGTGGAGATGTTGCCGTACCATCTTAACTTGTAGTAATGCATAGACCAGATCTGAATCATTGTCACTCGTCTTGACCAAAGCAAAAGAACTTGGTACATGCTCAATTAGGGGTACTGAGTTTAAATTGCGGGCAGATCATATAACTCAAAATGAAAAATTTGAGAGACTCCCATCTAACTGAGTTGTAGTCAGGCATCCTCTTTTAACAGTTCTAATTCTCCACAACCAATCAATCACTTAAGAAAAACAGATAATAGTTTGTACATGATCATGTATGGATAGTAGGTATCAGATTTACGGTCGCAATATTACCAAGGAAGAATGCCACCATGTTAAGCAACTTGTTGTAATGATTTAGCAATCCAGCCAGAAGTGCCCACACAAGCAGAAGAACAATCAAGCGCAAAATGGCAGGGCCCTCCAGTACCATGAAATTTCAAATGTACAGATTCATCATTGTTTTAATTGTTCTCTCAATTGAGACGTGGTTTCTTGGTATACTCTTCCATTGTGTTTCCCTGCAATGTGAATCAAAGCTAGATAATTATTTGGTAGGTAAGCAAGGACAAATAAAAGAAATTCAGGGGAGTAGCTTGTCAAAATTTCACTGTGTTCATGCAAGAAAATTAAACAGATACTTGCATGTATGTTTTCCTTTTTTACTATATACTTGATTGTTCCGGTGATGTTATATATAAAGAAATTAATGAGATTTTAGTTTATCAGAACATTCCGGAAATAGGTAGTGAGTCATTGTTACTAAATCATTTCGACTAAAGTGGAAAACTTTTTTGTGTATTGACTAAAATGCTATGCTTCTGTCTACATCCCTAAAGTGATAGTTACTGAATCATGATAGTGAGAGCCATGGTTTTTGAGTCGCTGTATAGTCGCCGAGCCATTTTCCAAAAACGGCGGCAACTCGCGACTATACAAGGACTTATGGTGACTATACATGTTTTTTGCTCGACTATACATGAGTCGCAGGGTTTGGCGACTCATTTTTGAGTCACGACTCAAAAACCGTGAGAGCACAAAGAAAGCACTTACATATATCATCATTATGATGCAAAATGTAGAATATACCCATGACTTACATTCGAGGTATCAAATTGGGCAGAACACATAAACATAAGAAAACACATGATGTTTTATACTTATCCAGAAATATATTGGTATTTACCATGGCCAATTTTCTGCCTAAATTTGGCATTTACAGTAGTTTAAGAACGTAAACACGGATTATGTCCATAGTCTATCAGATATGCAGAAGTACCTATGCCCAAGAAGGTGAAATTATATGTAGCATGTACTGTATGTTTTCCCTGCCGAGGCTCCATGGATTGTTTTGTGAGCTTAGCAATTTCCAGAATCAACATCATGCGCAGCCTTTGAGACCTTTGACGGCCTTTGAATCAAGTTGTGGAACCGGCTTCAAGCCAAAAACTTTAAATCAAGTTCTATGAGAGCAATGAAGAACTAAGTGAGAAAATGAATAAAAGAAATGGCAAACACCCTCGAATGGTCCCTGCAGATCTGCGACTTTCCCGTTAGTTAAGTTCACACTAATTGGTCCGATAAAAGAGCTGACATGCTAGAAAACAGAGGACATAAGATTCAGTGCCTGATGTTGTTTACTATGTTTTTGTACAGAAGACACTGACTAAATATCATTCAGCTATATATTTCATATAAACCACTTAACTGTACCAATCAAGAGAAGGAAATACCTTTCACAGTTACATATAGAAAACAAGAACCACAATGATACATGACAGAAAAATGACTCTGCATGGCCTCATTTCATCCTTAATATATTGCCGCATGAGCTCCAACACCTACATGTAGAGATAAACAATTTGAAGATAATGATATCACCAAGGTCGAGGAGACATCTCTCAATCAACGGAACTGAATAAACTCAAGGATAAGTACTTGGCAAAAAAATCATATGAAAGCAAAAACAAAAGGTAAAAGGAGAGAGAGAGAGAGAGAGAGAGAGAGATAGAGTGATATCTATTGTGCAGAACCACACCCATTTGACCCATTTAGTTGCCTCATTTGTACCTTCTTATTGTGGTTGAAAGAGAAAACTCTAAATCACATAGTACTATAATAAAAAAATCTATGCACAACATCGGAACCTTATGCACACTTATAATACCAAAGTGGGATGTGACCATGTCAGAAACTGCATTACGACATAAAATTGTATGTTTCTCGAAAGTCATATATCTTCTGAAAAATCGCAGCCATATATGTTGCTAGCACATGGACTTTGAGCACAACCATTCGTTGTCAAATACAGGGGGAGATGATTAAGTTAAGAAAGTTTTGTTAATCATTACTCCATCTATGGTGTTGTACAAAACTAAAAGTACATAGGAAAATTCCTCCTCTTTTCAGTCTTATTGGACGAAACACTCTTTATAATTACAGTTTGGTCTTTGATGTGCGGCCGTTTACCTTACTTTGCCTGTCCACAATATTTTCCGAAAATGCTAGTCAAACACAAACTTGTAGGTATATAGAAAGTAATGGTCCAAGGAAATTCCCAACTAATTTGCAAGCATTTGATTAAAAAACAAACATCAGCAAGAGCACAACCACTCAAAATACGTTATAAAAACCTATTATGTTCTTGTTCTTATTGGAGAAATTCAAACTTGTCAAGACATGGAAATAGAAGAGGGAATCTGGATCTTCGCTAAAAAAAAGGTAGAAGAGGCATTTGGAGAGAGCTAGAGAGAGAGGACCACCATTCACCCTGGTGGTGGATTCCCTCTACTCTGTTGAAGACCTTGCAGATTCCTGCAGCAGTCAGCAACTGAAATGAGCCTAAAAAGGAATGGCCACCCCCGGATCAGCTCTTATTCATTTCCACATATTTGAAAGGGAAATTCGATAAACCTACTTTAAACATTATTAGCATTAAGAAATTATAAACCTGCACCAAAAGTTTCTACTACTCTAGTTATTTCTTTAATTTTCCCCATATGAAAACCTGAGCAATTTACTTGCTTTTTCTCCGATCCATGTATGTGGTTCAAATTCTCAGACTTAACAGCGAGCATGCCCTTTTTTCACATCCTCTCCTTTCTACTTGCTGATATATCCACTGCATCCGCTTGCATATAAGTCGGGTCCTCTCTCTATCTCTATCTCTCTCTCTGAAGTTGCATTTTATTTTTGTGTACTGCAGGGCAAATTTTATCTGAAGATTGGGATTTGAGGCACGGGAAACTTTACCTGCAAATTGCATTTGGAGAAGAAGCTCAAGCCAAGGGTTGTTGTGATCTATGTAGTGATGTGTTGGTGATTCTCATGGAATCTTTTAGAATCTATTAAATCTTTAATTTCAGCATCTATTGAGACTGCTGACTGATGCCTCTAATTACCCTTTGTTTTTTCCCGAGAGAAGAAAAGCCCCTTGGAAAGAGAAGGACCGCGTCGCTTCAGATTGCAGTGCATGTAGGTGTAGACAGGGGCCTTCACAAGATGGTACAGAACTCGAAATTGCAGGTTCTTTGGAAAGAGCAGATTCGCCTCGCTACAGATGGAAAGAGCTGTGACGGTGAGGGGCGTGGGATGCCGGGCGTGTGCGTCGGCATGGGCGAGGCCCTGCAGGCCAAAAACCTAAGCACTAAAACTCAGTTAACCCAACGAATCAAACCATAATCACAACAACAAATTAATCCTGAGAGATAATCCCCACAAATCCAGGGGAAACTGGAAATTCAAACATGGCCAGAAAAAGAGATCGTACCGGTGAAGCGGCACCGGTGCTGGGCTCATCACTGAAGGTGAGCTTGGATGAGGCATTCAAGGCGGGCGCGGTTCGAGGTAGGTGGATCGGTGGAGCCTGACGGGGATTGTGGAGGCGATTTCCTCTCAGCAGCCCCTCCTCCTCTGGTGTGAGGACTCCATCTCCACCTTATCGATCCCCCAAAGCTGTCGGCCGTTGGATCACGAACGCCTCCAGCGGCGAGAACGCCCGGCTCACCCGTTCAGCGCCAGCCGCCGTGGGGGGCCGCGCACACATCCGCCGCGACGCCCTCCCTGGCCGTTCACTGGCCGATGGTGAGGAATAGAAGGAGAAGGGGAAAGAACATGGAGGCGAGAGAGTAGGAAGATGTAGCTCACCGACAAAGGCGACGTCGTACTCAACGGAGAGGAGCAAGATAGCCACAGCCTGGAGAAAAGAGCAGGAAAGCTGCGCGTCCATACCGACGACGGCGCCGCCACCCAACTCCCTCCCGATCTGCGGTGGCTAGGTCAGCGTTAGCTGCCCCGATGACTGAGCCGACGGCGGCGGCTCTGGATATGGCTATTTGGAAGAGGCCGAGAGGAGCATGCCCGGACAGAGAGAAGAGATGGGAGGGGTGGGGTGGGGAATCGAGAACCGATGGTTAAGCGGCTCACCGCTTTGACCGTGCGTAAAAATGGTACAGCCACCCGTCAAAGGAAGTGAAAAAAAAAATGCATAGGTGTTTCCCACTCTTAAAAATCCTAGAGAGCACCAAAAGTATACACAGATTAATTCACAGCAGATCTCAAAATTCTAAGAAAAAAGAAGTTCGTTGCCCTATAATATAGTAGT
>NC_061508.1:213710215-213751812 GCF_022539505.1 Lolium rigidum | reverse complement strand
ACACATCATGTATGTGATATTTTTCCCATGCTTTACCAAGAGCACATAAGCGATATGGTTCAGCAAAATCATGATCAGTAGCATACAAATCACATAGTATCTCTAAACCAGGAATTTTAACATCAAGTTGAGTTAATAGCATATTCTTCCTAGATAGAGCATCGAGCAACAATGTTATCTTTTCCCTTCTTATGTTTAATGATGTATGGAAAAGACTCAATGAACTCAACCCACTTAGCTAGACGCTTATGCAAAGTAGATTGGGCTTTCGGGTATTTTAAAGCTTCATGATCAGAATGTATGATAAATTCTTTTGGCCACAAGTAATGTTGCCAAACCTCAAGAATTCTAATTAAAGCATACAATTCTTTATCATATATAGGATAGTTCAACTTAGCACCAGATAATTTCTCAGAAAAATATGCAATTGGGCGACCCTCTTGCATCAACACACCACCAATTCCAATACGACTAGCATCACATTCAATCTCAAATTGCTTATTGAAATCAGGAAGTGCAAGCAACGGTGCAGAAGTTAACAATCGTTTCAGTTCATCAAAAGCATGATCTTGGGCAACGCCCCACTCAAAGACAACACCCTTTTTAGTCAATTCATTCAAAGGTGCAGCAATAGTAGAAAAATTGGGCACAAAACGGCGATAAAACCCAGCTAGACCATGAAAACTTCTAACTTGACTCACATTCATGGGAGTAGGCCAATTTTGAATAGCTTCAATTTTAGACACATCTACTTCTACTCCATGCTTAGAGACAACATAATCCAGAAATATGACCTTATCTTTACAAAATGTGCACTTCTCAAGATTACCATAGAGTTGATTATCACGCAACACTTGCAAAACATGTCGAATATGTATAGTATGATCAGATTCATTGCGGCTGTAGATTAATATGTCATCAAAGTATACAACCACAAATTTGCCAATAAATTCACGCAAAACATGGTTCATTAGTCTCATGAAAGTGCTAGGTGCATTAGTTAACCCAAAAGGCATTACTAACCACTCATATAAACCAAATTTTGTTTTAAAGGCGGTTTTCCACTCATCCCCTTCTTTCATCCTAATTTGATGATAACCACTACGCAAATCAATTTTAGAGAACACATCAGCACCACTCAATTCATCTAGCATATCCTCTAAACGGGGAATAGGATGACGATATCGAATAGTAATGTTGTTTATAGCTCTACAATCTACGCACATACGCCAAGTACCATCTTTCTTAGGAACTAGAATAACAAGAACAGCACAAGGACTAAGGCTTATGCGGATATAACCTTTGTCGAGTAGCGCTTGTACTTGCTTCTGTATCTCCTTCGTCTCTTCGGGATTAGTGCGATATGGCGCCCTATTGGGCAGCGATGCTCCGGGAATCAAATCAATTTGATGCTCAATACCTCGCAATGGTGGTAGTCCTGCGGGTACCTCCTCCGGAAACACGTCGCCGAATTCTCGCAAAACACTAGAAACACCAAGAGGAAGAGGGGTCATGTCGTTAGAAACCAAAACCGTACCCCTGTACAAAAGCACAAGAGGCATGGCCGTAGGATCCTCACTAAATTCTCTCATGTCTTCTTTGGTGGCTAATGAAACTAAGGAATTCACTCTCTCACTTTTCGTTATATCACTCACGACATTACAATTCTCTCGCCTATCTAGAGGTGCATCCTCCAAATTTACTTCAATCTTCTGACGAGACTCATTGACAATCTGTTGTGGTGACATAGGCTGTAAGTTAATTTTCTTGCCCTTGTACTCCAAGTGATATGTATTGGCTCGGCCATTGTGTTGCACAGAACGGTCATAGAGCCAAGGCCGACCCAATAAGAGGTGACAAACCGTCATAGGAACCACATCAAAATCAATGCAATCCTTATACGGTCCAATCTCAAACTCAACACGCACCATATGGTTTACCTTCATCTCACCATTGTCGCTCAACCATTGAATATAATATGGATGCGGGTGCGGTAGGTACTTCAACTTCAGCTTGGTACATAACTCCTTGCTTGCTAAATTGCGGCAACTCCCGCCATCAATAATGACCTTGCAAGCCTTGTCAGGACCAACCAAAGCTTTGGTTTGGAACAAATTGCAGCGCTGAGTAGATGCACTAGGCAACACATTAAGAGCACGCTGCGACACAACAATGGTACGAGCATCAGAAGGATATGCATCTTCACCATCAGTGTCATAGTCATCATTGTCTGGAGCATTTGGATCAACATCATCTCCAGTCTCATACTCATTGTCTTCATTGATAAACATGACTTTGCGGTTAGGACAATCTCTCTTGAAGTGACCCTTGCCACCACATGTATGGCAAAGCATATCGCGGTTGCGCGTTGTAGACACACCAGAACCACTCGTACTTGCCGCAGATTCGGACTTCTTTGCATTAGATACATTGGAGACCGGTTTGCTAGGCGGAGTAGAGTAAGGAACGGAGCGCGTCGACGGTGCCGGCGCCGTAGAGGGTGCGCGGGGTGTAAAACGCCCAGCTCCCGTAGCACGTCCTTTAACCTTTGCTTCTTCAGCCAACTCGTGATTCAGCTTCTCTTGCATGATGTAACAATTGATTCATATCGGTGTAGGTGTAATGACGAACAATGCCTTTAACATCATACTTCAATCCATTGAGAAAACGCTGCATTGTCATCTCTAGAGACTCACGGACACGACCACGCTGCATAAGCATCTCCATCTCCATGTAGTACTCATCAACAGTCTTGACACCTTGCCTCAATAGTGTTAGCTTATCAAATATATTCCGCATGTAATTTGTAGGCACAAAACGAGAAGTCATAACCTCCTTCATAGCACGCCATGTACGGATAGGCTGTGCACCATCCTCGTCGCGGTTACGAATCAAAGAATCCCACCAACGTAATGCATAACCATCAAATTCAGAAGAAGCAAGCTTGATCTTCTTATCTTCAGAGTAGTTGGGATGTAAGCTCCATAACTTCTCAATCTTGAGCTCCCAAGTGAGATATTCTTCAACATCAGCTCCCCCTTCAAACTTGGGTATGGAAAACTTGGGCTTACCCAATCCATCTTCTTCATCTTGCCCACGACCATTACGGCCAAGTGGAGCCCGACCACGCGGACGATGACCATGAGGCGCACCACGAGCATTGTGTGCGTCATCTTCAAGCTCAGGATCTTCATCATCGTCTTGTTGTTGTTGTGTAGTCAAATTCTCAATAGTAAGGCGCATATCGGCAAGAGTGCGCCGTATATCGGTCATTTGATCAGCCAATCCAGTGACGGTGATATTAGTAGCATCCAGCGTCTGTTTGATCTCGTCAACGGTATCCTTAAGCTCATCATCCTTAGTGCGGAATTCACGTCGCATCTCGTTACGAAGAGCTTCATACTCCCTCCATGTGACGATATCTGCTGAATTCTTGTTTTCCTGGTTAACAATCTTATTATCACTAGCAGACATGATTAGTAGGTTAGTGCACTAAATCAAAAATATATGGTGGTACTCTCACAACTCACTCAAAACTGATAAGAAAAGGAAATCTTACCGTTCCAAAGTAAATTAGTGTTGCTTACCACTTGTAGTAACAACTAGTGCACGGATGTAGCGAAGCGAATATCAAGGGTATAAGAACAATCACACGACAAAGCAGGATATATGTGGGGCTGTAGGTAGTCTACCTATTTGCACCAATAACAAGCTCTAGCGCTGACCGTAGACAACCAAAGATACTCACACAAGGCGATATAATGGGGCAATGCAACTATATGGAAGAAAAAGGTTGCAATGCACTAGAGAGACGCTAGCAAAGCTCAACGAGACAGGCACAAGATTGCTCAACTACCGGTGCAGTAAAGTAAACTTAGGCCTTCACTTGATTCAACTAGCACAACACTTTTCTTTTTGTATTTTTTTTTGTATAACACACGCAGCTATGTAGCTCTTTTTGCTTTTTTTTTTGACTCAACTCCTTGATAACACGGCCAACAGAAATTGCAAAGCACCAAAACCCTAACGAGCAGCCTGTCGAGCGGTAAAACTAGTCTCTTCCGGGGAAGTTCCTAGTCACTTTATATCGATAGGCTGTGTCTATGGTTGGGAACAAGCACACTGTACGCTATGTGGACTCGGAGTAACAAAACTGACACACTATGATAAAACTAATGATAGAGAAAACACAAACCCTAACAATACTACTAGAAGAAAGATAAAGATACGCAAAAACAACTACGAAAAGCAACTAAAACTCGAAATTAGTGCAATCTAAGGCTATGGCAAACCCTAACCCTAACTTTTTATGGCTTTTTCTGGATAGGAAAACACTCACAACTCAACTATGGGGTGGATTGTGGATGGCTTACCGAGGAAAACTGGAAATCCGATACCAAGATGATAAGGGGTGGCCCGATCTTCTCAGTAAGCAACGGTGATGATGATGATCACGGGGTGATGGCAGCGGAGGAACACGACGATGTAGTGGATGATAACTTGTATGACGCAACGAGATCTCTCGATTGGTCCCTGTCGCCAATGCAACAGCTCTCAACCCTGCAAGATATTCGCAACTCCACACACTTGCGCACGTAGCCGACGACCACGAAGCGGTAAGTTGCAACCGTCTAATTCCCAATGGAACAGCAGATCACACAAGACTTAAACAGGATCTACACAATATCCAAGCAATATGGTGTAGGGAATTCAATAGTTTTGCGGAGCAAACAACTAAGAACTAGGGTTTATCTTAAACGTGGTCTAAAGCAGCTAGGGGGCGTCCCGGGCACTTATATAGGTGTCCGAGACGAGTTCCGGTCGAAAAGATACAAAAATAACCGACCCGGAATAGATCTGGTCGAGACAGACTCGGACCGGTCCGGTCCGGGATCCGGTCAACCGGGCTGTGGACCGGGCTGTCCGGTTTGTGGTCCGGTCAACCGGGCCGTGGACCGGACGGTCCGGTCGGTGGTCCGGTCAACCGGTCGGAAACCGGAAAAACTGCGAAGTTTCCGGTCTCGCCCCGTACGATAATTTCCCTCCGGTTGGTGGCCGGTTTACGACCGGTCGACCGGGCCAGTGGACCGGGCGGTCCGGTCTGGGGGCCGGTCTGACCGGGTTCTGGACCGGCCTGGACTTCTTCTTCTCCTCTCGCGCATTCCTCCCGCTCCTCCCTCGCGCGTCCATGCGATATCTTCATGTCCAGCTCCATGTCCAGCTTCACGGCCCTCTTGACGTCCGTCTTCATGTCCAGCTGCTCCTCTCCTCGTGCGATGCTTGTCCCCTCTTGATACCTGATGATACATAAGTAATAGGACTTAGGCAGTATAAAGTTCTCATCAATCAAAGTATCGTTTAGGAACAAGTTCACCTGTTGATTAAGTAGCTTCGCACGAGCTCTTGTAATTGGTCCAATCCGAACTTCATTGGACTTGAGCTTCACAGCAGGTTCATCTTCATTTGTTAATGACGGAGGTAGTAGTGAGGTAGGGATGTCCTCATCACCAAGAGTTGAACGGGCAACTAACTTAGTGGAAACATACATAATGATGTATATGGTTCACTGGGCATAGTTGTGTGCGGGAGATTCTTCTACTTCATGAAAACTTCCAACAATGAATTGAATATATATATATATATATATATGGATATATTTATTCGATAAGGAAGAAGTTTGAAACATTTGAATGGATTCAAATAAATTTCAGCATGAAGTGGAAATCATCGTAATAGAAAAGTCAAATATCTATGATTGGATCATGGTGGAAATATTTGAATTACGAGTTTTTAGCGAACATCTAAGAGAGTTATGAAATTGTTCTAGAACTCACGTTTCTTGGAGTATCATAGTTATGATGGAGTATCCGAGAGATGTATCCAAACCTTGTTGGATTAATGATGAGATAAATTGATGCCATTATATTTTGTGGATTATGCTTTAGAGACTACCGTTTTTACACTGAATAGAGCATCATCATAATCCATTGAAATGACACCATACGAGTTATGGCATGGGCATAAACCCTAATAGTCCTTTCTTAAATTTTGGTGTGCATAGCATAAGTAAATAAGTTTACAACCAAAATCGGATGAATGTCTTTGTTGGTTATCCCAGAGAATTGATTGGGAATTCTTTCCACTATGGAGACAAAGACAAAAGTGTTTGTCGATGTTTCTTACTTATTTCCAAGAAATTGTTTCTAGCAAAGTATTTGAGTGGGAGGACAATAGAACTTGATAAGGTTGATGAACCTGAGCATGATGATCAGAGTAGCGCAACATCAGAAATGGTTCTGGAAGCGGCCACGATGATCATGACTCCCATGTCTACAAAGTGTTATAGTCATGGAGATTAAAGTACCTATTGAACCTTGTAGATATGGTTTACTTTGTGATCAAATAAATGATTTGTGGACAAAGGATTGATTTTGAACAATGATAAACCAACTACATACAAAGAAGTTATGATGGGCCCTGACTCCGTTAAAATGGCTATGCGCCATGAAATCCAAGATAGGTGAATACTTTTTGAAAGTAAATTGATCTATAAAATTGATGGACTTGGATGCAATATCATTGAAAAAGTTTGACTTGTCGAAAAGTATTACGAAAAAGTTCAAAGAGTTGACTACGATAAGATTAGATCTTCCGTAACGATGCTTATAGTCTATGTGGATTATTCTAGTAATCACTACATATTCCTTTTATGAGATATGCTAGTAGGATGGTGATGTCTACGGGAGCTTCTATTCTTGTAGACAGTGTTGGGCCTCCAAGTGCAGAGGTTTGTAGAACAGCAGCAAGTTTCCCTTAAGTGGATACCCAAGGTTTATCGAACTCAGGGAGGAAGAGGTCAAAGATATCCCTCTCATGCAACCCCGCAACCACAAAGCAAGAAGTCTCTTGTGTCCCCAACACACCTAATAGGTGCACTAGTTCGGCGAAGAGATAGTGAAATACAGGTGGTATGAATAAGTATGAGCAAGTAGCAACGGTGCCGTAAAAGTGCTTGCCGGCGTGTAGTTGATGGTGGTAATATTGCAGCAGTAGTAACACAAAGAAACAAGAAACAAGCAAGTAGTAACTCAAGCAGTATTTAGGAACAAGGCCTAGGGATTAGACTTTCACTAGTGGACACTCTCAACTTTGATCACATAACAGAATAGATAAATGCATACTCTACACTTTTGTTGGATGATGAACACATTGCGTAGGATTACACGAACCCTCAATGCCGGAGTTAACAAGCTCCACAATAATGCTCATGTTTTAGTAACCTTCAGTGTAAGATAGATCAACCGACTAAACCAAGTACTAGCATAGCATGCACACCGTCACCTTCATGCATATGTAGGAGGAATAGATCACATCAATATTATCATAGCAATAGTTAACTTCGCAATCTCCAAGAGATCATGATCATAGCATAAACCAAGTACTAACATGGTGCACGCACTGTCACCTTTGCACACATGCAGGAGGAATAAAACTACTTTAATAACACATCACTAGAGTAGCACATAGATAGTAGTGATACAAACTCATATGAATCTCAATGAGATCATTGTATTGAAGTACATGGAAGAGAGATGAACCACATAGCTACCGGTACAGCCCCGAGCCTCGATGGAGAACTACTCCCTCCTCATGGGAGCAAGCAGCGGTGATGAAGATGGCGGTGGAGATGGCAGCGGTGTCGATGGAGAAGCCTTCCGGGGCACTTCCCCGCTCCGGCAGGGTGCCGGAACAGAGATCCCGTCCCCCGCATCTTGGCTTCGCGATGGCGGCGGCTCCGGCAGGTTTCGTGGGTTTCGTCAATTGGTATCGGGTTTTCTGATCCAGGGGCTCTTTATAGGCGGAGAGGCGGCGCAGGGGGTCACCGGGGTGCCCTCACCACCAGTGGCGCGGCCGTGGCCCGGCCCGCGCCCGTGTGTGGTGTGGGGCCCCCCGGCCCATCTCTCGGCAGCTCTCGAGTGTTCTGGATGGTTCCGGGAAAAATAGGAACCCGGGCGTTGATTTCGTCCGATTCCGAGAATATTTCGTTACTAGGATTTCTGAAACCAAAAACAGCAGTAAAACAGGAACCGGCACTTCGGCATCTTGTTAATAGGTTAGTTCCGGAAAATGCACGAATATGACATAAAGTGTGCATAAAACATGTAGATAACATCAATAATGTGGCATGGAACACAAGAAATTATCGATACGTTGGAGACGTATCAGCATCCCCAAGCTTAGTTCTCGCTCGTCCCGAGCAGTAAAACGATAACAAAGATAATTTCTGGAGTGACATGCCATCATAATCTTGATCATACTATTTGTAAAGCATATGTAAAGAATGCAGCGATCAAAAGAATGTGTATGACATGAGTAAACAAGTGAATCATAAAGCAAAGACTTTTCATGAATAGCACTTCAAGACAAGCATCAATAAGTCTTGCATAAGAGTTAACTCATAAAGCAATAAATTCTTAGTAAAGGTATTGAAGCAACACAAAAGAAGATTAAGTTTCAGCGGTTGCTTTCAACTTATAACATGTATATCTCATGGATAATTGTCAATGCAAAGCAATATAACAAATGCAATATGCAAATATGTAAGAATCAATGCACAGTTCACACAAGTGTTTGCTTCTTGAGATGGAGAGAAATAGGTGAACTGACTCAACATTGAAAGTAAAATAATGGTCCTCCATAGAGGAAAAGCATCGATTGCTATATTTGTGCTAGAGCTTTGATTTTGAAAACATGAAACAATTTTGTCAACGGTAGTAATAAAGCATATGCATCATGTAAATTATATCTTATAAGTTGCAAGCCTCATGCATAGTGTACCAATAGTGCCCGCACCTTGTCCTAATTAGCTTGGGTTAACACTGATCATCATTGCATAACATATGTTTCAACCAAGTGTCACAAAGGGGTACCTCTATGCCGCCTGTACAAGGGTCTAAGGAGAAAGTTCGCATTGGATTTCTCGCTTTTGATCATTCTTCAACTTAGACACCCATACCGGGACAACATAGACAACAGATAATGGACTCCTCTTTTAATGCTTAAGCATTCAACAACAGTTAATATTCTCATAAGAGATTGAGGTTTTATGTCTAAACTGAAACTTCCACCATGATCCATGGCTTTAGTTAGCGGCCCAATGTTCTTCTCTAACAATATGCATACTCAAACCATTTGATTGTGAAAACCGCCCTTACTTCAGACAAGACGAACATGCATAGCAACTCACATGAAATTCAACAATGAGTTGATGGCGTTCCCAGTAAACATGGTTATCGCACAACAAGCAACTTAATAAGAGATAAAGTGCATAATTACATATTCAATACCACAATAGTTTTTAAGCTATTTGTCCCATGAGCTATATATTGCAAAGGTGAATGATGGAATTTTAAAGGTAGCACTCAAGCAATTTACTTTGGAATGGCGGGAAAATACCATGTAGTATAGGTAGGTATGGTGGACACAAATGGCATAGTGGTTGGCTCAAGTATTTTGGATGCATGAGAAGTATTCCCTCTCGATACAAGGTTTAGGCTAGCAAGGCTTATTTGAAACAAACACAAGGATGAACCGGTGCGGCAAAACTCACATAAAAGACATATTGAAAACATTATAAGACTCTACACCGTCTTCCTTGTTGTTCAAACTCAATACTAGAAATTATCTAGACCTTGGAGAAACCAAATATGCAAACCAAATTTTAGCATGCTCTATGTATTTCTTCATTAATGGGTGCAAAGCATATGATGAAAGAGCTTAAACATGAGCACAACAATTGCCAAGTATCACATTACCCAAGACATTTTTAGCAATTACTACATGTATCATTTTCCAATTCCAACCATATAACAATTTAACAAAGAGGAAACTTCGCCATGAATATTATGAGCTAAGAACACATGTGTTCATATGAACCAGCGGAGCGTGTCTCTCTCCCACACAAGCATGATGTAATCCAATTTATTCAAACAAAAACAAAAACAAAAGCACACAGACGCTCCAAGTAAAGCACATAAGATGTGGCCGAATAAAAATGTAGTTTCGGGGAGGAACTCGATAATTTGTCGATGAAGAAGGGGATGCCTTGGGCATCCCCAAGCTTAGACGCTTGAGTCTTCTTGATATATGCAGGGGTGAACCACCGGGTGCATCCCCAAGCTTAGAGCTTTCACTCTCCTTGATCATGGTATATCATCCTCCTCTCTTGACCCTTGAAAACTTCCTCCACACCAAACTCGAAACAACTCATTAGAGGGTTAGTGGACAATAAAAATTAACATGTTCAGAGGTGACACAATCATTCTTAACACTTCTGGACATTGCATAAAGCTACTGGACATTAATGGATCAAAGAAATTCATCCAACATAGCAAAAGAGGCAATGCGAAATAAAAGGCAGAATCTGTCAAAACAGAACAGTCCGTAAAGATGGATTTTATTAGGCCACCAGACTTGCTCAAACGAAAATGCTCAAATTGAATGAAAGTTGCGTACATATCTGAGGATCACTCACGTAAATTTGCATAATTTTCTGAGTTGCCTACAGAGAATTAGACCCAGATTCGTGACAAGCAAAGAAATCTGTTTCTGCGCAGTAATCCAAATCTAGTACTTACTTTACTATCAAAGACTTTACTTGGCACAACAAAACACAAAACTAAGATAAGGAGAGGTTGCTACAGTAGTAAACAACTTCCAAGACACAAATATAAAACAAAGTACTGTAGCAAAATAACACATGGGTTATCTCCCAAGAAGTTCTTTTCTTTATAGCCATTAAGATGGGCTCAGCAGTTTTAATGATGCACTCGCAAGAAATAGTATTTGAAGCAAAAGAGAGCATCAAGAGGCAAATTCAAAACACATTTAAGTCTAACATGCTTCCTATGCATAGGAATCTTGTAAATAAACAAGTTCATGAAGAGCAAAGTAACAAGCATAGGAAGATAAAACAAGTGTAGCTTCAAAAATTTCAGCACATAGAGAGGCATTTTAGTAACATGAAAATTTCTACAACCATATTTTCCTCTCTCATAATAACTTTCAGTAGCATCATGAGCAAACTCAACAATATAACTATCAAATGAAACATTCTTATCATGAGTCTCATGCATAAAATAATTACTCTCCACATAAGCATAATCAATTTTATTAGTTGTAGTGGGAGCAAATTCAACAAAGTAGCTATCATTATTATTCTCATCATCAAATATAGGAGGCATATTGTAATCATAATCAAATTCACTCTCCATAGTAGGTGGCACCAAAAGACCACTATCATTATAATCATCATAAATAGGAGGTAAAGTATCATCAAAGAAAATTTTCTCCTCAATGCTTGGGGGACTAAAAATATCATGAAAACCAGCTTCCCCAAGCTTAGAACTTTCTATATCATTGTCAACAATGGTGTTCAAAGCGTTCATACTAATATTACTACCAGCATGCAAATAAGATTTTATAGGTTTTTTAATTTTCGCATCAAACAATCCAAGTTTTAAATCAGGAAATAGAACAAGAAGCTCACTCTTGTACATTATGCCAAACTAGTGTAAACAAGAAACAACAAGTTGCAATTGCAGGATCTAAAGGAAATAGCTTCGAGTACTTACAATGACGGAAAATAGCTTGGTAGCCGAGGTCCGGAGTGTGAGTACCTTTTACCTTTCCTCCCGGCAACGGCGCCAGAAAAGTGCTTGATGTCTACGGGAGCTTCTATTCTTGTAGACAGTGTTGGGCCTCCAAGTGCAGAGGTTTGTAGAACAGCAGCAAGTTTACCTTAAGTGGATACCCAAGGTTTATCGAACTCAGGGAGGAAGAGGTCAAAGATATCCCTCTCATGCAACCCTGCAACCACAAAGCAAGAAGTCTCTTGTGTCCCCAACACACCTAATAGGTGCACTAGTTCGGCGAAGAGATAGTGAAATACAGGTGGTATGAATAAGTATGAGCAGTAGCAACGGTGCCGTAAAAGTGCTTGCCGGCGTGTAGTTGATGGTGGTAATATTGCAGCAGTAGTAACACGATAAAACAGTAAACAAGCAGTAGTAACTCAGCAGTATTTAGGAACAAGGCCTAGGGATTAGACTTTCACTAGTGGACACTCTCAACTTTGATCACATAACAGAATAGATAAATGCATACTCTACACTTTTGTTGGATGATGAACACATTGCGTAGGATTACACGAACCCTCAATGCCGGAGTTAACAAGCTCCACAATAATGCTCATGTTTTAGTAACCTTCAGTGTAAGATAGATCAACGAGACTAAACCAAGTACTAGCATAGCATGCACACTCGTCACCTTCATGCATATGTAGGAGGAATAGATCACATCAATATTATCATAGCAATAGTTAACTTCGCAATCTCCAAGAGATCATGATCATAGCATAAACCAAGTACTAACATGGTGCACGCACTGTCACCTTTGCACACATGCAGGAGGAATAAAACTACTTTAATAACACATCACTAGAGTAGCACATAGATAGTAGTGATACAAACTCATATGAATCTCAATGAGATCATTGTATTGAAGTACATGGAAGAGAGATGAACCACATAGCTACCGGTACAGCCCCGAGCCTCGATGGAGAACTACTCCCTCCTCATGGGAGCAGCAGCGGTGATGAAGATGGCGGTGGAGATGGCAGCGGTGTCGATGGAGAAGCCTTCCGGGGCACTTCCCCGCTCCGGCAGGGTGCCGGAACGGAGATCCTGTCCCCCGGATCTTGGCTTCGCGATGGCGGCGGCTCCGGCAGGTTTCGTGGGTTTCGTCAATTGGTATCGGGTTTTCTGATCCAGGGGCTCTTTATAGGCGGAGAGGCGGCGCAGGGGGTCACTGGGGTGCCCTCACCACCAGGTGGCGCGGCCGGGGCCTGGCCCGCGCCCGGGTGTGGTGTGGGGCCCCCTGGCCCATCTCTCGGCAGCTCTCGAGTGTTCGGATGGTTCCGGGAAAAATAGGAACCCGGGCGTTGATTTCGTCCGATTCCGAGAATATTTCTTTACTAGGATTTCGAAACCAAAAACAGCAGTAAAACGAGAACCGGCACTTCGGCATCTTGTTAATAGGTTAGTTCCGTAAAATGCACGAATATGACATAAAGTGTGCATAAAACATGTAGATAACATCAATAATGTGGCATGGAACACAAGAAATTATCGATACGTTGGAGACGTATCAGCATCCCTAAGCTTAGTTCCGCTCGTCCCGAGCAGGTAAAACGATAACAAAGATAATTTCTGGAGTGACATGCCATCATAATCTTGATCATACTATTTGTAAAGCATATGTAAAGAATGCAGCGATCAAAACAATGTGTATGACATGAGTAAACAAGTGAATCATAAAGCAAAGACTTTTCATGAATAGCACTTCAAGACAAGCATCAATAAGTCTTGCATAAGAGTTAACTCATAAAGCAATAAATTCTTAGTAAAGGTATTGAAGCAACACAAAAGAAGATTAAGTTTCAGCGGTTGCTTTCAACTTATAACATGTATATCTCATGGATAATTGTCAATTCAAAGCAATATAACAAATGCAATATGCAAATATGTAAGAATCAATGCACAGTTCACACAAGTGTTTGCTTCTTGAGATGGAGAGAAATAGGTGAACTGACTCAACATTGAAAGTAAAATAATGGTCCTCCATAGAGGAAAAGCATCGATTGCTATATTTGTGCTAGAGCTTTGATTTTGAAAACATGAAACAATTTTGTCAACGGTAGTAATAAAGCATATGCATCATGTAAATTATATCTTATAAGTTGCAAGCCTCATGCATAGTGTACCAATAGTGCCCGCACCTTGTCCTAATTAGCTTGGGTTAACACTGATCATCATTGCATAACATATGTTTCAACCAAGTGTCACAAAGGGGTACCTCTATGCCGCTCGTACAAGGGTCTAAGGAGAAAGTTCGCATTGGATTTCTCGCTTTTGATCATTCTTCAACTTAGACACCCATACCGGGACAACATAGACAACGAGATAATGGACTCCTCTTTTAATGCTTAAGCATTCAACAACGAGTTAATATTCTCATAAGAGATTGAGGTTTTATGTCCAAACTGAAACTTCCACCATGATCCATGGCTTTAGTTAGCGGCCCAATGTTCTTCTCTAACAATATGCATACTCAAACCATTTGATTGTGAAAACCGCCCTTACTTCAGACAAGACGAACATGCATAGCAACTCACATGAAATTCAACAATGAGTTGATGGCGTTCCCTAGTAAACATGGTTATCGCACAACAAGCAACTTAATAAGAGATAAAGTGCATAATTACATATTCAATACCACAATAGTTTTTAAGCTATTTGTCCCATGAGCTATATATTGCAAAGGTGAATGATGGAATTTTAAAGGTAGCACTCAAGCAATTTACTTTGGAATGGCGGGAAAATACCATGTAGTATAGGTAGGTATGGTGGACACAAATGGCATAGTGGTTGGCTCAAGTATTTTGGATGCATGAGAAGTATTCCCTCTCGATACAAGGTTTAGGCTAGCAAGGCTTATTTGAAACAAACACAAGGATGAACCGGTGCGGCAAAACTCACATAAAAGACATATTGAAAACATTATAAGACTCTACACCGTCTTCCTTGTTGTTCAAACTCAATACTAGAAATTATCTAGACCTTGGAGAAACCAAATATGCAAACCAAATTTTAGCATGCTCTATGTATTTCTTCATTAATGGGTGCAAAGCATATGATGAAAGAGCTTAAACATGAGCACAACAATTGCCAAGTATCACATTACCCAAGACATTTTTAGCAATTACTACATGTATCATTTTCCAATTCCAACCATATAACAATTTAACGAAGAGGAAACTTCGCCATGAATATTATGAGCTAAGAACACATGTGTTCATATGAACCAGCGGAGCGTGTCTCTCTACCACACAAGCATGATGTAATCCAATTTATTGAAACAAAAACAAAAACAAAAGCACACAGACGCTCCAAGTAAAGCACATAAGATGTGGCCGAATAAAAATGTAGTTTCAGGGGAGGAACCTGATAATTTGTCGATGAAGAAGGGGATGCCTTGGGCATCCCCAAGCTTAGACGCTTGAGTCTTCTTGATATATGCAGGGGTGAACCACCGGGTGCATCCCCAAGCTTAGAGCTTTCACTCTCCTTGATCATGGTATATCATCCTCCTCTCTTGACCCTTGAAAACTTCCTCCACACCAAACTCGAAACAACTCATTAGAGGGTTAGTGGACAATAAAAATTAACATGTTCAGAGGTGACACAATCATTCTTAACACTTCTGGACATTGCATAAAGCTACTGGACATTAATGGATCAAAGAAATTCATCCAACATAGCAAAAGAGGCAATGCGAAATAAAAGACAGAATCTGTCAAAACAGAACAGTCCGTAAAGATGGATTTTATTAGGCCACCAGACTTGCTCAAACGAAAATGCTCAAATTGAATGAAAGTTGCGTACATATCTGAGGATCACTCACGTAAATTTGCATAATTTTCTGAGTTGCCTACAGAGAATTAGACCCAGATTCGTGACAGCAAAGAAATCTGTTTCTGCGCAGTAATCCAAATCTAGTACTTACTTTACTATCAAAGACTTTACTTGGCACAACAAAACACAAAACTAAGATAAGGAGAGGTTGCTACAGTAGTAAACAACTTCCAAGACACAAATATAAAACAAAGTACTGTAGCAAAATAACACATGGGTTATCTCCCAAGAAGTTCTTTTCTTTATAGCCATTAAGATGGGCTCAGCAGTTTTAATGATGCACTCGCAAGAAATAGTATTTGAAGCAAAAGAGAGCATCAAGAGGCAAATTCAAAACACATTTAAGTCTAACATGCTTCCTATGCATAGGAATCTTGTAAATAAACAAGTTCATGAAGAGCAAAGTAACAAGCATAGGAAGATAAAACAAGTGTAGCTTCAAAAATTTCAGCACATAGAGAGGCATTTTAGTAACATGAAAATTTCTACAACCATATTTTCCTCTCTCATAATAACTTTCAGTAGCATCATGAGCAAACTCAACAATATAACTATCAAATGAAACATTCTTATCATGAGTCTCATGCATAAAATAATTACTCTCCACATAAGCATAATCAATTTTATTAGTTGTAGTGGGAGCAAATTCAACAAAGTAGCTATCATTATTATTCTCATCATCAAATATAGGAGGCATATTGTAATCATAATCAAATTCACTCTCCATAGTAGGTGGCACCAAAAGACCACTATCATTATAATCATCATAAATAGGAGGTAAAGTATCATCAAAGAAAATTTTCTCCTCAATGCTTGGGGGACTAAAAATATCATGAAAACCAGCTTCCCCAAGCTTAGAACTTTCTATATCATTGTCAACAATGGTGTTCAAAGCGTTCATACTAATATTACTACCAGCATGCAAATAAGATTTTATAGGTTTTTTAATTTTCGCATCAAACAATCCAAGTTTTAAATCAGGAAATAGAACAAGAAGCTCACTCTTGTACATTATGCCAAACTAGTGTAAACAAGAAACAACAAGTTGCAATTGCAGGATCTAAAGGAAATAGCTTCGAGTACTTACAATGACGGAAAATAGCTTGGTAGCCGAGGTCCGGAGTGTGAGTACCTTTTACCTTTCCTCCCCGGCAACGGCGCCAGAAAAGTGCTTGATGTCTACGGGAGCTTCTATTCTTGTAGACAGTGTTGGGCCTCCAAGTGCAGAGGTTTGTAGAACAGCAAGCAAGTTTCCCTTAAGTGGATACCCAAGGTTTATCGAACTCGGGGAGGAAGAGGTCAAAGATATCCCTCTCATGCAACCCCGCAACCACAAAGCAAGAAGTCTCTTGTGTCCCCAACACACCTAATAGGTGCACTAGTTCGGCGAAGAGATAGTGAAATACAGGTGGTATGAATAAGTATGAGCAAGTAGCAACGGTGCCGGAAAAGTGCTTGCTGGCGTGTAGTTGATGGTGGTAATATTGCAGCGAGTAGTAACACCGTAAAAACAGTAAACAAGCAGTAGTAACTCAGCAGTATTTAGGAACAAGGCCTAGGGATTAGACTTTCACTAGTGGACACTCTCAACTTTGATCACATAACAGAATAGATAAATGCATACTCTACACTTTTGTTGGATGATGAACACATTGCGTAGGATTACACGAACCCTCAATGCCGGAGTTAACAAGCTCCACAATAATGCTCATGTTTTAGTAACCTTCAGTGTAAGATAGATCAACAGACTAAACCAAGTACTAGCATAGCATGCACACTGTCACCTTCATGCATATGTAGGAGGAATAGATCACATCAATATTATCATAGCAATAGTTAACTTCGCAATCTCCAAGAGATCATGATCATAGCATAAACCAAGTACTAACATGGTGCACGCACTGTCACCTTTGCACACATGCAGGAGGAATAAAACTACTTTAATAACACATCACTAGAGTAGCACATAGATAGTAGTGATACAAACTCATATGAATCTCAATGAGATCATTGTATTGAAGTACATGGAAGAGAGATGAACCACATAGCTACCGGTACAGCCCCGAGCCTCGATGGAGAACTACTCCCTCCTCATGGGAGCAACGAGCGGTGATGAAGATGGCGGTGGAGATGGCAGCGGTGTCGATGGAGAAGCCTTCCGGGGGCACTTCCCCGCTCCGGCAGGGTGCCGGAACAGAGATCCTGTCCCCCGGATCTTGGCTTCGCGATGGCGGCGGCTCGGCAGGTTTCGTGGGTTTCGTCAATTGGTATCGGGTTTTCTGATCCAGGGGCTCTTTATAGGCGGAGAGGCGGCGCAGGGGGGTCACCAGGGTGCCCTCACCACCAGGTGGCGCGGCCAGGGCCTGGCCCGCGCCCGGGTGTGGTGTGGGGCCCCCCGGCCCATCTCTCGGCAGCTCTCGAGTGTTCTGGATGGTTCCGGGAAAAATAGGAACCCGGGCGTTGATTTCGTCCGATTCCGAGAATATTTCTTTACTAGGATTTCTGAAACCAAAAACAGCAGAAAACGAGAACTGGCACTTCGTCATCTTGTTAATAGGTTAGTTCCGGAAAATGCACGAATATGACATAAAGTGTGCATAAAACATGTAGATAACATCAATAATGTGGCATGGAACACAAGAAATTATCGATACGTTGGAGACGTATCGGATGGCAAAATACATTACTTAACGAAGTGTGTATTAAAGGTGTATACAAGATACAACCGAGAGTTTTGTCTGGTCCGTGGAATACTAGATAGGTATACAAACTTCAATTGGATGAAGTGAGTATCGCGGAGTTGGAATCTTCACCGGATGAAATAGTCAAAGAGTTTTTGATTTCATCAGAAACGATGAAGAAGCTTGTATTTGCAAGAAATTAAGTGGGAGCGCTGAGACATATTTATAATACTTTATATAGATGACATATAGTTGATTATAAATAATGTAATTATATAATTGATTAAAAAGGTTTCATTGAGAATTAACTTCAATGAAAGGATATGAACTGAACATATTTAGTGTCAAGATCTATGAAGATAGATTGAAACACATAATAAGTTTAAGTTAAAAAGTACATAGAATGAATATTGAAGTAGTTCAATATAAAATATTAAGAAGGTATTCTTTTCATGTGAAGGTTTAACAAGAGTTGAGTGTATTTGACACTTCATGAGTAAAAACACATGAGTGATTTTAGATCACGAATAATATGTACAAAATCAGATGTCCTGTGCTCTAAAGAGTTAGGAGCATATACCAGAATTATTCATGTGATGATCATTGGACAAACAGTAAGAATATCCCTGAGTGCTTTAGAAGAACCAAGGATATATATATAGTTTTGTATGGGTAATGACAAACAAATCGCTGTAAGATGTTGCACCGATATTAGTTTGGTCACATATAAAAATAAAATTTCAATCTCAATTAGGCTAAGTGTTGTTTAAAAGGTAGCACAATGAGCTAAAATAAGTCTATGCTAGATTTAGATGAGTTCTAAATATTGTGACGGATTCTACAAAAGAAGGCAGAGTATGTCATTGTTTTCACAATGATTGAGGATGTTAAGTCAAGAAGTTCTTTGAGAACTTGGTGTAGTTCCGATAGTGTCAGAAATTTGAAGCTATATTGTGTGTGACAATATTTGTGACATATTTCAGACCGCGGAATTAAGGTTCCACCAGAAGACCAAACATATTTAAAGCCGACTTATTTGGAAAATGAGTGATGCGTGAAGACGCAAATAAATTGCAAAATACGTACGTTTCTGAGCATGTCAGATCCGTTGACTGAAACCTCTCCCGTGAGCAAAACATGATAAGCACCATAAGGCCAAGGTGTTATATCTTTACAAATGTAAACTAGATTATTGACTCTAGTGCAAGTGGAAGACTGTTGGAGATATTCCCAAGAGGCAATAATAAAGTGGTTATTATATATCTTTATGTTTATGATAAATGTTTGCATACCATGCTATAATTGTATTAAACGAAACATTGATACATGTGTGTTATGTAAACAACAAGGAGTCGCTAGTAAGCCTCTTGTATAACTAGCTTGTTGATTAATAGATGATCATAGTTTCATGATCATGAACATTGGATCTTATTAATAACAAGGTTATGTCATTATATGAATGATGTAATGGACACACCCAATTAAGCGTAGCATATGATCACGTCATTAAGTTCTATTTGCTACAAACTTTCGATACATAGTTACCTAGTCCTTCGACCATGAGATCATGTAAATCACTTATACCGGAAGGGTACTTTGATTACATCAAACGCCACTGCGTAAATGGGTGGTTATAAATGTGGGATTAAGTATTCAGAAAGTATGAGTTGAGGCTTATGGATCAAGAGTGGGATATTATCCATCCCGATGACGGATAGATATACTCTGGGCCCTCTCGGTGGAATGTCGTCTAAATTAGCTTGCAAGCATATGAATGGTTCATAAGAGATGACATACCACGATACGAGTAAAGAGTACTTGTCGGAGATGAGGTTGAACGAGGTATAGAGATACCGATGATCAAACCTCGGACAAGTAAAATATCGCGAGACAAAGGGAATTGGTATCGTATGTAAATGGTTCAATCGATCACTAAGTTATCGTTGAATGTGTGGGAGCCATTATGGATCTCCAGATCCCGCTATTGGTTATTGATCGGAGAAGAGTCTCAACCATGTCTGCATAGTTCACGAACCGTAGGGTGACACACTTAAGGTTTGATGTCGTTTTAAGTAGATATGGAATATGGAATGGATTTCGAAGTTTTTATCGGAGTCTCGGATGGGATCCAGGACATCACGAGGAGGTCCGGAATGGTCCGGAGAATAAGATTCATATATAGGAAGTCGCTTTCCAAGTTTGGAAATGATCCGGTGCATTTATGGAAGGCGCTAGAATGTTCTAGAACTTTCCGGAAGAAATCACCATGGAAGGTGGAGTCCCGGTTGGACTCCACCAACCCTAACCAGCCAACCAAGTGGGAGGGTGGAGTCCATGGTGGACTCCACCTCCTTGGCCGGCCAACAAGGGGGGAAGGGGAGAGTCCCTGTCCCTCTAGGTTTCGTCCATATGTCAGTTTTTGAATTAGGGTCTTATTCGAAGACTTTGGGCAAACCCTTGGGGTTCCACCTATATAATGAGGAGGAGAGGGAGGGGGCAGCCCAAGACTTGGCCGCACCACCTAGGGCTCCCCTGGCCGGCGCCCTAGCCTCCTCTCTCTCCCAAACCCTAGCACACTTCCCTCCTCATACACTTCCCACAGCGCTTAGGCGAAGCCCTGCCGGAGTTCTCCACCACCATCGCCACCACGCCGTCGTGTTGTCGGGATTCCGAGGAGGATCTACTACTTCTGCTGCCCGCTGAAACGGGGAGAAGGACGTCGTCATCAACACCGTACGTGTGACCGAGTACGGAGGTGCTGCCCGATTGTGGCACCGTCAAGATCTTCTACGCGCTATTGAAAGAGGCAAGTGATCATCTTCTGCAACAACGAGATCTAATCTCGTAGGTTTTGGAAATCTTCGAGGGTTAGTCTCATGATCTTCTCATTGCTCCCATCTTCTAGATTAGATCTTGGCTTGTTATTCGTTCTTGCGGTAGGAATTTTTTTGTTTTCTATGATTCGAATCCCATAAAAAACTACGGTGCATGCGATACCTCCTACGTTATAGATGCGGGGGATAGGTAGGTACCTCGGCGAAGTAGTCTTCCATCAGTTGCTCGTGGCCGAGGAGGCGATTCCGTTGGATGTGGTTCCGGCCAATCATCGAGCTGCACCTCCAATTCAGCAGCTTCGCGCTGTCCTCCAGCTCCTCACAGAGAGGAGGATGGTGGCCTCCAAGTCATCGTCGTGGGCGCTCGACGATCGGACAGATCTATGTCAGTGATCTCGTTGGCCGAGCTCATCATCGATTCGGTTGGCGCGGGGGCAGCAGGACCCAGAGCTGAGCGAGGAACCACGGGTGGGATGTGGGGCAACCTACGCCCGCTTCGCCGGGCTCTGCCGAATCGGGTGCTGCGGCGGTGGCGACGGCGCAGTGTGCTGGCGGCGCGCGGGAGGAGGGAGAGACTAAGCGGTTGCGTGAGGTGAAAATTCAGCGCGTCCTAGATATGGATCGACGTTCGGTTCAAATTCAGCGCGTCCTAGATATGGATCGACGTTCGGTTCGCTCGTTCGACCCCTACAAATACAAGCCAAATTGGGTTTTCGATCTCGGCCTGGAAACTTTTTTTGGTTTTGGCTCTTACGTTGACTGATCGACGCTATTTTTCGCCCTAAATCCGTAAACTAGCGGTTATTTTTTGATTTTAGGCTTTTTATGGACTCTGCTATAGATGCTCTAACACTCCTGCCGCTCAAAACTTGCAGTGAAGTTGCAACACGGAGAGTGGACGTTAAAAGTTGAACCTAGAGATTGTACAGCTGAAGAAGCTATTAGTATTTTATCACTGTGCATCTCCCCAACGAAAGTTTCATGTCTAGTAGACTTTTCTTAAGGGCACACTATTTTGAGGGAGCATCTCACATATGATGGATAAGTAAGAGCATCTCCACTCGTCATCCTCGTACGGCGTCCATCGCAGCTGTTATAGGGACCGTATGAGGCTGTCGGCGCAAAATGAGAATTGTGGACATACCGGCGCCTAGCCGTGCACCCCAAACGGCGTCTCCAATACAGTTTCATATATTTTTTAAATTTAAACACAAAATATACTGTGATAATTTATTACAACTTAAATAAATGTTAAACATAATTCAACAAGTTCAACATAGCACACAAATAATGTAGGTTTATCAAATCACACAAATTTAAAAGTTTAAATCACAATGGTAAACAAATAAACAAACTAGTCGCCGCTTTTGAAAGTCCACAAATGCTCAACCAGATCATCTTGTAGTTGGTGATGAGTGTTGGAGTCTTGGACTTCTTGACGCCTGGTGAGAAAAGCAGTAAATGCGGGAGACACATTGTGATCAACATCTGCAAGAGGACCAATCCGTTCATATGGTTTAGTGTCAAACACTGGAAATTCCCTCTCGCTCTCGATGATCATGTTGTGCAATATGACACAACATATCATGACCTCCCATATCTGCTCCATGGAACATGTAAGAGCAGGGTATCGGACAATAGCAAAGCGAGCTTGCAGCACACCAAATGCTCTTTCCACATCCTTTCTGGCAGCCTCGTGCATTTGAGCAAACCAAGCTTTCTTCCCTCCGGGTACAGGGTTCGAGATTGTCTTCACAAATATTGCCCATCTTGGATAGATGCCATCTGCAAGATAGTAGCCATTGTCATACTGGTGGCCATTGATCTCAAACTGCACCGGAGGGGCATTGCCTTCGACAAGATTCTAGAACACATCGGAGCACTGCAACAAATTGATATCATTGTGTGATCCTGTCATGCCGAAGAACACAACTAAATCCATAGGTCCTGGTCAGCCACTGCCTCAAGCACAACACTGCATGCACCCTTGTGTCCCTTATACATGCTCTGGTATGTAAATGAACAGTTCTTCCATGCCTAGTGCATACAGTCAATGCTGCCAAGCATCCCAGAAAAACCCCTCTCTGCATTTTGTGCCAATATCCGAGTTGTATATGCCGCATTGGGTGTGCGCAGATAGGTCTCTCCAAAGACCGCCACAATTGCTCTGCAGAATCTATACACGCAATCAATGGCCGTGGACTCTGCCGGGCGCAGATAGTCATCATGTGTATCACCTGCAATTCCATAGGTAAGCATCCGAAGAAAAACCAAGCTTGCCGACAGCGTCTCTCTTCAATTTAAAGTAGTCGATCTCCCTCACTCGACTATCTTCAGAAAGAGTTCCTACTCATCCGGAAACGATGGCGGAATACGGTATCGCCGTGCAATGGATCATCGGCGAAGTAGTCGGCGTAGAGCATGCAGTAGCCTTCCATCCTCTGCCTTGGCTTGCTCTTGCGGCGCCCGGCACAGAGCCACCAATGACCGGCTTGTCCTCCTCGACGATCATAGCCAAGAGAGAGACTATTAATACTATATATAAAAGCTGAACCCTTTTGCCCTCACCATAAAAACTTGGGTACTGTAGAAACTTAGGTACTGTAGATGGTAGGTTTCTATCCAATCAGGCATTGGCACGTCAGCTATTTTAACGGTAGACACGTACGGGTAAGCTGAGCCCATTTGCTCAATCCACAGCGATTCAAGGTACTCTTCATCATGTGGTATGAACAGTACGCATGAACAGTGCTGCATTTTTTTTCCTTTTGATTTTCTTTTTCTTTTCAAAGTAATTTTTTAGACAATTTGATAGTTACTTTTGCAGTAATCATTGGTAGCAATATCACATAGAAATTTAATTGTGCATCATTAATTCTTTACTGAAGCATAGTTCTTCAGTAGTAATTTTAATTTGGCGCATTATCTATTTCGTAGTAGTTTTTTTTTTCATGAGGTATATTTACCTATTTACTACTTTGCCGCGCTGCGTTTTTTTCCTTTTGATTTTTTTTCTTTTTGAAGTAATTTTTTAGACAATTTGATAGTTAGTTTTGCAGTAATCATTGGTAGCAATATGACATAGAAATTTAATTGTGCATCATTAATTCTTTACTGAAGCATAGTTCTTCAGTAGTAATTTAATTTGGCGCATTAAATATTTCGTAGTAGGTTTTTTCATGTGGTATATTTACCTATTTACTACTTTGCCGCGCTCTCATCTATTCATGATTTTTGTAAAAATTTCTAACAATTATTTTCCAAGTTTTTAACAGTAACTTTTCGTACTAATTCATCGGTACAAATATTCCACATTAGTTTAATTACCCGCCAGTAGTTTATCACCGGAGCGTAATTTTTTCGCCGTAGTTCCAATTTGTCCGTTATCTTTTTTCGCAGTAGTTTACTGCGAGGCGGTAGCTATCTATTTTTCCCCTAAAGTAATATATCGGTAGAAATCTTCAGCATCAACGCTACTTTCTCGATGTAATAATTATCCAGCAATAATTTCAAAATATTCAAATATTCGCTACCTAATTTTTTGGGAAAAATAATATTGTGTTATTCTAGGGTACCACCGAAAATATATACTTACTCCACAGGTTGTCCTATTTTTCACTTGGGAAGAATATTATAACCTTGGTACCTTTATCATTGGCTTCCTCTTTCACTTTCAGCCTATCTTTTTTCCATCACCTCATGATTAGCGGTTCCCTTTGATTGCTGAAAATACAACTTCTAATAGAAAATGCTATTTAAGATGTTTCAAATAATTAGTTTTACACTTTTATCCTTCCTATCTTTCCAGATTGGAGGAGTTTGATCCTTCCACTTCTACATTGGAGGAGTTTGATCCTTCCACTTCTACTTCTTCACGCAAATGAGGTTCCTATTATGGAAGAATATTGCCCTCATGATTTGTTTGCGAGGAAATCACTCTACATTTTTCAGCCATACCTATGGGTGCTGGAAAAAACAAATCCAAACATGCCGCTCCTGTATTACTTTTAAGAAACACTGAAACTTTTGCGGTACCTGACATAACTCATATATTGTAGTAATTACAAAATACTATAACAAACAATTTAGCAGCAAAGGGCGCGGCGTGCCGCCGCGACAAACTTCCTAGTTCCGCTGAAAGCCAAATGGATTGACAACTGCATGTTCAGTTTGAACTACGTATTGTAACGTGTGAAGCCAGAAACTGTTATTTTCCTGTCTGATTGTTCAACCTTTGAATTTTCATGTACTGCTATTGTCAGACATCAGTTTCTTTTGAAAAAGGGCGAGGACTATCTTTCTACCTGCAGCAATGAAATCATTATTGCCAAGCTTACCTTTCCTTCCTGATAGTAACTGGGATCTGTCGATAGCCTGTGTAAGAAGTACCACACGAATTACTCATGTATATCATTGTCTGCACACTGTTGAAATAATTAAGATTTTAACTGGTGGATACAAATTGGACACCACATGAATGATAGACCACGCAGACCTGGCAAAGTGGATACAAATTGTACACCACATGATGGATGATTGAGCGAAGCACAACTGGCTCAAATCATACCCCTGGAGCCTTTATTTGAGGAGTATACATCAGCCAGCTGAAAGCCAGAAACAAGGGATGATTCTACAACGCTGAAACTTGGAAAACAAATACTTCCCAGAATAGTTCAATTGTTGACTGAATAGAACAAGTTTCAACTCAAGGACATCAAGATGTTTGAAAGATGGCTATGTGCAAGTATGAAATCCATACTGCAAAGAGACCATTTTTAATTGGACCTGGCAGCTATTGTAGGAAATAACAAATTAATTGCTCATGTATATCGATTGTCACCGCACAAATCGGAATAATCAAGTATTTTTTTTCACTTACCACTTAAGCACGAGTGATCCAAATTGAATGATGCCTTGGACTTGGAGTCAAGCCAACCAAACTAAGAGAAAATTCTACAGCTCTTAAAATTGAAAAGGACCTTTCAATGGATCTTTGACAAAACAGAGCAAACTATCACTCTCAAGAAAAGACAAGCATATACCAGTTTTGTATTAAATTAAACTATAGAAGTATATCACTTCCTTTGGAGTGTATTGCTAGCTGTTTCCTATAATAGCGCCGTTTGTGATCATTCTAAAGATCAACTGAGTGCCCCTAGCCTGCAACAAATATGGATGCACAGTTTGCCCCTCTGCTTCTACTAACTTCATTTCATCTGCTTTTGCGCATCTCGGCTCATGATTTCCTCTTGCCAGGCTCCTCTCTCTCTGTAGAGGATAGCTCTGACATTCTCCATTCACCAAATGGTGCTTTCACGTGTGGCTTCAAGAACATTTCCCATAATGCTTTTGTCTTCTCCATTTGGTTCACTAACACAGCTGAAAAGACTGTCGTCTGGAGTGCAAATCAGCTCCACCCCGTGCACTCCTGGGGATCCGAAGTCCTGTTAGATATGGATGGAAGAATGGTTGTAAAGGATTACAATGGGAAGCTTGTGTGGGAGAACGATGTGTATTCTTCATCAAATGCTGAGCAAGCTCAGTTGTTGGACACAGGAAACTTCATCGTGAAGGGCCAAGGTGATATCATTCTATGGCAAAGCTTTGATTCTCCTACTGATACGTTGCTACCCAATCAGAACATTACTTCTGCTGTAAAGTTGGTATCTGCTAATAGGTTACTTGTTCATGGGACCTACAGCTTTCATTTTGATGATGAACATTTACTTGCACTATTTCAAGATCTGAAGGATACCTCTTTTATCTATTGGCCAATTCCTGATAAAAATGTCTGGTCAAAGAAAGGAAACTCATTTAAAGCCACTACAATCGGGGTCCTTGATAGTTCGGGGTATTTCCTTGGAAGTGATAATTTGCATTTTAATGCTACCGATTCGGGTCTCGGGATTATGAGGAGGCTAACACTGGATTATGATGGCAACCTTAGATTATACAGTCTAAGTATGCCAGATGGAAGATGGTCGGTCACATGGATGGCATATCTTCAGACCTGTTTTGTACGTGGTTTGTGTGGTATGAATGGAATATGTGTGTATACTCCTGGACCTGCTTGTGCATGTGCCCCTGGACATGACATCATCGACCAAAGTGACCGGAGCAAAGGCTGCATGCCGAAATTCAACCTCAGTTGTGATGGGAAGGAGATGGAATTTGTGAAGCTCCCCAGCACTGACTTCATAGGATATGATCAAAGTCAGATTAGTTTAGTTTCCTTCCATACTTGCAAGAAAATATGCTTGAAGGACTGCAGTTGCAAAGGATTCTTATACAGAGATGGAAGCTGCTATCCAAAGCCATTTCTTGCTGGTGGTGTATCTAGTCCACAGTTATATGGTTCATTCTATCTCAAGCTTCCTAAGACATTACAGGTCTTAGGATCATCAATTCCTCGCTCGCAACCTTCTGGTCCTAGATATGTCCCTAACTGTAATGTCAATGTAGATTCTCTGGATAAACCTAAGAGCAGTCAGAGTGGGTCGCCGTATTCGTACTTCTATGAATTCTTATCAGCAATATTTTGTGTGGTAATATTTGTGGCATTAGGATGCATATTTTGTGTGGAGGTAATATTTGTGGCATTAGGATGCTGGTTTATGTTGAGAAGGGAGAGCAGGCAGTTAACAGGAGTATGGCCAGCTGAGGTTGGCTATGAAATGATAACCAACCATTTCCGCAGGTACACTTACAAGGAGTTGCAGAGAGCAACTGGCAAGTTCAAGGATATGATTGGGAAGGGGGCATCTGGCCTTGTATACAAGGGGGTCTTGAAAGATAACAGGGCAGTAGCTGTGAAAAGGTTGGCAGACATAAACCAAGGTGAAGAAGAGTTCCAACATGAACTGAGTGTGATCGCAAGGATTTACCATATGAATCTGGTGAGGGTTTGGGGATTCTGCTCTGATGGTCCACACAGGATATTGGTTTTAGAGTACGTTGAGAATGGATCGTTGGATAAAAATCTATTCAGTAGCAAGGGCTCACATATCTTACTTCAGTGGAACGAAAGATTTAAGATTGCTCTAGGGGTTGCAAAAGGATTGGCATATCTTCATCACGAGTGCTTGGAGTGGGTTATCCACTGTGACCTGAAGCCTGAGAACATACTGTTGGATGAGAAAATGGAGCCAAAGATCACCGACTTTGGCCTTGCAAAACTTCTGAATAGAGGTGGGTCCAATAAAAGTGTATCTCGGATCCATGGAACTAGAGGTTATATAGCTCCTGAGTGGGTCTCTAGCGCCCAAATAACAGCAAAGGTTGATGTCTACAGTTTCGGAGTGGTTCTCTTAGAACTACTGAAGGGTGCTCGTGTTTCTGACTGGGCATCAGATGCTGACGAGGAAGTGGAAATGGTCCTCCGAAGGGTTATTAAGATGCTTGCAGAAAATCTGATGCTGGAGGGCGGCGAACAGTTATGGATCGCTGGCTTCATTGATTCCAGGTTGGACAGCCAGTTCAATAATGTGCAAGCAAGAACGATGATCAAGTTGGCTGTTTCATGCATAGAAGAAGACAGTAGGAAAAGGCCCACTATGGAAAATGCTGTGCAGATGCTTCTTTCGGTTGATGAGGCAGTGTCATAATTCAGCAGTATTCTACCAGCTAAAAAAAAGAGTTATTTGATATAGTAGGCAGCATCTATGCATAGTCTTAGATCCAAAAAAAGATATCTATGATGTGTATCCATGCAAATCAAGAACTGCATGAGTCATTTGTATACCAGTATGAAATTTTGTATTTGACCACACTATACCAGCTTATGTAGAGTCATAACACCAATACTTGTGCAAAACCTATGCCAGTATGTATTGTAAGAAGTTAAGATTTTGTGTGCTTGTGATTTACCATCAATGCAAGATATGTTGATGGTTTGGCTTTTCCTTTCTGAGAATGCATGTTGCTGTCTTGGTTGAACCTACTATATCGATATTCAGATTTAGTGAATCTTATGACCACCTGTTTTGCAGAGAATTCCACATTTCCACTGACACCTGTTTCGTCATATCCAGGAGGCAAGCTCAGTCGCTGAACACAACTTATGAGCCCTGTAGAAGTATAACTAAGTAACTAACAATGCATAGTTCAGTCATGTCGCGGCAAAAGTTAAGTTCAGAGTCAGAACGACTTCATCGATGGCTATATACCTTAAGATGCCAATAGCCTACTTGTCATTTCACCATGGCAACAAGGAGTGGATCGTGATGGGAGTAAGTATTGTACCCCAAATGAAAAATAAAGTATCAATGGATTAATATGCACATAACGGCGTAAGTAATCTGCACCCAGAGCATTTTTAGCCCTGAATCTGCTGCCCAGCGCGTATGCCACTTCGCCACCAATTTGTAACACAATTTAGCTGAATTCACAGTAACAGCCTAGCATGGCAATTACCTTGGTCCAGAACACTGCAAGCATGCCCAGATAAATCTCCATTCAATCAGTAAATCCTAGAAATGGAACTAGAGATGCAAATCTCCGTATCTCTATCGCAACAGAAGGTATCATCAACTCTTCTAGCAATGGAACTAGAGATGCAAGCACCCTCTTTAGTTCAAACAAATGAACTGTTTTTTTTCTTCCAAAAGTGTTGAGATTTTGAAATTTTGGTTTTGGTAGAGCTAAAGAGGGTTGGAGGGTACACTAAGGGTCACCGATTTGCATCCATAAATGAAACTAGTAGACTTTTCATGGAAGATTTCGGTGGCGATTTACTTTGCAATACTCGCTGATGAATCTAGTTGATGTTTACCAAAAGGAGCAGTTGTACTCAATTTTCTGTAAGGATTTCCTAAGCACGAAACGGATTCATCTTTTTTTCAGATTTATTTGTCCACTGCTGAGACAAGTTGGTGCCTGTTCATCCTCTAGCAATTAGTAAGCATTTTAGGCAAATAATTTTTAAAGAACGTGCTAACTGTTATGTGGTGTTTTGTTGTCGGAGTACTTTGAGCCATTGAACATTTTGTCCATGCAGGTCATTAATTTTGCATTTTGGGCAAATCGTTTAGCACCGTACATTCACCCTTCGAGAAAATCTTCTATTCATCACAGAGGGCTACACAGGAATAAATCCACGAAGTCAGGCAAAGCATGCTACCACTCACATAGCAAATTATTTTATGCAGTAAACCGATCCCCAAGCTGAGGTGAACTTTGCATCAACCGATGTTACCCCCAAGAAGGGATTAGCGGAACTCACTAGGAAAGGTAGGAGTGCAGCACGGAGGGTGACCTATGGAGCGGAAGCGGAGCGTTGGTTCTGCTGTCGGCGCCGCGGGATCTGGCAGGGGGACACATGGAGGCGGAGGCGACGAGCCGACGAGGGCAACGGGAGGGCGGCCCGCGGGGGAAATGCTCGGTAGCGCGCGCGCGACTCCTACGGCTGTTTCGCCCGCAGGGCTCCCCCGTGTTCCGCGGCCCACGAAGCCCAAAAAGTATGAACAAAATCCATCGCATGGGTATACTGGGTGGGTACGACTTGTATGCGATCTGGGCATCACGTGCAATCAATGGATCGAGCATACCAACTAGACTGAAGTACTAGAAAAGAACAAGCACAACAAGGCAAGGCTTTGATCTACTTGTAACCCATAGGTCCGAGTCTTCAACTAATCATTGGAGCCTTGACCTGAAACATCAAGCACCGAGACGTCACTCCGAGAAGCAACACCAAATCAGACTAGCACCTCCAAACAGCTTGAATCGCAAACACCACTAGCAACGAGGGCATTTGCTAACTGCACCATTGACAGAGCGAGATCCCCGGTTCCAAGGGGGGAGCATCATGAAAACGCCTTCATGAAGGTAAACGACACTCGGGAGCGTCGTCGTTGCCGGCACAGAACAAGGTCGTGTAGGGCTTTCGCGGATGCTCCAACACCCACTCCAAGCACCACCTATGGGCGTTGCCCTAGAAACATGGCCACCGGCTAGTGAAAAACACCGGTGCCCCCCGTGACAAGGCACCACCTTAGACAACCTCCCTAGGCTCAAGAGCTGCCGCACAAACCGGGAAGGACAACATGCAGAAGAAGCGAGCCAGCTTGACGTAAGGCATTGATACGTCTCCGACGTATCGATAATTTCTTATGTTCCATGCTACATTATTGATGATATCTACATGTTTTATACACGTTATATGTCGTATTTATGCATTTTCCGGCACTAACATATTAACAAGATGCCGAAGAGCCGATTCTTGTTTTCTGTCGTTTTTGGTTTCGGAAATCCTAGTAACGAAATATTCTCGGAATTGGACGAAATCAACGCCCGGGGTCCTATTTTGCCACGAAGCTTCCGGAAGACCGAAGGAGAGTCGAAGTGGGGCCACGAGCCGGACACCAGGGCGGCGCGGCCCGGGCCCCGGCCGCGCCGGCCTGTCGTCCGGGCCCCTCGTGCCGCCTCTACTCCGCCCTTCCGCCTACAAATAGCCTCCGTCGCGAAACCCCCAGTACCGAGAGCCACGATACGGAAAACCTTACTGAGGCGCCGCCGCCGCCAATCCCATCTCGGGGGATTAAGGAGATCGCCTCTGGCACCCTGCCGGAGAGGGGATTCATCTCCCGAAGGACTCTTCACCGCCATGGTCGCCTCCGGAGTGATGAGTGAGTAGTTCACCCCTGGACTATGGGTCCATAGCAGTAGCTAGATGGTTGTCTTCTCCTCATTGTGCTTCATTGTTGGATCTTGTGAGCTGCCTAACATGATCAAGATCATCTATCCGTAATACTATATGTTGTGTTTGTCGGGATCCGATGGATAGAGAATACTATGTTATGTTAATTATCAAGTTATTACCTATGTGTTGTTTATGATCTTGCATGCTCTCCGTTATTAGTAGAGGCTCTGGCCAAGTTTTTACTCTTAACTCCAAGAGGGAGTATTTATGCTCGATAGTGGGTTCATGCCTCCATTAAATCCGGGACGAGTGACGAGAAAGTTCTAAGGTTGTGGATGTGCTGTTGCCACTAGGGATAAAACATTGATGCTATGTCCGAGGATGTAGTTATTGATTACATTACGCACCATACTTAATGCAATTGTCTCGTTGTTTTGCAACTTAATACTGGAAGGGGTTCGGATGATAACCTGAAGGTGGACTTTTTAGGCATAGATGCATGCTGGATAGCGGTCTATGTACTTTGTCGTAATGCCCAATTAAATCTCACAATATTTATCATATCATGTATGTGCATTGTTATGCCCTCTCTATTTGTCAATTGCCCGACTGTAATTTGTTCACCCAACATGCTTTTATCTTATGGGAGAGACACCTCTAGTGAACTGTGGACCCCGGTCCTATTCTTTACATCTGAAATACAATCTACTCGCAATACTTGTTCTTTACTTGTTCTCTCGCAAACAATCATCTTCCACACAATACGGTTAATCCTTTGTTACGGCAAGCGGGTGAGATTGACAACCTCACTGTTTCGTTGGGGCAAAGTACTTTGGTTGTGTTGTGCAGGTTCCACGTTGGCGCCGGAATCCCTGGTGTTGCGCCGCATTACATTCCGCCACCATCAATCTTCAACGTGCTTCTTGGCTCCTCCTGGTTCGATAAACCTTGGTTTCTTTACGAGGGAAAATTTACTGCCGTGCGCATCACACCTTCCTCTTGGGGTTCCCAACGGACGTGTCATCTACGCGCATCAAGATCTGTTTTACGGCGCCGTTGCCGGGGAGATCAAGACACGCTGCAAGGGGAGTCTCCACTTCCCAATCTCTTTACTTTGTTTTTGTCTTGCTTTATTTTATTTACTACTTTATTTGCTGCACTTATATCAAAACACAAAAAAATTAGTTGCTAGCTTTACTTTATTTACTGTCTTGCACTCTATATCAAAAACACAAAAAAATTAGTTACTTGCATTTACTTTATCTAGTTTGTTTTATTTACTACTGTTAAAATGGCCACTCCTGAAAATACTAAGTTGTGTGACTTCACAAACACAAATAATAATGATTTCTTGTGCACACCTATTGCTCCACCTGCTACTACAGCAGAATTCTTTGAAATTAAACCTGCTTTACTGAATCTTGTTATGCGAGAGTAATTTTCTGGTGTGAGTTCTGATGATGCTGCTGCCCATCTTAATAATTTTGTTGAACTATGTGAAATGCAAAAGTATAAAGATGTAGATGGTGATATTATAAAATTGAAATTGTTTCCTTTCTCATTAAGAGGAAGAGCTAAAGATTGGTTGCTATCTCTGCCTAAGAATAGTATTGATTCCTGGACTAAATGCAAGAATGCTTTTATTGGTAGATATTATCCCCCTGCTAAAATTATATCTTTGAGAAGTAGCATAATGAATTTTAAACAATTGGATAATGAACATGTTGCTCAAGCATGGGAGAGAATGAAATCTTTGGTTAAAAATTGCCCAACCCATGGACTGACTACTTGGATGATCATCCAAACCTGTTATGCAGGACTGAATTTTTCTTCGCGGAACCTATTGGATTCAGCTGCTGGAGGTACCTTTATGTCCATCACTCTTGGTGAAGCAACAAAGCTCCTTGATAATATGATGATAAATTACTCTGAATGGCATACGGAAAGAGCTCCACAAGGTAAGAAGGTAAATTCTGTTGAAGAAACCTCCTCCTTGAGTGATAAGATTGATGTGATTATGTCTATGCTTGTGAATGGTAGATCTAATGTTGATCCAAATAATGTTCCTTTAGCTTCATTGGTTGCTCAAGAAGAAAATGTTGATGTGAATTTCATTAAAAACAATAATTTCAACAACAATGCTTATAGGAAAAATTCTAGTAATAACTATAGACCATATCCTTCTGCTAATGGTAATGGTTATGGTAATTCTTACAACAATAATAGGAGTGTACCCCCTGGTATTGAAGCTATGCTTAAATAATTTATTAGTACACAAACTGCTTTTAATAAATCTGTTGAGGAAAAGCTTGATAAAATTGGTATTCTTGCTTCTAGAGTTGATAGACTTGCCTCTGATGTTGATCTTTTAAAATCGAAAGTTATGCCTAATAAGGATATTGAAAATAAAATTGTTACTACAGCAAATGCCATCCAAGTTAGAATGAATGAGAATATAAGATTAATGGCTGAATTGCGTGCTAGGTGGGATAGAGAAGAAAATGAAAAACTAGCTAAAGAGAGTAATGTAGCTAAAGTTTGGACTATTACCACCACAAGTAATGTTGATTCCTCACATGTTGCTGCACCTCCTACTATCAATGGTAAAATAATTGGTGTTGGCAATGTTTCTGCTCCTAGTGCAAAGCGTACAAAACTGCCTGAAATTGCTAAAACTGCTGAAATTGCTTGTGATAAAACTGCTGAAATTTTTTCCAACCTTGGGGACAATGATCCCATTGCTGTAGCTCATAATGATTTAGATTTTGATATTGTCACATCTCTGAAGTTATAAAGTTCTTACAAAAACTTGCTAAGAGTCCTAATGCTAGTGCTATAAATTTGGCCTTTACAAAACATATTACAAATGCTCTCATAAAAGCTAGAGAAGAGAAACTAGAACGTGAAGCTTCTATTCCTAGGAAGTTAGAAGATGGTTGGGAGCCCATCATTAAAATGAGGGTCAATGATTTTGATTGTAATGCTTTATGTGATCTTGGTGCAAGTATTTATGTACCTAAAAAAGTCTATGATATGCTTGACTTGCCACCATTGAAAAATTGTTATTTGGATGTTAATCTCGCTAATAATGCTAAAAAGAAACCTTTGGGAAGAGTTGATAATGTTCATATTATGGTTAACAATAACCTTGTCCCCGTTGATTTTGTTGTCTTGGATATTGAATGCAATGCATCTTGCCCCATTATATTGGGAAGACCTTTTGTTCGAACCGTTGGTGCTACTATTGATATGAAGGAAGGTAATATCAAATATCAATTTCCCCTCAAGAAAGGTATGGAACACTTCCCTAGAAAAAGAATGAAGTTACCTTTTGATTCTATTATTAGAGCAAATTATGATGTTGATGCTTCATCTCTTGATAATACTTGATTTACACTTTCTGCGCCTAGCTGAAAGGCGTTAAAGAAAAGTGCTTATGGGAGACAACCCATGTTTTTACTACATTATTTTTGTTTTGAATTTGAGTCTTGGAAGTTGTTTACTACTGTAGCAACCTCTCCTTATCTTAGTTTTATGTTTTGTTGTTCCAAGTAAAGTCTTTGATAGTAAGGTTCATACTAGATTTGGATTAGTGCGCAGTTACAGATTTCTTTGCTGTCACGAATCTGGGTCTAATTATCTGTAGGTAACTCAGAAAATTATGCCAATTTACGTGAGTGATCCTCAGATATGTACGCAACTTTCATTAAATTTGGGCATTTTCATTTGAGCAAGTCTGGTGCCATTTTAAAATTCGTCTTTACGAACTGTTCGTTTTTGACAGATTCTGCCTTTTATTTCGCATTGCCTCTTTTGCTATGTTGGATGAATTTCTTTGATCCATTAATGTCCAGTAGCTTTATGCAATGTCCAGAAGTGTTAAGAATGATTGTGTCACCTCTGAACATGTTAATTTTTATTGTCCACTAACCCTCTAATGAGTTGTTTCGAGTTTGGTGTGGAGGAAGTTTTCAAGGATCAAGAGAGGAGTATGATACAATATGATCAAGGAGAGTGAAAGCTCTAAGCTTGGGGATGCCCCGGTGGTTCACCCCTGCATATTCTAAGAAGACTCAAGCGTCTAAGCTTGGGGATGCCCAAGGCATCCCCTTCTTCATCGACAACATTATCGGGTTCCTCCCCGGAACTTTATTTTTATTCAGTCACATCTTATGTACTTTGCTTGGAGCGTCTCGTTTGTTTTTGTTTTTGTTTTTGTTTGAATAAAATGGATCCTAGCATTCATTGTGTGGGAGAGAGACACGCTCCGCTGTTGCATATGGACAAATATGTCCTTAGGCTTTACTCATAGTATTCATGGCGAAGGTTGAATCTTCTTCGTTAAATTGTTATATGGTTGGAATCGGGAAATGCTACATGTAGTAATTCTAAAATGTCTTGGATTATGTGATACTTGGCAATTGTTGTGCTCATGTTTAAGCTCTTGCATCATATACTTTGCACCCATTAATGAAGAAACACATAGAGCTTGCTAATTTGGTTTGCATATTTGGTCTCTCTAAAGTCTAGATAATATCTAGTATTGAGTTTTGAACAACAAGGAAGACGGTGTAGAGTCTTATAATGTTTATAATATGTCTTTTATGTGAGTTTTGCTGCACCGTTCATCCTTGTGTTTGTTTCAAATAACCTTGCTAGCCTAAACCTTGTATCGAGAGGGAATACTTCTCATGCATCCAAAATCCTTGAGCCAACCACTATGCCATTTGTGTCCACCATACCTACCTACTACATGGTATTTCTCCGCCATTCCAAAGTAAATTGCTTGAGTGCTACCTTTAAAACTCCATCATTCGCCTTTGCAATATATATCTCATGGGATAAATAGCTTAAAAACTATTGTGGTATTGAATATGAACTTATGCACTTTATCTCTTATTAAGTTGCTTGTTGTGCGATAACCATGTTTCTGGGGACGCCATCAACTATTCTTTGTTGAATATCATGTGAGTTGCTATGCATGTCCGTCTTGTCCGAAGTAAGAGAGATCTACCACCTTAATGGTTGGAGCATACATATTGTTAGAGAAGAACATTGGGCCGCTAACTAAAGCCATGAATCATGGTGGAAGTTTCAGTTTTGGACATATATCCTCAATCTCATATGAGAACACTAATTGTTGCCACATGCTTATGCATTAAAGAGGAGTCCATTATCTGTTGTCCATGTTATCCCGGTATGGATGTCTAAGTTGAGAATAATCAAAAGCGAGAAATCCGAGCTTTCTCCTTAGACCTTTGTACAGGCGGCATGGAGGTACCCCATTGTGACACTTGGTTAAAACATGTGTATTGTGATGATCCGGTAGTCCAAGCTAATTAGGACAAGGTGCGGGCACTATTAGTATACTATGCATGAGGCTTGCAACTTGTAAGATATAATTTACATAACTCATATGCTTTATTACTACCGTTGACAAAATTGTTTCATGTTTTCAAAATAAAAGCTCTAGCACAAATATAGCAATCGATGCTTTCCTCTTTGAAGGACCTTTCTTTTACTTTTATGTTGAGTCAGTTCACCTATTTCTCTCCACCTCAAGAAGCAAACACTTGTGTGAACTGTGCATTGATTCCTACATACTTGCATTAATTGCACTTATTATATTACTCTATGTTGACAATTATCCATGAGATATACATGTTACAAGTTGAAAGCAACCGCTGAAACTTAATCTTCCTTTGTGTTGCTTCAATACCTTTACTTTGACTTATTGCTTTATGAGTTAACTCTTATGCAAGACTTATTGATGCTTGTCTTGAAGTACTATTCATGAAAAGTCTTTGCTTTATGATTCAGTTTGTTTACTCATGTCATTACCATTGTTTTGATCGCTGCATTCATTACATATGCTTACAATAGTATGATCAAGGTTATGATGGCATGTCACTTCAGAAATTATCTTTGTTATCGTTTACCTGCTCGGGACGAGCAGAACTAAGCTTGGGGATGCTGATACATCTTCGACGTATCGATAATTTCTTATGTTCCATGCTACATTATTGATGATATCTACATGTTTTATACACATTATATGTCGTATTTATGCATTTTCCGGCACTAACATATTAACAAGATGCCGAAGAGCCGCTTGTCGTTTTCTGCTGTTTTTGGTTTCAGAAATCCTAGTAACGAAATATTCTCGGAATTGGACGAAATCAACGCCCGTGGTCCTATTTTGCCACGAAGCTTCCGGAAGACCGAAGGAGAGTCGAAGTGGGGTCACGAGGTGGCCGAGACACCAGGGCGGCGCGGCCCGGGCCCCGGCCGCGCCGGCCTGTCGTCCGGGCCCTCGTGCCGCCTCTTACCTGCCCTTCCGCCTACAAATAGCCTCCGTCGCGAAACCCCCGGTACCGAGAGCCACGATACGGAAAACCTTGCGAGGTGCCGCCGCCGCCAATCCCATCTCGGGGATTCAGGAGATCGCCTCCGGCACCCGCCGGAGAGGGGATTCATCTCCCGGAGGACTCTTCACCGCCATGGTCGCCTCCGGAGTGATGAGTGAGTAGTTCACCCCTGTACTATGGGTCCATAGCAGTAGCTAGATGGTTGTCTTCTCCTCATTGTGCTTCATTGTTGGATCTTGTGAGCTGCCTAACATGATTAAGATCATCTATCTGTAATACTATATGTTGTGTTTGTCGGGATCCGATGGATAGAGAATACTATGTTATGTTAATTATCAAGTTATTACCTATGTGTTGTTTATGATCTTGCATGCTCTCCGTTATTAGTAGAGGCTCGGCCAAGTTTTTACTCTTAACTCCAAGAGGGAGTATTTATGCTCGATAGTGGGTTCATGCCTCCATTAAATCTGGGACAGTGACAGAAAGTTCTAAGGTTGTGGATGTGTTGTTGCCACTAGGGATAAAACATTGATGCTATGTCCGAGGATGTAGTTATTGATTACATTACGCACCATACTTAATGCAATTGTCTGTTGTTTTGCAACTTAATACTGGAAGGGGTTCGGATGATAACCTGAAGGTGGAATTTTTAGGCATAGATGCATGCTGGATAGCGGTCTATGTACTTTGTCGTAATGCCCAATTAAATCTCACAATATTTATCATATCATGTATGTGCATTGTTATGCCCTCTCTATTTGTCAATTGCCCGACTGTAATTTGTTCACCCAACATGCTTTTATCTTATGGGAGAGACACCTCTAGTGAACTGTGGACCCCGGTCCTATTCTTTACATCTGAAATACAATCTCATCGCAATACTTGTTCTTTACTGTTCTCTGCAAACAATCATCTTCCACACAATACGGTTAATCCTTTGTTACGGCAAGCCGGTGAGATTGACAACCTCACTCGTTTCGTTGGGGCAAAGTACTTTGGTTGTGTTGTGCAGGTTCCACATTGGCGCCGGAATCCCTGGTGTTGCGCCGCATTACATTCCGCCACCATCAACCTTCAACGTGCTTCTTGTCTCCTCCTGGTTCGATAAACCTTGGTTTCTTTCTGAGGGAAAACTTACTGTTGTGCGCATCACACCTTCCTCTTGGGGTTCCCAACGGACGTGTCATCTACGCGCATCAGGCATCGCCAACCCGAAGTCCAAGGAGGAACACGGAGATGACGCCAGTCAAAAGGCAGTAGAAAATTATGGTGACCCGGCATACCACTGCATGGTGTAGTATGCAAGTCTGATATAACACCAATGAAACACCGTTCCACTAGTATTATATCGCTCATAGTGGTACAGAAACATATGCGGGTCCAAGGCATGTCTATTACATAAGATTATCACAGCCTCCTACTTTACAATGAGGTAAAACTGCAAATAAACTCCAGAAGAACGACTCGTAGTCTAGTCTTATCACGAACTCTATTTGTAGAGTATTTAACTAGCTATAGAGGCTATGAATAGATTCTAGCTAAATAGGAGCTATGTTTAGGAAACTAGTTCCCTTCTATGGCTAATCTAGGTTTTCTCCTTGTTGGATGTAGTATTTGACTCTTCTGACAGGGTCCTGTCCCTTGAAGTAGCTGTTGACTCCTCGGCCTTCAAGTTGTATTGTAGATCCTCCTTTGATGCCTCCATATCTAAGCAGGGGATTTAAGAGTGGGATGAGTACGAGCGTACTCAACAAGTTCATTATAGGAAAGAGGTGTTTAATGCACTAGCTACGGCATTAGACCAGAAAGTCTAATACCAATGCAGGTTTTCATAACCATTTCTTCAAAAGGTTGCTTTTATTCAGAAGAACTATGTCCATCAGCCTTCACCGGTTTACTAGAACTTCATGGAGTTCCTTTCTGGCAGCGTTCGCAGTTCCATATCCCGGAACAGGGAGTGATAGGTCACGATTCATTACACTCTGCAGAGGTGTGTTGCTTTACCCATAAGAGATCTTAACCTTGGTGCCAACCGGGAGCGACCCGTCCACACTTCCTTTGGTGTGAGGCCCGGTATAAGGTCATAGCCAATCATATTCCTCCGCTACCTCGCACACCCACCCTTTGTTGCATGCCCCGACCCTGGGTCCTTGCCGGTCCCATTATTCCCATTTTAGGGTGGACCCCGACCACGACGACAGTCTGGGATCGAACCAAACTCCTTCGCCGGCAGATGCAACCCCTCATAGACCGCAATACCGTGGGGAACTTTTGGCTTCCCCAGCCTACCGCTTGCACTTCGGCGACAAGTGTGCTACGGACAAAGCCGTGGGGAACTTTTGGCTTCCCCAGCCTACCGCTTGCCCCGACAGATGACAAGTGTGCTACGGTAAAGCGCGTCCGTTGATGTACAAGAGGTGTAAATACGATTGACTATTCTGTCCCACTCCAGATCTTATGGTTAACACGGGTATTACGGCACAAGAATCATTGGACGACATTTGTTGTTTAATCCTAGATGGATATAAACCCTTGCAATGGAACCTCCACCATATCAACACAATCCATGGTTCCATTGCCCACCACTTAGTCATATTCATAGTTATGAAAATAGTGGTTTTGCTTTTTATGCAATAGTGATAAACATAGTACTTTGCAAGTAATTTGATAAAAATACTCAAATGACATGAGCAAGTGATGAACTTGCCTTTTGATACGTCTCCGACGTATCGATAATTTCTTATGTTCCATGCCACATTATTGATGATACTTACATGTTTTATACACACTTTACATCGTTTTGATGCGTTTTCTGGAACTAACCTATTGACGAGATGCCGAAAGGCCAGTTGCTGTTTTCTGCTGTTTTTGGTTTCAGAAATCCTAGTAAGGAAATATTTTCGGAATCGGACGAAATCAACACCGAATATCTTAAAATTCCCGGAAGCTTCCAGAGCACCGGAGAAAGGCCAGAGGGGGAGCCAGGGGGGCCCCACCCCACAGGGCGGCGCGGCCCAAGGGGGGGCGCGCCCCCCTAGTGTGTGGGCACCCCGTGGCCCCTCCGACTCCGCCTCTTCGCCTATTTAGTCGTCCCTGACCTAAAACCTCGACCCAGTTCGACGAAACCAGAGAAAACCATCCAGAGCCGCCGCCATCGCGAAACTCCAATTCGGGGGACAGAAGTCTCTGTTCCGGCACCCTGCCGGGACGGGGAATTGCCCCCGGAGTCATCTCCACCGCCGTCTCCACCGCCATCTTCACCGCCATCGCTGTCTCCATGATGAGGAGGGATTAATTCACCCCCGGGGTGAGGGCTCCGCCTGTAGCTATGTGGTTCATCTCTCTCTTTATGTGATCTAGTTGAATATCATCTATGTGCTACTCTAGTGATGTTATTAAAGTAGTTTATTCCTCCTGCACGGTGTAATGGTGACAGTGTGTGCATCGTGTAGTACTTGGCGTGGGCTATGATTGTGATCTCTTGTAGATTATCAAGTTAACTATTGCTATGATAGTTTTGATGTGATCTATGCCTCCTTCAT
>NC_061508.1:213633944-213710115 GCF_022539505.1 Lolium rigidum | reverse complement strand
GCAACCCTTATCACCGGTCCGTTGGCATGCGAGAGGGAAAAGATACAGATGACTTCCCCGAGGCCATTATAGATCTTATGGTTAACGCGATATGTACGGCGCTAGAATCAACTGGACGGCATTGGTACTTAGTCCTAGATGAATAGTACCCGTGCAATGGAACCTCCACCAATCAACACATACCATGGTTCCATTGCCCACCACATAGTCATATTCATAATTGTAAAATAATACTTTGCTTTTCAATGCATGAGTGATAAGTATAGTACTTTGCATATAGTTTGATAAAAATAATCAAATGACATGAGCAAGCGATGAACTTGCCTTTCTTGACTGCAAGATTATGCGAGGCAAAAGCTTCGATACGTGATAACTCCAAATTCTGAAATACCATCATCGTCCGGTAAGGACAATGTTTAAAGAACTGGCAAAGATGCTATAATGCATAGTATGAGATGCAATCGTCCCGAGCGTAACCTAACCTCAATTATTTAGGATGTATGAGTTGTAAAGATTTCTTTAGGGTTGGTTGCACTTTTAGAATGATTCTCAAACAAGGTTCTTATTAGGGTTTGGTTGTATTAGCATCATAATCAAGTGATATAAGACATCATAACAATCATACATATAAAGAATAGTAATGAAATAATATGTAAAGAACAGTTGTCGAGTTTTAAGTTCTACAGAACATGGTTGATGATTATTTATATTATACTTCAAAAGAATAACTTTTGAAAAACATGTTGTTTAAGAACTAATGAGTATTTCAAAGAAGGATTAGGGCTTCTAAGGTTTGGTTGACATTTGTATCTCAAAAGAATAACTTTTGAAGAACAGGTTAAAATAAGAATATGAACGACTATATATAGGTGCTATGGCTTTCTAGGGTTTACTATTGGATTCCTTTATTTTCACTAAAATAGGAACTAGTTGGTTCTTAATTTGGATTGGGGTTTCTATATAGCAAGTATGGGTAGGTTTATTGCTATGGTTTATTCTAAGCATCATATCAAAGGATGGTTATCAAGATGGTTCTATAAATTAGCTATTAGGGTTTACGATGGCTTCACAATTGCTTTACTAAATAATCTCTAATGGTTCTAAGTTAAGTGACTTATCATTTCCTAAGTAAGGTTTAGTTGAATAGGAACATGTGATGTGATTTGCTACACAAAGTTGATACTAGGGTTTATCATTATGGTTCTACTAGGTTTAATGATTGAGGTTGATCTTAATGGTGTGGTATATAGGATTGATGATCAATGGTGCTAACATGGGGTAACAAGCTAGGGTTTATACCTAAGTGGCACTAGTGAATCATATAGGTTTTAATTAAGAATAGGAACATGAAATGATAATCTCATGTGACTTGGTTTTATGCTAGTGGATCATAAACATGCATTCATTTGTTTCTTACTAGGGTTTAATAGGTATAGGTGAAGTGGATATGATCACATGGGCTAAACCTTAGGGTTTTAGGTTTGCACTAATTTAGGATGATCACATGAAATAATGAGATCAAGGTTTTACTCAAATTGAAACTAGGGTTTCTAAGTTATGATACAACTCCTAAAATGATAATTGATAATATAGTTGTGGTTACTAACTACTTTGAATTAAAATTAGTGATGGTTTGCCATTGATTAAGTTCCACAAGAATTAATAATTAGGGTAATTCCTAATTAGGTTTAATTCGAGAATTAGGGTTTAACAATTATTATTAGGTTTTAAAATACTTAACTTGGTAATTAAAAATGTTTGAGTAAACAAATTTGAACTATCAAATTAATATTAGCTGTTAACATTTTCTTGTTTTATTATCATTTAAGAAAATAGTAAATGGTAAATTGCAAATTAGGGTTTATGAATTACCACTAATATTTAAGTGGATGCAATTATGATAAATAAAATTAATCTTAACATTTTACTTAGTTACTTGAATAGTTAAAATTTAAGTTTGGAACTTCATTAATTATTGAATTCAAATTGTATGTTAAATAATTGAAATGGCATAATTAATAGGGTTAAAAATAAGTGAATTTTTATTTTGACACACATTTTTGTTTTATATTTTATTTGAATAGAGTTTATTTTTCCGAGCATTTTGATATATTATTCATATTTTTCTGAGTTGAAATGAATTTAATCTATTTACGTAAAGTTTCAGCTATTTCTTGGAATTTGAAATTAACTTAAATACTAAACATACCGGTTCGGTTACACACACAGAGACTGACGAGTGGGGTCATTGACTGGGTCAGTTGCCACGATGGCAACGACCAGTCAACTACTGCTCGAGGCCCCACCGCCACGCTGGCATTGCCGGCGGTTAAACGCCGGCGTGCGGTACACGATGGCGCCGCCGATTTAGTGACCCCCAGGACGGGCTACTAGGTGTTTCCGATTCCCCTCGAGCTACTGAATACAGTGGTGGTGTTGGTTTTGTCAGGGGATCACCGGAGCTACTCCGGCGATGGGTACTGCGGCGGTGCTACTCCAGGCAAGAATTGAATCGGAGACTACAAACGATGCCAGGAAGCGAGACTAGGTTCTAAAGATGCGTATGCTCACCCAGAAGCTCAAGGTGTGGTCAGCTCCGGCGATTGTCGACGGAGACGGCGAGGAATTCTCCATTCCCGACGATCTGCTGCGGAAGAAAATGATGAAATTGAGCCGATTCCTAGCTAATTCATATGGAGTGGCTCTATGTGTTTGTTCACATGTATCATGCTACAAGATGAGCAAAGGGATGAAGGGTGTGGCTCTATTTATAGGCTTGGGCAAGCTCTAGTATCATGACACATAGGTGGTGACTCTTGTGTTGGTTTGAGGAGTAAGGTGCTTGGTTGTCATGCCCTCATCCATAGCAATCCTTTGAGCATGAGGTGGCAAAGCTTGGAAAGCAAGTCATGTAGATATTTTCATCCCATGTGGCAAGATCATTATCCTCTCATATGATTTATTTTTGGATAGCCAAGTGGCATTTCCTACTAAATATCTTGTGGATGGTTTTATTATAGTTGATGAGTCACTATATTATATTTGATTGGATTTATATTATAATATTGGTGAAAAGGTCAAAGTTGAGGGTTATTCCTCAAATTTGGATAGTTGGATTTGATTTCACCAAGGCATGATCATATGAGTTTCAAAATACTCATAATTAGTTTTATTCAAATAGTTTGAACTATAATTTGTAATGTAAATGGATTTAGTTTTATGATATTCCATGTATTTAATAAGTTATAATTTAAATAAGAATGTGTGGCTTTTATGCACTTTAGACCCCTGTGGTTTACCTTATTTATAAGTGAATTGAATTACACACAAAGGTAGTTGCTAACTTTTAAGTGTTAATAAGTTAGAGTTTGATTCTTAAAGAATGTGTTGTTGTAAATCTAATTCCATTTGATCTAATCCATAGATAAAATCATCTCTACCCAAAACAAGGTTTTAGCAAAGATCACGGTGAAGTTTATAGCGCTTGACTTGATGATCTACTTCAATTCCAGCAAGTCAAGTGAAACTTCGATTCATTGTGGTAAGTTTTATTTGAAAGCGCGAAAATTCCCAGGATTTTCTATGCATGAATGCAATGCACACTTTGGTGTTCTCTCATTTTATTGCCTCTAAACCTGGGATATTACGGCCTCTCCCCCTTAAAGCTGAACTTCGTCCCGAAGTTCGAACGCTCTCATGTTTCGGAATGTTGAAATATCTTGAACGAGATCACCATCCTTCAACTCCATGGTGATCACACTAGATATAGTGGAATATATCCCTTGTCCGGATCCTTCCCGGAGTCTTCGATGTACGGCCTTTATTCTTGCCTTCTATTCTATGATTTCTTCCAACACTCTAAGCTTATAGGCTTACTATCCAAAAATTCTTGGATTAAGACATCTTATTGTGTTAATGGACTTTCCTAATGGTTGTGGTGACATCTTCCTATTTGGGTACTCAAAGCTTGGTTCTACCAGCTGCGGTAATCCAGCACTGCGGTGTAATATGGCACTACGATTTACCAGCTGCGATACTCAAACCTTAATTTTAAAAGATTTATCTAAGGTAGGGTATTGTTTTCCCTTACTACCATAACGAAAGTAATGGTACTTGGTAAGGTATTTACAATAGGCATGGTTCTGGTTCTTTAGTCCTACGAATGGATTAGACTCATTTAATCCATCCAATCATGGCTTCTAGTTTATACTAGTTATCCTCTTTTTGGTTTCTTTAGGTTCCATAAAAGGAATCTTTCTAATCATCATTAGTTTTGGTATGATCAAGCTCCTTCGTATAGTATCTTCTTAGGCTTTGATTGTTCTCCGATATCTTCTTCCTCCAATTTCATTATCGAAGACTTACTTAAGTTCTCTTGGTTTCGAGTAATTACAATTACCCACTCAAGTTAAGGTCTAACCCTTACTTCCTCGAGATATGAACCTCGGCTTCTGGTCTGACAACCTCCTGAGAGTACTTTTATATGAGTACCCCCCAACAACCTTATAAAAATAAGATCGGACTTCCTCTCAGTTTAGACCTTTTTCTCCGTCTATCATACTCCAAATCATATTTTAATACTTCTCCTTCAACCTTCCTCTCCCCCTTGGAGTTTACTAATGATCTTTAAACTTCCTTTCTTCTAATCATTAAACTCCAAGGTTAGAAGTTTAGTCTTGGTCTAACTTGTAGTTTGTACTTTTCTAGAGTCTCACGAAGAATTCTTTGCGGTGTATCCACTCGGTTGTGGGTATCCATTATGAATCCTCCAATTAAAACAAAAATTTACCAGCTACGAGATACCGAGTCGTGAAATACTAGCTTGCGGAATCCCCTTTCTTTTAGGTAAAGAAATGTTCGAGTTGTGGCTATACGGTACCCATCTGCAGACTACCTAGTACCGAGATGTTGCTTATTGGATACCAGATTGTGGCTATGTTGTGGTTGTCAATATCTACCTACCAGCTGTGGCTACTTACATAGCTTTAGTTAAGATATACCTCACTTAACATTCTTTCTCTTCATGGTTATCCTATATCAGCTGCAATCTTATCATACCAGCTACGACTTCACTTGTCTATTTTCCTTCTTCTAGGGTTTGTTTTGCAAGATAACCACTTATTGACACTATGAAATAGTATTATAAGTGACTTCACTTGCATTCCCTTCTTCCATAATGAATACGGCTCCACTTCTACTGCTCCATATTCACTATTTTTTTCCCTTCCATGGTACTTCCATGTTGAAGTACTCCTTGATTAAGGATAGAAGTGAGTTTTGATTAGTCCTTCCTTTAGAGTATTGTGATTGCTTCCCACAACTTTACTTCCTTCTTCTAGTGAACCTTCATCTTGACTTCAAAATCTTCAGAATTCGTCACTTCCTCACACGAATACCTTTACCCTCTAGACCTATAACATCAAGTAAGAGATTGATATTGCAACATGCATTTGCATATCAAAGTCAAACTTCATGTATGGATCTAGTCAATCAATGAAAATCCAATAAAATCCAAGAAGATTCAGCTTTGTGTTCATAATACACATCCTGATATGCCTGAATAAAATAGTTGGGTAAGACATCCCTAAACATCAGGATCAGATGTGCAATATATAACACCACATAAGATAGGTTTCGGTTGTGATACTTAGCACTTATACGTGAATTTCTACTATTTGTCTCAACATTTATCTTAATTGCACATTTGCAATGAGACAAACTTGAAACAAAATGGCTTGGGATAGTTGAAGTTAACCTAGTTTTCTTTGGAAGTACTAACAAAATAGTATACCCTATATGTGCTATTGAAGACTACCTCCTATAATACAATTATTTCTAATATGTCTACTTTAAACACATGATTGTTTAGAATATACCACCTATAACTCTAGGATTTCTCTATGTGATATACTCTAAATAAGCCTTCTTTAAATTAAGGACTATGATTCTAACATACTTGGTACAGTTATTAGGATTTTAAGGCCTAAGCTTTCGAACTATTCTCTAAATCCTACTCCTTATCATCCTTTTGTTATCGTACTTATGATGTTCTACTCCATCATACCATGATTCTCAAGTGAATCATATATGATTACCAACTTTACCATGAAAAGTAGACTTAAATACTCCTATCACTCTTCCTTACCTCCTATGATTGACTCCTCATAGGTATATACTACCTCATATTACTTATCTACATTACTTAACATTAGTCATTTGACTTTTTAAACGACTCTTACTTAACCATAACTTGCGTTGGTATACTTCTTCCAATAGGATATCTTCCTTATGGTTGTATCCTCTCTTTGGACTACCATGTGTTGTATACCAACTATGATCTACTGCCACCCAATTATCTTAAACTCCAATGGTGTTCTAATTATTTGGAATGAAGCAATATCACTAACTAATTTTACTTAAGAAAGATAGATACGAAGAATTGACTCAAGTGTGTCAGGATTATTCTCAAGTGAATACCCATCTCAAGTCAAAAGAATAGTTGGTTTAGCATAGTTGACTTAACATAGTTGTATTAGCTAAGATACTTCCTATAGACACTACCAAACCTATAGGTCTCCTTTAAAGGGTTTTAATCCTAGGGTCAAAGCATTTGCTCTGATACCAGCTGTGATGACCCAGCGTACCACTGCATGGTGTAGTACACAAGTCGTTGACATAACACAAGTGAAACACCGTTCCACTCATATTACATCCCTCGAGTGGTACAACGAAACATATGCGAGTCCAAGGTATGTCTATAGAAGGATACACAAGCTGTTTACGAGAAGATCAACACAGCCTCCTACTTTACGAGTGAGGTAAAACTTCAAATAAAGCTCCAGAAGAACGACTCGTAGTCTAAGCTATTGCTAACTCAAGCTTTTAGAGATATCTGGCTTACTACCGAATTCTAGCTACTTAGGTGCTAGGATTAGGGAAAAGTTCCCTTCTAGTACTAGTCTAAGTTTCCACTCTAGCTGATGCAGAAGTTGACTCCATTGACTTCTTTGATTTTATTCTTCATCTTGTTGCAGTTGACTTCTTTGTCTTCGAGTTCCACGGTTGTTCCTCCTCCGGTGCCTCCATAGCTAAGCAGGGGATTTAAGAGTGGGATGAGTACGAGCGTACTCAGCAAGTTCATATTAGGAAATAGGTGTATCATGCACTAGCTACAGCCACAGACCAGAAAGTCATAGGCGAATGCAAGTTTTCATAAACATTTCTTCAAAAGGTTTATTTTATTCGAAAACTATGCCCGTCGGTCTTCACGGGTTGAACAGAACTTCATGGAGTTCCTTTCTGCCGCGTTCGCAGTTCCTTCCCGGAACAGGGAGTGACGAGTCACAATTCGGTATCCTCTGCGAGAGGTGCGTTACTTTTCCCATAAGAGACCTTATCCTTGTTGCCAACCAGGCGATATCTTTCCCGTCCACACTTCCTTGGTGTGAGGCCGGGTGTAAGATCCAAGTCCACACCGCCTTCTCCGCGACCTCGCGGACCCACCCTTTTGTAAGTCTGTCCTCTCCTATATCTATGGGTAGACCGACCCAGGCCTTTGTTCTCACCTTTACCAATAAGGTAGACCGTTCCGAACAATTAATATGCCCTGTCCTATACACCATAGATAGACCGATCCGGACAACCCTTACAATCCTTCATAGACCAATAATAAGTCTACCCTCTCCTGTATCTAATGGTAGACCGTGCGGGACCACATGTCCCCACCTTTACCCAAGATAGACCGATCCGGGCAACCCTTATCACCAGATCCGTTGGCATGCGAGAGGGAAAAGATACAGACTGACTTCCCCAGAGCCATTATAGATCTTATGGTTAACGCGATATGTACGGCGCTAGAATCAACTGGACGGCATTGGTACTTAGTCCTAGATGAATAGTACCCGTGCAATGGAACCTCCACCAATCAACACATACCATGGTTCCATTGCCCACCACATAGTCATATTCATAATTGTAAAATAATACTTTGCTTTTCAATGCATGAGTGATAAGTATAGTACTTTGCATATAGTTTGATAAAAATAATCAAATGACATGAGCAAGCGATGAACTTGCCTTTCTTGACTGCAAGATTATGCGGGCAAAAGCTTCGATACGTGATAACTCCAAATTCTGAAATACCATCATCGTCCGGTAAGGACAATGTTTAAAGAACTGGCAAAGATGCTATAATGCATAGTATGAGATGCAATCGTCCCGAGCGTAACCTAACCTCAATTATTTAGGATGTATGAGTTGTAAAGATTTCTTTAGGGTTGGTTGCACTTTTAGAATGATTCTCAAACAAGGTTCTTATTAGGGTTTGGTTGTATTAGCATCATAATCAAGTGATATAAGACATCATAACAATCATACATATAAAGAATAGTAATGAAATAATATGTAAAGAACAGTTGTCAGTTTTAAGTTCTACAGAACATGGTTGATGATTATTTATATTATACTTCAAAAGAATAACTTTTGAAAAACATGTTGTTTAAGAACTAATGAGTATTTCAAAGAAGGATTAGGGCTTCTAAGGTTTGGTTGACATTTGTATCTCAAAAGAATAACTTTTGAAGAACAGGTTAAAATAAGAATATGAACGACTATATATAGGTGCTATGGCTTTCTAGGGTTTACTATTGGATTCCTTTATTTTCACTAAAATAGGAACTAGTTGGTTCTTAATTTGGATTGGGGTTTCTATATAGCAAGTATGGGTAGGTTTATTGCTATGGTTTATTCTAAGCATCATATCAAAGGATGGTTATCAAGATGGTTCTATAAATTAGCTATTAGGGTTTACGATGGCTTCACAATTGCTTTACTAAATAATCTCTAATGGTTCTAAGTTAAGTGACTTATCATTTCCTAAGTAAGGTTTAGTTGAATAGGAACATGTGATGTGATTTGCTACACAAAGTTGATACTAGGGTTTATCATTATGGTTCTACTAGGTTTAATGATTGAGGTTGATCTTAATGGTGTGGTATATAGGATTGATGATCAATGGTGCTAACATGGGGTAACAAGCTAGGGTTTATACCTAAGTGGCACTAGTGAATCATATAGGTTTTAATTAAGAATAGGAACATGAAATGATAATCTCATGTGACTTGGTTTTATGCTAGTGGATCATAAACATGCATTCATTTGTTTCTTACTAGGGTTTAATAGGTATAGGTGAAGTGGATATGATCACATGGGCTAAACCTTAGGGTTTTAGGTTTGCACTAATTTAGGATGATCACATGAAATAATGAGATCAAGGTTTTACTCAAATTGAAACTAGGGTTTCTAAGTTATGATACAACTCCTAAAATGATAATTGATAATATAGTTGTGGTTACTAACTACTTTGAATTAAAATTAGTGATGGTTTGCCATTGATTAAGTTCCACAAGAATTAATAATTAGGGTAATTCCTAATTAGGTTTAATTCAGAATTAGGGTTTAACAATTATTATTAGGTTTTAAAATACTTAACTTGGTAATTAAAAATGTTTGAGTAAACAAATTTGAACTATCAAATTAATATTAGCTGTTAACATTTTCTTGTTTTATTATCATTTAAGAAAATAGTAAATGGTAAATTGCAAATTAGGGTTTATGAATTACCACTAATATTTAAGTGGATGCAATTATGATAAATAAAATTAATCTTAACATTTTACTTAGTTACTGAATAGTTAAAATTTAAGTTTGGAACTTCATTAATTATTGAATTCAAATTGTATGTTAAATAATTGAAATGGCATAATTAATAGGGTTAAAAATAAGTGAATTTTTATTTTGACACACATTTTTGTTTTATATTTTATTTGAATAGAGTTTATTTTTCTGAGCATTTTGATATATTATTCATATTTTTCTGAGTTGAAATGAATTTAATCTATTTCGTAAAGTTTCAGCTATTTACTGGAATTTGAAATTAACTTAAATACTAAACATACCGGTTCGGTTACACACACGAGATCGACGAGTGGGGTCATTGACTAGGTCAGTTGCCACGATGGCAACGACCAGTCAACTACTGCTCGAGGCCCCACCGCCACGCTGGCATTGCCGGCGGTTAAACGCCGGCGTGCGGTACACGGTGGCGCCGCCGATTTAGTGACCCCCAGGACGGGCTACTAGGTGTTTCCGATTCCCCTCGAGCTACTGAATACAGTGGTGGTGTTGGTTTTGTCAGGGGATCACCGGAGCTACTCCGGCGATGGGTACTGCGGCGGTGCTACTCCGGCAAGAATTGAATCGGAGACTACAAACGATGCCAGGAAGCGAGACTAGGTTCTAAAGATGCGTATGCTCACCCAGAAGCTCAAGGTGTGGTCAGCTCCGGCGATTGTCGACGGAGACGGCGAGGAATTCGCCATTCCCGACGATCTGCTGCGGAAGAAAATGATGAAATTGAGCCGATTCCTAGCTAATTCATATGGAGTGGCTCTATGTGTTTGTTCACATGTATCATGCTACAAGATGAGCAAAGGGATGAAGGGTGTGGCTCTATTTATAGGCTTGGGCAAGCTCTAGTATCATGACACATAGGTGGTGACTCTTGTGTTGGTTTGAGGAGTAAGGTGCTTGGTTGTCATGCCCTCATCCATAGCAATCCTTTGAGCATGAGGTGGCAAAGCTTGGAAAGCAAGTCATGTAGATATTTTCATCCCATGTGGCAAGATCATTATCCTCTCATATGATTTATTTTTGGATAGCCAAGTGGCATTTCCTACTAAATATCTTGTGGATGGTTTTATTATAGTTGATGAGTCACTATATTATATTTGATTGGATTTATATTATAATATTGGTGAAAAGGTCAAAGTTGAGGGTTATTCCTCAAATTTGGATAGTTGGATTTGATTTCACCAAGGCATGATCATATGAGTTTCAAAATACTCATAATTAGTTTTATTCAAATAGTTTGAACTATAATTTGTAATGTAAATGGATTTAGTTTTATGATATTCCATGTATTTAATAAGTTATAATTTAAATAAGAATGTGTGGCTTTTATGCACTTTAGACCCTGTGGTTTACCTTATTTATAAGTGAATTGAATTACACACAAAGGTAGTTGCTAACTTTTAAGTGTTAATAAGTTAGAGTTTGATTCTTAAAGAATGTGTTGTTGTAAATCTAATTCCATTTGATCTAATCCATAGATAAAATCATCTCTACCCAAAACAAGGTTTTAGCAAAGATCACAGTGAAGTTTATAGCGCTTGACTTGATGATCTACTTCAATTCCAGCAAGTCAAGTGAAACTTCAGTTACTGTGGTAAGTTTTATTTGAAAGCGCGAAAATTCCCCGGATTTTCTATGCATGAATGCAATGCACACTTTGGTGTTCTCTCATTTTATTGCCTCTAAACCTGGGATATTACACTTGGTATGTGACTCCTCCACCCATCCAAGTAGAATTTTGTTTGGTTGAGTATATCTTGAATATTTTGCTGCTGTAGGTAACATGTTTAGTGAGCTTGCATGCTTGTGCTAATTGGTAGAAATTAGTTTTGATGCATGATTAGTACTCTAGCAAGTTCCTATGGTAGTTTCCCTCAATTGTATGTCACCAAATCAAGTTTTATATTGTTTGTTGAAAATTTCAGAAAATGAAGAAGTTCAAATTTGGAGAGTTGTTCAAGAAGGGAACAACCAGCACCGGGAGGCCTTCTAGGTCCTCCACCCAAATTAGGCGGTCGTACAACGAAGACATCCTCGCGCCTAGCTTCGCGCCCGAAGAGGACAACGGGCCTCCTAATGCTTCTACTTTTCCATGCTATGATTTTCTAAGGAATGCAGGAATATTGGAGGACTTCTTAACCCTTGTCAACAGGGCAGGGTTAACCACCTATATGGGCGATGAAAGGGAGCAATACTACTTGCTCACCAAGACCTTCGTCGAGAGTTTCCAGTTCAACAACAAACATTATGAGCCAACGGTTGCATTTAGGATCTATGGTAATACTGTGACTATGCCGTTGAAGGATTTTTGTTGTGCCTTGGATATTGCCCCTGTAGGTACAGCAAGTAGGATTGATGACAACCCCCGGGACTTGCTGGAGCTCTACCGAGGGATTACCGATGATGATTGTCGCACCATTCAGCGGGGCAAGATAAGGAACATTCAACTCCCCGCCATTAAATATTTTGCATACTACATTGCTACTAGCATTCTTGGTAGGGAGAACACTAGTAATATCTCTAGCTACCATCTTGCTTTCTTGAACATTGCACTTACTGGTCAAACATCCTATCACCTTGGTGCTCTTATTGCTCGCCGCTTGTCTACCAGGGGGCCTATTTTTGGAGGAACCATTGCACTGCGTGTTTTAACATTTCTTAATCTTCCTATTGATCCTAATGATGTGCCATTAGCCCCTAGGAGACTTGATATTGTTGCTATGAAGAGTCATCATTTTGTTACAACTGACTCTACTTTAGATAATATGGTATATAGAATGTTGTTTTCTGACGGGGAGGAGAAGGAAATCCCTCTTCCCCAACCAGGTTTGCTCAGTATTGACAGGCAATCATGGTCGTGCACTAAGGAGGAGGTGGATGAACATATGAAGATACAAGAGTTCCACCAGCAACATGACTCCGAGGACGTCGGGACCTCCTACGACCACATCGTCACATATCCGGGTGCTTCTTCTAGCACATACCCGGAATACGACCCATCTTCATATTACGGAGATACTACTTCATGGGATCGATGGGATTGAACTCCACTTAGGCCAAAAGCCTAAGCTTGGGGGAGGTATACCGGCATCACTCATTCTTTGCATATTATGATTGCTGGATACTTGTATATACTTGTTTAGTCTCTTTGAGTGGTTTTCTAATGAGAGGAAGATGATGTTTGGGGAAGTGCTGCCTGAAAACAGATTCTGGGCTGTTACCGTAAAAATTCGTGTGCCCAGCCAGAACGTTATTTTGAGTTGAAAATTTTTGTGCATGTTCCCCAGGTTGTTATCTAACTTTCATTAGTTGAACACTTTTTGAACTGAGCAACGTAAGATTTTTGTAAAAATCGATTTCTGTACTGCTGTCAGGTTTTGGCAGATTTCTGCCATCTTGCTTTTCTGTGTTTCTTTTAGTTTGCTATTTCTTGCTTTCGCTTTGTTTCTTTCCCAAAACACAAAAAGACCAAAAATATTTCTGTTGTTTCTCTTCATCATTTGTTTATCTTGGTTTTTGCATTTGTTTCACTTTATTTGCTATTGCTAGTTTGCTATAAGAAAACCCAAAAAGATTTTGCTTTGTTTGCTTGTTTCCTTTTGTTCTTGTTCTCAAATTCGAAAACACCAAAAATATTTGTTGTTCTTCTTTGGTTTGTAAAGTTCATCTTGAGTTCAATGGTCTTCGGTGGCTGGAGCGTGGTTTTCATTTCATATTATCCAAGCTACACAAGTGAAAAGGCAATAATGACGATCTACGACGATCTGATTGTGGTGAGAGGCTGGTATGAACTCTATTTGTTTTCATTTTTGTACATATACTCATCCATGTGAGCATGCTTAGTTGGTTCATGTGAGGTATATGTTATTTGAGAAAGTCTAGTAGTTTATGATCTCTCATGTTTAGCTCCAATCTATTAATATGAGTAGCATGTCATGGATGTTTGCTTGCATTGTTTTATTCGTAAGTAAGTATGGCATTGTGGTATCCTCCTCTGAATAATTCATTTATATCGACTTGGCACATGCTCACGCATGCATATGACTGAACAAAAAGTCAATTAAGCCTCGATGATCTATATTGCTTCAGAGTTCTTGTATCACTTTTATGCCTCTCGTTAATTTATTTTGCCGCAAGCATGATTATGACGAGTTACTTGCTCTCTTGATTTGTCGCTCCCTAGTCTTTTTGCTAGCCTTCACTTGTACTGAGCGGGAACGCTGCTCGTGCCTCCAAACACATGAAAACCAAGTTATTCCAGAGTGTCCACCATAAATACCTATTCATGGCATTTCAAACCATTCCAAGTAAATTCTCATGCGCTACCTTTAAAATCTTCAAAATGCTTCTTAATTTGTGTTAATGTTTCATAGCTCATGAGGAAGTATGTGGTGTTTAGCTTTCAACCTTGTCATTTACTTTTGACGGACTCTCATATGGAATAGTGGCACATCCGCTTATCCAATAATTTTGCAAAAAGAGCCGGCAATGGGATTCCCGGTCCCGAATTAATTAAACTTAAATAGACACTCCTCCATGGTTTGTGATTGTTGGACGGCACCCGAAGGATTCGGTTAGCCATGGCTTGTGTAAGCAAAGGTTGGGGGGAGTGTCATCATCATAATAAAACTAAAATAAAAAGACACTCCTTCATGGTATGAGATTGTTGGCAGGCACCCGAGGATTCGGTTAGCCATGGTTTGTGCAAGAAAGGTTGTAAGGAGTGCCAAATAAATATGCAATAATTCATGGGAGCCGCTCTTGAAAGTCCGGTTGGCGAGGTAGTTAGTGTACCCATTACCATTCGTTGACAACAACAAACACCTCTCAAAATAATTTTACTCCTGCTTTACAAATGAAAAGCTCTAGCGCATGTTAATCCCTGCTTCCCTCTGCGAAGGGTCAATCTTTTACTTTTATGTTGTGTCTCCATTATTTCTTTGAGCACTTTCTTGAGAGCACAACTGTCATTCTTAGTATAATATGCTTGTCTCAAAATATGATTGATTGTGGTATAACTTTGATGCTTTTATCTTTGACAATCACTACTTCTAGTCTTTCTATGAACTTCAAAGGTGCCCGGGCATTTATGTTTTGCCGATCAAATACGGGCAAGCGAGATACCACTTTATCATACTCTCTTATGAACATTGCAATCCTGCTTATATACATGATTCATGATGCTTATTATTAATTGTTGGTACCTCTTCATGATTGACATAGCTGTTAGATGATCTTATTTGCATGTACCTTATTATGAACTGCTTGAGTATTAGCCATATCATGAGAATATATACATCATATGAGCAAATGTGTTCGTGAAAGTTCTTTTATCGCTCAGTTGTTAATCGAATTGCTTGAGGACAAGCAATAAGCTAAGCTTGGGGGAGTTGATACGTCCAAAACGTATCTACTTTCCCGAACACTTTTGCTATTGTTTTGCCTCTAATTTGTGTATTTTGGATGCAACTAACACGGACTAACGCCGTTTTCAGCGAATCGTTTCGGTGTCTCGTTTTTGTGCGAAATCCAACTTTCGGGAAAAACCTCGGGATTTTGACGAAAGGGCCTATTTTCCCAGAATAATGACGGAGCCGAAGGGCAATTGAAGTGGAGGCCCGAGGGCCCCACACTACATGGCGGCGCGGCCTAGGGGGGGCCGCGCGGCCATGTAGTGTGGCCCCCTCGGTCGGCCTCCGACGCCCCCTTCGGACTACTTATTCGCCTCGACCTAAAAACGCACAGAGAGAAGTCGAAGTCGCCAGAAACCCTCCAGAACGCCGCCACATCGTGAAACTCCGTCGCGGGAGCCAGAAGTCTCCGTTCTGGAACTCCGCCGGGACGGGGAATTGGAGGAGATCATCACCACCATCACCGCCAACGCCTCTACATCAACCAGCCATGTTTCCCCCATCCATGTGTGAGTAATTCCCCCGCTGTAGGCCGAAGGGGATGGTAGGGATTGGATGAGATTGGTCATGTAATAGCATAAGATTGTTAGGGCATAGTGCCTAGTGTCCGTAATTGGTACTTTGATGATATTGTTGCAACTTGTTATGCTTAATGCTTGTCACTAGGGCCCGAGTGCCATGATCTCAGATCTGAACATGTTATTGTTTCATCATGATATTCATTGTTTATGGTCTTACCTATAAGTTGTATACACATGTCGTTGTCCGGAACCGATGGCCCCGAAGTGACAGAAATCGGGACAACCGGAGGGAATGGTAGTGATGTGAGGATCACATGTGTTCACGGAGTGTTAATGCTTTGCTCCAGTACTCTATTAAAAGGAGTACCTTAATATCCAGTAGTTTCCCTTGAGGCCCGGCTGCCACCGGCTGGTAGGACAAAAGATGTTGTGCAAGTTTCTCATTGCGAGCACGCACGACTATAATTGGAACACATGCCTATTGATTGATTAGTACTTGGACACCGTTTTATTATTATCTCGCAAATGCCCCGCTATGATTGTTACATGAGTTTCTCTCATCCATGCAACGCCCGTCATCCGTCCCCGTGCCTACGTATTTTAATCCTCGCTGTTTACTATAATTACTACTCGCTGTCTTTGTTACTCTGCTGCTCGTTATTTCACTACTGCTACTCGCTATAAAACCGTTACTACTCGATAAACTCTTGCGAGCAAGTCCGTTTCCAGGTGCAACTGAATTGACAACTCCGTTGTTAAGGCTTCCAAGTGTTCTTTGTCTCCCCTTGTGTCGAATCAATAAATTGGGTAATACTTCCCTCGAAGACTGTTGCGATCCCCTATACTTGTGGGTCATCAATTATCATTACATAGCATATGTTTCAACCAAGTGTCACAAAGGGGTACCTCTATGCCGCCTGTACAAAGGTCTAAGGAGAAAGTTCGCATTGGATTTCTCGCTTTTGATTATTCTCAACTTAGACATCCATACCGGGACAACATAGACAACATATAATGGACTCCTATTTTAATGCATAGGCATTCAACAGTTAAAATTCTCATAAGAGATTGAGGATTAATTGTCCAAACTGAAACTTCCACCATGGATCATGGCTTTAGTTAGCGGCCCAATGTTCTTCTCTAACAATATGCATACTCAAACCATTTGATCATGAAAATCGCCCTTACTTCAGACAAGATGAACATGCATAGCAACTCACATGATATTCAACAAAGGTAAAAGTTGATGGCGTCCCTAGAAACATGGTTACCGCTCAACAAGCAACTTATTAAGAAATAGGGATTTCTATTTCCGTGCCCTCCGTTCCTTAGTTGTGCTCAGTTTTCCCCAGCTCCTTAGTTTTTCCTCAGTTTTCCCCAAGACCTTGGCTGAAACCATCACAGATGCTGTAACGGCCGGTTGCCCGACGGTTGACCGTTATCTTCCGACTAGTGGGGCCACGTAGAGCCCGCAAAGACACGTCAGACCATCCATCTTTGTTTGACCGTAAGCATCGCTGTATCCCTGACCAAAACACGCACGAGTGGGGCTTCGGTATATAGAATGACAAGTGGGCCATGGCGCTGATACAAGGGGCAATACACGGGTAGGAATATATTTTTAAACGGAGCTCTACAGTGATGGCACGGAGGAGGTGGCCTGCGGGGTGCCGAGATGAGATCGACGTCCACAAAGAACCGTATGAGGCGAGACCGGACGCATTAGATAGATATGAACTAGACGCGTTTAACCATGCAAAGAAGAGAAGAAATGGTCGACGACATCGACGACTACCTCAAAACTTTGACCGACCGTGTCCGACACGAACGCGAGCAATGTAGAGAAAACTAGTGTCTCTCCTTTCCGGCGTGTATAGATGGGTGCTAGAAGAGTGTGGTGGCGAAGGGAAAGACCTCGCGGTGGTCCGTGGCGTCCAAGCATAGCAGGGCGGCGTGGCCGTGCCCACATCGGCGTGGATGCATGTTCGGCATTGGCATCGGCATGTACGTTCGGCATTGGCCTCGGCGGTATCTCTCGGTGTGTCGTTGATCGAATGAGGGGACGGGATTGAGGGTGCATCCCGATGGTGACCTAGCAGTGGCGTCGAGCATAGCCGTGCTGACCATGCCGATATCGGCATCGGCAAAGTTTGGAGGCTGTGGTGCTCGAATCAAGGAGGGATTTGTTTCTTGTACGCCAAAAGTGATTTGAAACAAGTTTCGTGTTGAAGGTTAGGTAACGAAAGTTTGTAACTAAGCCCAAAATTATACTAGCGCCATGGTGAGGTTCTTTTTGATAGAGCTATACGGTTGGACAAACTTTTTTGACACTTTTTAGATAGGGTTCCTTGTTGTTACACGTATGGCATCATGTATGGCAAATTTGGTATCATTTGGAGATGTTCGAAAAAATCACTTTGCTTAAACGCATGCCGTTTCGTCTCACTGAAACCAGATTTTCTAACAAGGTGATTTATTCTACCTCCTCTAAATGACCTCAAATTTCATACAGCTGATCTTCTATACATAGATAGATAGATTGTTTCGTTTTTATATTTTTCGAACTTTTTATTTCCCTTTATAATATCCAATTGATTTTTAGGTCAAAACCTCGAAAAACAAGCATCATGTATGGCATCATTTTCGCCATAAATTTCAAATTTTGTGAAACTTTCCCTTTTAGATATTCCTTGTTGTTATTCCCTTATAGATATGGCATAATGTATGCCAAATTTGGTTAGGTCTCACTGAAACCAGCTTTTGTAACTAGTTAGGCTACCGTGAATAGTAATGGCTACAAGAAATCGGTGATGGTCTATCATTTTTTGCGTGAAAAGTAATGGATACAACAAATCGGTGATGGTTTATTATTTTTTGCGTGAAAATTAATGGCTACAACAAATCGGTGATGGTTTATCATTTGGGATTTTCGTGAAAATTAATGGCTACAACAAATCGGTGACGGTTTATCATTTTTTGCGTGAAAATTTAAGGCTACAACAAATCGGTGATGGTTTATCATTTTTTGCGTGAAAATTAATGCCTAAAAGAGTTCATAATTTTTAGCGCGTGAAAATAAATACAGAAAACCGCCCTTTAGCATACTTAGAGAGTGGAAGGTAACCGCCGACAGAGAGAGAGAAGGGTTATCCTGCCCGTTAGATCATACGATCAACGGTCGGCGGGCACGATCCGCGTGACATGGGCTAGACCAATCAGGGCAATGTTGCACGTGTGAGAAAATTTGTGGAGGGAGAGGGCAAAACTGAGTAGTATCAAGAAACCAAGGGCACCTATGTAATAAACAGACTAAGGGATTCAAATATGAGATTTAAAAAATGGAAAATGCGTGTTTTGTACAATAAAACCCATCTTGACCTATCTCAAACTATTTGCAATACAAATATACATGAGTGTGAGAATTGTGGCCTCATTTAGACAAAGTATGTTTTGGGAAAAGCTGTTTTGGGAAGGGCTTATTGTGGAAAACCATGCACCTTGATAGCTACTAGGTGATTTGAGAAGGCCTTTGAGAAGTGGCAATTTGTGGTAAAACTTGATTTATCTATGACTTATCTATGTTTTGAGAACTGGCAATTTGTGGTAAAGACTCCATGAGTATGTGCCACTATTTTTCAGAATTTTTTGCACATTAAATGACTCATTTAACTAGTTAATCCCATTTGTTGACTGTACTGTTGACCAGCTACTTGAGGGTAAAACTGAGCATATTGCACTAGCCGATATTAGCACTCAAGGGGAAAACCGAGCACACAAAAAATGCTAGTATAATGCTCGAGGTTATACCCGAGTATATCTAAATTTCCGGGGTTAGACTCGAGGACGCGTGTTGCGGTGCGGAAATGAAAGACGTGCAATTGTTGACGCGTAGACGCCGGTCGCGGTGCGAAGTCGAAGACGTGCAATCGTGGACGCGTGGCGCATTGCGTAAGTCCAAGACGTGCGGACGTGCGGCGGTGGATGCGTAGGACGCGGGCCGCATTAACCACCCCTTGCCTTTATAGACGCCTCCTCCCACTATCTCTCGTCACTCTCACTCGCCTACGCAACGCCGCCTCTCTCACGTCCCATCATCTTCTCCAAAGCAAAAAACCCTCTCCCTCTCCCTCTCCTCTGCCGGCGAGATGGACAAGGAGAATGCCAATCCCATCGTCCACGGCGCCGTCGGCTCCAAGCGCGACGCCTCCCTCTTCGACGCCGTCCCCTCAACGGACGTCGCCGCCGCCTCCGCCGGTGCATCGGAGGCTGCTGCCGCCGGTCGCGGTCAGATCCCGCCTGGATGGGACCCCTACGAGCCGGTGCCGTACGTCCCGCCCCCGAACCGCTACGATACCTCCATACAGGACCCATGGAACGAGGTAACTACGGTTTGCTTCCTTTTTTGTTCCCCATTCCTTTTTTAACCCTATTTGTGCTGGTGTAGATGGATCTGTGGATGGATGAGTATTGGGCTAATATTTGCGCCGATTTTATTCCATTTTGCTTTGATCCCTCCTTGATTGCGTTTAAGATTTGGGGTTCGGCCGTTCGGTTAATTTGTGCAAGTAATAATGGGATCTCAATCAGTTAATTTATGCAAGTAATCATAGGATCTCAATCAGTTTTTTTATGCACGAATCAAAAGATATCAACCGTTTAATTTTGCAAATAATCTGGAATGTGTTCAAGTTCAGATCTGGAATCTGTTTCTTTGCCTATGATGAATCGGTGGGCACAGATTTTTACAGGGAGGGTTCAGCGAACCATTTCTATGTACAAATCTGTTGTGCATGAGCTTTGGTTCGCTTACACCGTCCCCGTAGACATATAATCGTGTCCACTCTAACTGAGGCTGCTTCTATTTTTCCTTACTTTGTTATCATGCACGTTTCCAACTCATTCACTAATAAATTCCCGTTTGATATGGATCAGCCTGTCCGGCGGCGACGTCGGCAGCCGACGACGAGCACCATGACGTCAAGACTCGCCGAGTGCTGCGGAGGCTGCAGGTCGGCCGATACGTCTCCTACCTCGACGTCGCCAAGGGTGTCTACAGGTGCCCCTTCTGCACTAGGAGGCTCGGCGGCACTGACTTCAACTGCGTCCTCACGCATGCCGAGAACATCGGCCACACCAACCCCAAGGTCGGCGCGTCGGTGAACCCCAACTCCTTCCGCGCCAAGCACTTGGCGCTCGGCATGCACCTCCGCGAGCATCCGGCGGGTGGAGATCTCCGGCGGGCGCATGCCTCCGCTCAAGCCCAAGGCTCCCAAGGGGAGCAACAAGTGGAGGCGAGAGGCAGATGGGGTAGGCGGAGTCTCGGACGTGTGCTCGCTGCTGCCTCCTCCATTTTGTTGTTGGGATCCCTTTGTTGTTAGCTAGGGATCCCTCGTTGTTATGTTGTTAGTATGATGGTGCTGTACTCGCTGTGAAGAACCTCGAACCCTACTATGTTTGGCTGCTGAATGCAGCTTATTATCTATATTATCTATCCCTATTCTACTATATGACCTTGTGAATTTTATCGTACATTCCCTGTAGATTTGCTTCTAGATTTAACTACATACATATGGACCAGATGGAGTACTAGATTGGGCTCCCTACTAGATTTGCTGCCATATTGGGCAAACAACGAGGGCCAAAAGGCACAAATAATAATTGAAAAAAGACAGAAATGCAAGCTTCTCTAGATTTGATACTAATTAGGTGAAAAAAGGCAGAGAGAAGGAGGCGAAAAAGGTACTCTTAAAAGGGAAATGCCAATGGCCGAGAGAGACAAAACCCAGCTCCTGCTCACGTGCAACCAAACGCTATCTCGTCCTGTCCCACGCGGTCCCTTTCTACCAGCCCCACGCGACGCGGGCCCACACGACGCGGCCCCACACGTCGGCACGGAGCGGTCAACTTAACGGGAATCCTGCCGTCTGAGCTGCCTTCTGCGGGTTTCAAACAAGCACTTGGGGAAAACTGAGGAAAAACTAAGGAGTTGGGGAAAACTGAGCACAACTAAGGAACCGAGGGCACGAAAATAGAAATCCCTAAGAAATAAGACACATAAGTACATATTCTTCACCACAATAGTTTTTAAGGCTATTTTTCCCATGAGCTATATATTGCAAAGACAAAGGATAGAAATTTTAAAGGTAGCACTCAAGTAATGTACTTTGGAATGGTAGAGAAATACCATGTAGTAGGTAGGTATGGTGGACACAAATGGCATAGTGTTTGGCTCAAGGATTTGGATGCACGAGAAGAATTCCTCTCAATACAAGGCTAGGCTAGCAAGGTTGTTTGAAGCAAACTCAAGTATAAAACGGTGCAGAACATATTGTAAGCATTATAAGACTTTATATCGTCTCCTTGTTGTTCAAACACCTTAACCAGAAAATATCTAGACTCTAGAGACCAATCATGCAAACCAAATTTTAACAAGCTCTATGTAGTTCTTCATTAATAGGTACAAAGTACATGATGCAAGAGCTTAAACATGATCTATATGAGCACAACAATTGCCAAGTATCAAATTATTCAAGACATTATACCATTTACCACATGAAGCATTTTCTGTTTCCAACCATATAACAATTAACGAAGCAGTTTCAACCTTCGCCATGAACATTAAGAATAAAGCTAAGAACACTAGTGTTCATATGAACAAGCGGAGCGTGTCTCTCTCCCACACAAGCATGAATTAATTCAGAGAATGAAAATAACAAAACGAAAATAAAAGCACACAAACGCTCCAAGTAAAGCACATAAGATGTGACCGAATAAAAATATAGTTTCAATAGAAGAAACCTGATAAGTTGATGAAGAAGGGGATGCCTTGGGCATCCCCAAGCTTAGACGCTCGAGTCTTCTTGAAATATGCAGGGATGAACCACGGGGGCATCCCCAAGCTTAGTCTTTTCACTCTTCTTGATCATATATCATCCTCCTCTCTTGACCCTTGAAAACTTTCTTCACACCAAACTTCTCGTAAACTTCATTAGAGGGGTTAGTACTCAAAAAACTTTAATCCACCTTGGTCCTGTAGTGAAACATTGCAAGAACTCAATAAAACATTAGCTACAGCTCTCCACGTCTAGAAAGCCTCACTTAAAGTCCACAAGAGACAATGCAAAAAACAGAGACAGAATCTGTCAAAACAGAACAGCTAGTAAACACGAATTTTTAAGAGGTACTTCCGTTGCTCAAATTAGAAAACTCAGAACTAATGAAAGTTGCGTACATATCTGGGGATCACTCATGTAAATTGGCAGATTTTTCTGAGTTTCCTACAGAGAATCTTACCCAAATTCGTGACAGCAAGAAATCTGTTTCTGCGCAGAAATCCAAATCTAGCATCAACCTTCTATTAGAGACTTCACTTGGCACAACATTGCAATAAAATAAATATAAGGAGAGGTTGCTACAGTAGTAAAAACTTCCAGGACTCAAATATAAAACAAAATTGATGTAGTAAAATAAACACATGGGTTATCTCCCAAGAAGTGCTTTCTTTATAGCCATTAAGACGGGCTCAGTAATTTTAATGATGCACTCTCAAGAAATAGTAGCTGAAGCAAAAGAGAGCATCAAGAAGCAAATTCAAAACAAATTTAAGCCTAACCCACTTCCTATGAAAAGGAATCTTGTAAATAAACAAGTCATGCATGCATAATGCAACAAGCATAGGAAAACTAGACAAGCGCAACTTCAAGATTTTCAGCATATAGAGAGGTGTTTTAGTAACATGAAAACTTCTACAACCATATTTTCCTCTCTCATAATGATTTTCAGTAGCATCATGAACAAACTCAACAATATAACTATCAAATGAAACATTCTTATCATGAGTCTCATGCATAAAATTATTACTACTCCCAACATAAGCATAGTCATTCTTATTAATTGTAGTGGGAGCAAATTCAACAAAGTAGCCATCATCAAATATAGGAGGCATATTGTAATCATAATGAAATTTATCCTCCATAGTAGGCGGCACCAGAAGACCACTATCATTATAATCATCATAAATAGGAGGCAAAATATCATCAAAGAAAATTTTCTCCTCAATGCTTGGGGGACTAAAAATATCATGCTCATCAAAACCAGCTTCCCCAAGTTTAGAACTTTCTACATCATTATCAACAATGATGTTCAAAGCGTTCATACTAATATTACTACTAGCATGCAAATAAGGTTCCATAGGTTTTTTAATTTTCGCATCAAACAATCCATGTCTTAACTCAGAAAATAGAGTAAAAAGATCACTGTTATTTTCCATTATGCCTAACTAGTGAAAACAAGAAACAAAAAGATGCAATTGCAGGATCTAAAGGAAATAGCTTCGAACACTCACACACCGGCAACAGTGCTAGGAAATAGCTAAGTAGTCGGAGGATGTGAATACCTTTTACCTTACCTCCCCGGCAACGGCGCCAGAAAATAGCTTGATGTCTACGCACGCTTCTATTCCTGTAGACAGTGTTGGGCCTCCAAGAGCAGAGGTTTGTAGAACAGCGAGTGATGTCTACGGGTGCTTCTATTCTTGTAGACAGTGTTGGGCCTCCAAGAGCAGAGGTTTGTAGAACAGCAGCAAGTTTCCCTTAAGTGGATCACCCAAGGTTTATCGAACTCGGGGAGGAAGAGGTCAAAGATATCCCTCTCAAGCAACCACCGCAACCACAAAGCAAGAAGTCTCTTGTGTCCCCAACACACCTAATAGGTGCACTAGTTCGGCGAAGAGATAGTGAAATACAGGTGGTATGAATAAGTATGAGCAGTAGTAACGACACCAGAAAAGTGCTTGTTGGCGTGTGGTTGATGGTGGTAATATTGCAGAAGTACGAGATGCGATAAAACAAGTAAACAAGCGAGCGATAGCGATATTTAGGAACAAGGCCTAGGGATCATACTTTCACTAGTGGACACTCTCAACATTGATCACATAACAGAATAAATAGATAAATGCTAGACTCTACACTCTCTTGTTGGATGATGAACACCAGTAACTGTGTAGGATTACACGAACCCTCAATGCCGGAGTTAACAAGCTCCACAATATTCGTTGTTCATGTTTAAATAACCTTAGAGTGCATGACAGATCAACATAACCAAACCAAGTACTAACATAGCATGCACACTGTCACCTTCACGCTACGAAAGGAGGCATAGATCACATCAATACCATCATAGCAATAGTTAACTTTATAATCTACAAGAGATCACAATCATAGCCTACGCCAAGTACTACACGATGCACACACTCGTCACCATTACACCGTGCGGGAGGAATAAACTACTTTAATAACATCACTAGAGTAGCACACAGATAAATTGTGATACAAAACACATTGCAATCATAAAGGGATATAAATAAGCACTTCATCTGTGCCATTCATAACGAGTGAATAAGTATTACGTGAAATATAGCCTAAGAGACCCACACGGTGCACACACTGTCACCTTTACACACGTGGGACAAGGAGTCTCCGGAGATCACATAAGTAAAATCCACTTGACTAGCACAATGACATCTAGATTACAAGCATCATCATATGAATCTCAATCATGTAAGGCAGCTCATGAGATTATTGTATTGAAGCACATAGGAGAGAGATTAACCACATAGCTACCGGTACAGCCCCGAGCCTCGATGGAGAACTACTCCCTCCTCATGGGAGACAAGCAGCATTGATGAAGATGGCGGTGGTGTCGATGGAGGAGCCTTCCGGGGCACTTCCCCGTCCCGGCGGCGTGCCGGAACGGAGACTCCTGTCCCCCGGATCTTGGCTTCGCGATGGCGGCGGATCTGGAAGGTTTTCTCTGGTTTCGTCGAACGTGATAGGGTTTTCGCGACGGAGACCTTAAGTAGGCGGAAGGGCAGCCTCGGAGGGGTCGTGGTGGGACCACACACTAGGCCGGCGCGGCCAGGGCTTGGGCCGCGCCGCCCTACTGTGTCCCCACCTCGTGGCCCCACTTCGTTTCCCCTTTGGACTTCTGGAAGCTTCGTGGAAAAATAGGACCCTGGGCATTGATTTCGTCCAATTCCGAGAATATTTCCTTACTAGGATTTCTGAAACCAAAAACAGCAGAAAACAGCAACTGGCACTTCGGCATCTCGTCAATAGGTTAGTTCCGAAAAACGCATAAATATGACATAAAGTGTGCATAAAACATGTAGATATCATCAATAATGTGGCATGGAACATAAGAAATTATCGATACGTCGGAGACGTATCGGCATCCCCAAGCTTAGTTTTCGCTCGTCCCGAGCGGAGTAAACGATAACAAAGATAATTTACGGAGTGACATGCCATCATAACCTTGATCATACTATTGTAAGCATATGTAATGAATGCAGCGATCAAAACAATGGTAATGACATGAGTAAACAAATGAATCATAAAGCAAAGACTTTTCATGAATAGTACTTTCAAGACAAGCATCAATAAGTCTTGCATAAGAGTTAACTCATAAAGCAATAAATCAAAGTAAAGGTATTGAAGCAACACAAAGGAAGATTAAGTTTCAGCGGTTGCTTTCAACTTATAACATGTATATCTCATGGATATTGTCAATGTAAAGTAATATAACAAGTCCAATATGCAAGTATGTAGGAATCAATACACAGTTCACACAAGTGTTTGCTTCTTGAGGTGGAGAGAGATAGGTGAACTGACTCAACATAAAAGGTAAAAGAATGGCCCTTCGCAGAGGGAAGCATTGATTGCTATATTTGTGCTAGAGCTTTGGTTTTGAAATCATAAAGAGAGCATAAAAGTAAAATTTCGAGAGGTGTTTGTTGTTGTCAACGAATGGTAGTGGGCACTCTAACCCCCTTGCCAGAAAAACCTTCAAAGAGCGGCTCCCATGAATTATTTTTATTTTTGCGTGGCACTCCTTCCAACCTTTCTTTCACAAACCATGGCTAACCGAATTCTCGGGTGCCTGCCAACAATCTCATACCATGAAGGAGTGCCTTTTTATTTTAGTTTTATTATGATGACACTCCTCCCCACCTTTGCTTTCTCAAGCCATGGCTAACCGAATCCTTCGGGTGCCGTTCAACAATCACATACCATGGAGGAGTGTCTATTTAAGTTAATTAATTTGGGACTGGGAATCCCATTGCCAGCTCTTTTTGCAAAATTATTGGATAAGCGGATGAAGCCACTAGTCCATTGGTGAAAGTTGCCCAACAAGAATGAAAGATAAACACCACATACTTCCTCATGAGCTATAAAACATTGACACAAATCAGAGGTGATAAATTTTGAATTATTTAAAGGTAGCACTCAAGCAATTTACTTTGGAATGGCGGAGAAATACCATGTAGTAGGTAGGTATGGTGGACACAAATGGCATAGTGGTTGGCTCAAGGATTTTGGATGCATGAGAAGTATTCCCTCTCGATACAAGGTTTAGGCTAGCAAGGTTATTTGAAACAAACATAATGATGAACCGGTGCAGCAAAACTCACATAAAATACATATTGTAAACATTATAAGACTCTACACCGTCTTCCTTGTTGTTCAAACTCAATACTAGAAATTATCTAGACTTTAGAGAGACCAATTATGCAAACCAAATTTTAGCAAGCTCTATGTATTTCTTCATTAATGGGTGCAAAGTATATGATGCAAGAGCTTAAACATGAGCACAACAATTGCCAAGTATCAAATTATTCAAGACATTATACCAATTACCACATGCAGCATTTTCTGTTTCCAACCATATAACAATGAACGAAGCAGTTTCATCCTTCGCCATGAACATTATGAGCTAAGAACACATGTGTTCATATGAACCAGCGGAGCATGTCTCTCTCCCACACAAGCATGATGGATCATATTTTATTCAAACAAAAACAAAAACAAACAGACGCTCCAAGTAAAGTACATAAGATGTGACCGAATAAAAATATAGTTTCAAGAGAAGTGACTCGATAAGTTGTCGATGAAGAAGGGGATGCCTTGGGCATCCCCAAGCTTAGATGCTTGAGTCTTCTTGAAATATGCAGGGATGAACCACGGGGGCATCCCCAAGCTTAGACTCTTCACTCTTCTTGATCATAGTATATCATCCTCCTCTCTTGACCCTTGAAAACATCCTCCACACCAAACTCAAAATAAACTCATTAGAGGGTTAGTGCATAATAAAAAATTCACATATTCAGAGGTGACACAATCATTCTTAACACTTCTGGACATTGCCCAAAGCTACTGGAAGTTAATGGAACAAAGAAATCCATCCAACATAGCAAAAGAAGCAATGCGAAATAAAAGGCAGAATCTGTCAAAACAGAACAGTCTGTAAAGACGAATTTCATTGAGGCACCAGACTTGCTCAAATGAAAATGCTCAAATTTAATGAAAGTTGCGTACATATCTGAGGATCACTCACGTAAATTGGCATAATTTTCTGAGTTACCTACAGAGAATTAGGCCCAGATTCGTGACAACAAGAAATCTGTTTCTGCGCAGTAATCCAAATCTAGTATGAACCTTACTATTAAAGACTTTACTTGGCACAACTAGGCACAAAACTAAGATAAAGAGAGGTTGCTACAGTAGTAACAACTTGTAAGACACAAATACAAAATAAAAGTACTGTAGCAAAATAAACACATGGGTTATCTCCCAAGAAGTTCTTTCTTTATAGCCATTAAGATGGGCTCAGTGAGTTTTAATGATGCACTCGCAAGAAATAGTAGTTGTAGCAAAAGAGAGCATCAAGAGGCAAATTCAAAACAAATTTAAGTCTAACATGCTTCCTATGCATAGGAGTCTTGTAAATAAACAAGTTCATGAAGAGCGAAGTAACAACCATAGGAAGATAGAACAAGTGTAGCTTCAAAAATTTCAGCACATAGAGAGGCATTTTAGTAACATGAAAATTTCTACAACCATATTTTCCTCTCTCATAATAACTTTCAGTAGCAACATGAGCAAACTCAACAATATAACTATCAAATGAAACATTCTTATCATGAGTCTCATGCATAAAATTATTACTCTCCACATAAGCATAGTCAATTTTATTAGTTGTAGTGGGAGCAAATTCAACAAAGTAGCTATCATTATTACTCTCATCATCAAATATAGGAGGCATATTGTAATCATCATTAAATTTACTCTCCATAGTAGGCGGCACCAAAAGACCACTATAATTATAATCATAAATAGGAGGCAAAGTATCATCAAAGAAAATTTTCTCCTCAATGCTTGGGGGACTAAAAAGATCATGCTCATCAAAACCAGCTTCCCCAAGCTTAGAACTTTCTATATCATTAGCAACAATGATATTCAAAGTGTTCATACTAATATGTTCCATGGGTTTTTTAATTTTCGCATCAAACCATCCATGTCTTAAATCAGGAAATAGAATAAGAAGCTCATTGTTGTCCATTATGCCAAACTAGTGTAAACAAGAAACAAAAAGATGCAATTGCAGGATCTAAAGGAAATAGCTTCGAGCACACACACAACGGCGCCAGAAAAGTACTTTACCTGGGACCGGAGTATGAGTGCCTTTTACCTTTCCTCCCCGGCAACGGCGCCAGAAAAGTGCTTGATGTCTACGGGTGCTTCTATTCTTGTAGACAGTGTTGGGCCTCCAAGAGCGAGAGGTTTGTAGAACAGCGAGCAAGTTTCCCTTAAGTGGATCACCCAAGGTTTATCGAACTCGGGGAGGAAGAGGTCAAAGATATCCCTCTCAAGCAACCACCGCAACCACAAAGCAAGAAGTCTCTTGTGTCCCCAACACACCTAATAGGTGCACTAGTTCGGCGAAGAGATAGTGAAATACGGGTGGTATGAATAAGTATGAGCGAGTAGTAACGGCACCGGAAAAGTGCTTGCTGGCGTGTGGTTGATGGTGGTAATATTGCAGGAAGTACGGATGCGAGTAAAACGAGTAAACAAGCAGCGATAGCGATATTTAGGAACAAGGCCTAGGGATCATACTTTCACTAGTGGACACTCTCAACATTGATCACATAACGGAATAAATAGATAAATGCTAGACTCTACACTCTCTTGTTGGATGATGAACACCAGATGCTGTGTAGGATTACACGAACCCTCAATGCCGGAGTTAACAAGCTCCACAATATTCGTTGTTCATGTTTAAATAACCTTAGAGTGCATGACAGATCAACATAACCAAACCAAGTACTAACATAGCATGCACACTCGTCACCTTCACGCTACGAAAGGAGGCATAGATCACATCAATACCATCATAGCAATAGTTAACTTCATAATCTACAAGAGGTCACAATCATAGCCTACGCCAAGTACTACACGATGCACACACTGTCACCATTACACCGTGCAGGAGGAATAAACTACTTTAATAACATCACTAGAGTAGCACACGGATAAATTGTGATACAAAACACATTGCAATCATAAAGGGATATAAATAAGCACTTCACTATGCCATTCATAACAGTGAATAAGTATTACGTGAAATATAGCCTAAGAGACCCACACGGTGCACACACTCGTCACCTTTACACACGTGGGACAAGGAGTCTCCGGAGATCACATAAGTAAAATCCACTTGACTAGCACAATGACATCTAGATTAAAAGCATCATCATATGAATCTCAATCATGTAAGGCAGCTCATGAGATTATTGTATTAAAGCACATAGGAGAGAGATTAACCACATAGCTACCGATACAGCCCCGAGCCTCGATGGAGAACTACTCCCTCCTCATGGGAGACAAGCAGCGTTGATGAAGATGGCGGTGGTGTCGATGGAGGAGCCTTCCGGGGCACTTCCCCGTCCCGGCGGCGTGCCGGAACAGAGACTCCTGTCCCCCAGATCTTGGCTTCGCGATGGCGGCGGCTCTGGAAGGTTTTCTCTGGTTTCGTCGAACGTGATAGGGTTTTCGCGACGGAGACCTTAAGTAGGCGGAAGGGCAGCCTCGGAGGGGTCCTGGTGGGACCACACACTAGGCCGGCGCGGCCAGGGCTTGGGCCGCGCCGCCCTATTGTGTCCCCACCTCGTGGCCCCACTTCGTTTCCCCTTCGTACTTCGGAAGCTTCGTGGAAAAATAGGACCCTGGGCGTTGATTTCGTCCAATTCCGAGAATATTTCCTTACTAGGATTTCTGAAACCAAAAACAGCAGAAAACAGCATCTGGCACTTCGGCATCTCGTCAATAGGTTAGTTCCGGAAAACGCATAAATATGACATAAAGTGTGCATAAAACATGTAGATATCATCAATAATGTGGCATGGAACATAAGAAATTATCGATACGTTGGAGACGTATCAAGCAGCAAGTTTCCCTTAAGTGAATCACCCAAGGTTTATCGAACTCAGGGAGGAAGAGGTCAAAGATATCCCTCTCAAGCAACCCTGCAATCACGATACAAGAAGTCTCTTGTGTCCCCAACACACCTAATACACTTGTCAGATATATAGGTGCACTAGTTCGGCGAAGAGATAGTGAAATACAAGTGGTATGAATGAATATGAGCAGTAGTAACGGCACCAGAAAATAGCTTGCCGGCGTGCAGTTGATGGTAGTAATATTGCAGGAAGTAAAGATGCAGTAAAACAGTAAATAAGCGATGATTGCAGTATTTGGAAACAAGGCCTAGGGATCATACTTTCACTAGTGGACACTCTCAACATTGATCACATAATAAAACCACTCTACCCTCTCTTGTTGGATGACAAACACCATTAATTGTGTAGGGCTACAAGAGCACCTCAATGCCGGAGTTAACAAGCTCCACAACATTCGATGTTCATATTTAAATAACCTTAGAGTGCATGATAGACCAACGCAATTATACCGAGTACTAACATAGCATGCACACCGTCACCGACTAGACTATGAAAGGAGGAATAGATCACATCAATACTATCATAGTAATAGTTAACTCCATAATCTACAAGAGATTACAATCATAAACTACGCCAAGTACTACATGATGCACACACTGTCACCATTACATCATGGAGGAGGAATAGACTACTTTAATAACATCACTAGAGTAGCACATAGATTAATAGTGATATAAAGCACATTGCAATCATAAAGGAATATAAATAAGCACTTCACTATGCTATTCTGAATTACTCTCTGGCAAGATAACGAACACTAATTCATCATGTAGGCAAACCTTAAAGATGTATTCCCAAGTACTAATAAACACCCCACGCTGTCACTGTGAGCATTCATAAGAGATACTAACACACCACAATTTCATAGAGACATCCAACTCAAATCATAACTCAGTGAACAAGTATTCTGTGAAATATAGCCTAAGAGACCCACACGGTGCACACACTGTCACCTTTACACACGTGGGACAAGGAGTCTCCGGAGATCACATAAGTAAAATCCACTTGAATAGCATAACGACATCTAGATTACAAAGCTCATCATATGGATCTCAATCATGTAAGGCAGCTCATGAGATCATTGTATTGAAGTACATGGGAGAGAGATTAACCACATAGCTACCGGTACAGCCCTTAGCCTCGATGGAGAACTACTCCCTCCTCATGGGAGACAGCAGCGTTGATGAAGATGGCGGTGGTGTTGATGGAGATGCTTTCCGGGGGCACTTCCCCGTCCCGGCAGAGTGCCGGAACAGAGACTCCTGTCCCCCAGATCTTGGCTTCGCGATGGTGGCGGCTCTGTAAGGTTTCTCGTACCGTGGCTTTTTTCGTACTGGGGGTTTCGCGACGAAGGCTTTAAGTAGGCGGAAGGGCAGAGTCGAGGGCGTCACGAGGGACCCACACGCTAGGGCCGCGCGGCCAGGGCCTGGGCCGCACCGCCCTAGTGTGGCGTCGCCTCGTGGCCCCACTTCGTATCTCCCTCGGTCTTCTGGAAGCTTCGTGGAAAAATAAGACCACGGGCGTTGATTTCGTCCAATTCCGAGAATATTTCCTTACTAGGATTTCGAAACCAAAAACAGCGAGAAAACAACAATCGGCTCTTCGGCATCTCGTCAATAGGTTAGTGCCGGAAAATGCATAATAATGACATATAATGTGTATAAAACATGTGAGTATCATCATAAAAGTAGCATGGAACATAAGAAATTATAGATACGTTTGAGACGTATCAACTACTTTAATAACATCACTAGAGTAGCACATAGATTAATAGCGATACAAAGCTCATGATCACATAAAGATCACACCATGGGAGAGAGAGATGAACCACATAGCTACCGGTAGAGCCCTCAGCCTCGGGGAGAACTACTCCTCCTCATCATGGGAGACAACAACGACGATGAAGATGGCGGTGGTGTCGATGGAGATGACTCCGGGGCAATTCCCCGTCCCGGCGGCGTGCCGGAACAGAGACTTCTGTCCCCCGAAACGGAGTTTCGTGATGGCGGCGGCGTCCCTGGAGTCTTTCTGGAGTTTCGTCAATTGGTGTCGGGTTTTTAGGTCACGAGGGATTATATAGGCGAAGAGGCGGAGTCGGAGGGGCAACAGGGCTCCCTCACCACATGGCGGCGGGGCCAGGGTGGGACCCGCCCCCCCTATGGTGTGGGTCCCCCTTGGCCCCCCTCCGGCTCTCCTTCGGTGTTCTGGAACATTCCGGGGAAAATAAGGCCTTGGGCTTTTGTTTCGTCGAATTCGAGAATATTGCCCGAACAGCCTTTCTGGAACCAAAAACAGCGAGAAAACGAGAACCGGCACTGTGGCATCTTGTTAATAGGTTAGTTCCGGAAAATGCATAAAATCATTATAAAGTGTGAGCAAAACATGTAGGTATTGTCATAACATTAGCATGGAACATCAGAAATTATAGATACGTTGGAGACGTATCAGTCTTCTCGTTGTAACCCTTCACCTCGAGGTGGATTCATATTTGTATTCATTCGATCCCCATTTTCCGTCCATTGATTTATGATGATGTTATTTGCCTCCATGTGTGACTAGATCCATTTGTTCTTGGTGAGATGGAAAAACCCTAGCCAAAGTATGAACTGAAATAAAGTTTGTTGATTTTATAATAATTATGAAGTGTTTTGATTCTTATCAACGATGTTGTGTGTTGTCGAACATGCAATATTTTCCTTAGGGACGTTGGTAAGAATCATCATTTTATATGGTTGGCGATACATGGGGCAATCCGTTGCCTCTACCAATCATATATACACGAGGATAACAAGAACCAATACCTTTGACCATGACCATGGGGCCGGAGAACCTTAATTGATGGACCCACGCAACATGCTATGTGATAAGGTAGTGGTCATGACGGATGTGAAATAGTGCTTCTCGGAGCATCCATATAAGAAACCTTGCCACACACAAACATATAAAAAAGACAAAATCGATATTCGTAATCACCATACCTAGACTAGTGGTTAATCCACAACTCCCCAAGAACGCTTTGCCCTATTGAATATCAATTACTTTACTATCACTCGCATAATATCATTTACTTTGGTTTACTTTATTTTACTGTGCTCACAACTTCTCAAAAAATACTTCTATTCTTGCTTTAGATTTAAAGATAATTTACAAGTACTTTTAAGGATTACAACAAAATGACCAACGGTGTTGATGATTAAGATTGATTCATTGGTCTCCAATGATCTAAGCAGTGGTGATAAGTTTAGTCTACGAGTTATTTTTCTGAAGTTTTATTTGCAGTTTTATGTCATTGTAATCAGGAGGCGGTGAAGATCTTTGTAAAGTGTCTGAGTTGTAATTATATAGACATACCTTGGAATCATGATGTTTGTGTTGTACCACTCTAATAGATGTAATACTAGTGGACCAGTGTTTCATTGGTGTTACGTCAACGACCTGCGTACTACAATATGCAGTGGTATGGTGGGTCACCACATGCGCGAATGTAGATATTTGATGACACTTATATGACCATTGCCTTCTGTTGTTGTACGTAGATGGACCGCAATAGCTCGATGGAGCTTCTCTTCAATAATATCATCGATACATACTCGAACGATGACTCATCCGGTGATACCATACCGATGTTGTCCACGACAGCCCTCATAAAAGAACACAATGAAAGGACAGGTTTGCGAAAGACAAGAAGCTTGTTGGAAGGACATGGATCGGGTATTTCGGTGTGCTCCAATCTAGGTGGGATATTGTTCTGCACCCTATTAAAACATGGAGCATCGAGACCATATGAGAGATGATGACTACTTGTGTGATCATACATAACATGATCTTTGATGATTAGTGTGATGGTAGCCTCTGTGACCAAGGATGACAATTGAAAGCGAATCTATTGAGTTGGAGTCTACGCCGACAAAGTTTGTAGAGTTTCTACATGTGCATCATGAGATCCGTGATTGCCAGACTCACAATCGACTTCAAGGCAATTTGGTTCGGCATATGTGGGCTCACAGCTCACTTAGGAAAAATGTAGTCATCTCCTATCATTTTATTGGTTTAAATTTGGTTGTGAACTATATCTGACTGTGAACTATGTTGTTTATTTAGTTGTAAACTATTTAAATTTATTTAGTTGTAAACAATATTATTTTTTATTCATATGTTTGCCTTTGGTGAAATGGAAAAAAAAAGGCAACCGGGTGACTGAAGGGAGACACGTCACGTTGGGTCGTTCCGCCGTAGATGCCTTTTGTTGAGTGCGTTCTGGTCACTCCTTTTCACTTCTTCTCCGTAATAAAATGTAGGAGTAAAACAAGGTCACGGGTGGCACGGCAACCGCGTTTTACCCGGAATAGACCGCAGCAGCAGAGCATCACCGGCCTGGCACAGTTGCCGGGGCTAGCACCGTTTCGGGCACACGAGCAATCGACCCGTCGTCTCCCACTACTAGCACAGACAGAGTCCACGTCCTGTGTCCACACTCCACACTGATGAACGGCCGGGCATGTTCCTGCTCGACTTTAAGATCAGACCCCGTTGTCCCTCCCATCTCTTGCTTCATGGCTAGAAGGAACCTTCCAGGAAATTCACCGTACATATGAACGAAGCTACTCGTCCAGCCAAAATTATGGATGCACCCACAAGCTAGTTGAGAATGTTTATACAAATCAGGTAAAGTAGTAGAAAATCCATTTAGCTCCCAGAAATTCAAATACTGTGTAAGTTCGTACAAAATCCGAGACGCTTATCACGAATCAGAGAGAGTATCGACATTGCCCATTACATTACTGGAAAAAATTACCTATGTACCACATGTCAATGGCCGGTTAAGTAGAGGGAAACAATTTGCGCAGGCCCGTGGAAATTCAAACCAAGAAGAACTCACCATGTACTAGAAATTCAAATACCTTTGGGCTCTGTAATTTAATAAAAGAACTTTCAGACCATGTTAGGCAACCATGGTGGTTTTGTTCCGTCACGTTGGAAGTGGAACTCGGCTCTCACGAAGTAAACTGTTTTAGTATAGAAAGAAGAAATGTAAATACGAACATACTCCTCATTTAGTATTTCCTATGTTTCAAAATAACATGTTTAAAATTTTAAAATATAGATATATCTTCAACTAAGATGCGCCTGTATACTTTCGTATCTTGACTAAGCTATTTTGGGATGAAGAAAATATAATATAATAATAAATTTCAAATTTCACCCCAAAAAATCCAAAATATCCACGCAACTGACATGCAAACACTCACCTACTGCAATAAGAAGAAAAACCACAGCTTCTCTCTAGGAGTACTAGTACTAGCAGCAATTTGAAAATCCATTTACCTACTCAATGCTCACTTCGCATACAGCTGTAATTAAAGCAGAAGAAAAACCCCAAGTTGAATAGTAAATGTGACTGGGAATATGTACCAGTTGATCTACCACTTTCCAAAGCCCCACCCCAAGCGTCAGGCTGCGATACGACGGGTTCACAACTTCCGAGTACCCATAGCCCTTCCCTCTTTGGTGTCAGAAACGCAGTGGCGGGCCCCACACCACGCCCCGCGCGGGAAGCCCCAGCCCCGCGTCACCAAAAACCCCGCCCGACGCCACCGCTCCACAATCGTACCCCTCCATCCCCGATCAGAGGGCCAGGCACCACCGCCAGTCCATACACCAGACCCACGCCAGCTCCCGTGCCTCCCCAGTACAGCTCATATCTCGCCCTTTACGAGGCGATCGTACGGCAAGGGGCTATACGCGGTCCATAGACCGGGTGCACTAATCTCGCCAACCACTCCGCCCCCACGGCACCGCACTCACTCAACACACGCAGAGCCGCAGAGGGATACAAATTCAGCACGCCGGCCTGCTCGCTTCCCATCCCACCACCTCTCCCTTCCCCTCCCCTTCTCCCCAGAGCCGCGCGCGGTAGGGTTTTGCGGAGCGAGGCGATGGCGGCGGCGGCGGTAGCCAGCGGCTGGAGCGACGACGACCCGGCCGCCGGCGAGTGGACCACCGTCACCCGCTCCGGCCGCTCCACCCACTCCGGCCCGGCGGGGCGCTACCCCACCACCACCCCCGCCCCGGCCGCTCCTCCCCGCCCCGCGCCGAAGGCTGGCGACGTCGCCAAGGCCTTCGCCGGGCTCGAGATCAAGGCCAAGCCCGCGGCCGAGGCCGACGCGGGCCGCGGCGGCAGGCTCGACAAGTACGACATCCCCGTGGAGGTGAGCGGCGAGGGCGCGCCCGCGCCCGCCGCGGGCTTCGAGGAGGCCGGGCTCGTCGAGGCCGTGCTCCGCAACGTCGCGCGCTGCGGCTACGACAGCCCCACCCCCGTGCAGCGCTACTCCATGCCCATCGTGCTTGGAGGGCGGGACCTCATGGCCTGCGCGCAGACCGGTTCCGGCAAGACCGCCGCCTTCTGCCTCCCGGTGATCAGCGGCCTCGTCGCCGAGGATGCGGCGGGTGCGGGCCGCGGCGACAGGGACGCGTTCGGCTACGACGACTACACCCGCGCCGCCAGGCCGCGCGCCCTCGTGCTCGCGCCCACCAGGGAGCTCGCCGCGCAGGTACGGGGCTCGCCGTCTCTCTCCCTCTATCTCCTTGTGCGCGATCGCTCGGACGCCGTGTTGCTTATGGGGCGCGTCGTTGTGCGCTGCGTCACCAAATCGATGTCCCGTGGTGAGCACGCGCCCCGAAATCTTCGCGTAGATGTCTGTTTCGCGTCGTTCTTCTCTAATAATCTGTGCGCGCACCGTAGGCGCTGGCGTCCTGTGCATGCCTGCGTTCGTGGTTTGCTCATGCAACGAGTCGAATTCGGTTACCTTGTTCCATATGTCTCTCTGAACACGCATGGTGCGGGATCTGGCGGTGCGTTTCCGTGTGCGATGGCCAGCATCGAACGGGATGCATGTCTGGAAACTTTTCTCCTTTGGGGGTTTGCATGGCTCATCTTGTATCTGTAGATTTATTTTCCGTAATTAATTGTATTTTGTTTACGCTCTGCTAGATTATGTGTGGTTCCTACTATTTCTGCTGTGCATAATTGCTTCGATCAATTTGTTTTGTTCACCAGTATTAGTCGGGGCACAGATTTGCTAAGATTGTGTCGTTTCAGTTTCACCAGTATTAAGTACTTGGTAAAGAAACAGGGCGGTGCATGTCTGGAAACTTTTCTCCTTTGGCGGTTTGCATGGCTCATTTTGTTTCTGTAGGTTTATTTGCTGTAATTAATTGTATTTGTATTTAAATTCTCGTAGATGCTAGATTATGTCTGCTGCCTACGATTTCTGCTGTGCATAACTGATACGATCAATTTATTTTGCTCGCTCTGTTAGTTGGGGTACAGATTTGCTAAGATCTTGTCGCTTCATAGGACAGTAAGTTCAGTACCCCCTTCTGTTCTTTCATGTTATGTTTTACTTGCACGTTGTATGAGTAACAGTTAGTCTGTTATGGAGTAAATTTGTATGTCCATTTACCAAATCAGTATACTCGGTGTGCTAGTGCTTTTTCAGTATCAATTTATTTTGCTCATGGTATTAGTTGGGGTTCAGATTTGCTAAGATTTGTCGTTTCATAGGACATTGTGTTCATTTCCCCTTCTGTTCTTTCATGTTACGTTTTATTTGCACGTTGTATGAGTAACATTACTCTGTTATGCAGTAAATTTGTCTGTCCAGTTACCAAATCAGTATGCTCCGTGTGCTACTGCTTCAGTATCTATTTGTTTTGCTCATCTTGTTAGTTGGGGTACAGATTTGTTAAGATTTTTTTGTTTCATAGGACATCATGTCTCATGCACCATGTTCATTCCCTTGTCAGTTTTTTTCTTCACCTTTTTAAGGAATAACTTCAGATATTCCTGTGTTGCATTAGTTTTCATCTTGCACGGCAGCCTACTTTTGTAGTTAATCCCATCCATTCCTTATTGTGTCTGGGTGCCCTGGGTGGATTAGGTTTGGTCTGTTTTATGTACAACTTCATGTTTTTGCTCGCCTTCATTTCGAAAAAATCTTTGTACTTTATTTACGATCAGGTAGCTACCTATGTCTCAGAATTTTTCCTTTTTTCTATTTGACTCTAGCATTTCATGATATAAATCAAGGGTAAGTGTTATTTTGCTGAGAAGTAAAACTTGCATACATCTGCATTCTTTGCTGCTGATGTAGAAGTTGGTAGCTCTTTTTTGATGTTATCCATCCTCGCTTTGCAACGTATATACAGAGTTGCTGTGTGGAGTAGTATTAGTATCAGTTAGCTGCGGGCCTCAACAAACTATCCATTAGTTTCAGATATCTGGAGCTTTCTCCATTTCTAATGACTAGCTTCTTGTTCAATCAAACTAGCTTCTTGTTTCTGTTGGCTTATTTGCTTTCAAATGAGAGTACCCTGCTGCAGTTCTGTCAATGAAAAACAAATAACTGTAGTTGCATTTGATTTTGCTTGTTGGTCTGGGTTCGAGTGGAAGTTGGCCTTTAAGTATGTGAGCATAATGTCTGTGGTGTTACGACTTAGACTTACTGACTCAATTTACTGTTTTGTGCATCATATCATCTGAAATACTACTGTTCATGTGTACTTCATTTTTATCGTTCTGTTGAATGTGGTATGTGTTCATATTTCTAGGTTTTGAGGGCATGTGAGGTGAAGGATTTTGATTCATTAATGTCACTGTTACCTGTGCCATGACTTCATTGCTAATGATAGCACACTTTTTAGATTCACGAGGAGGCCAAGAAGTTCTCTCACCAAACTGGAATCAAAGTTAAGGTGGCATATGGAGGAACTTCAATGATTCAACAGGTGATTGCCGATTCTAGGCTTCTGTGTGTGAGATGTCTTATCTTAACTTTCAAGTAGCTTAGCTGTGCAGAAATTAGTTTAAATGTGGGAGTGGAAAATATAACATGGAAAATTTATGTTGCATTTCTTAAATATAATCGATATGCTAGCACTCAGATGTTATAGTGCATGTATTTTGTTGCTTGGCCAATCAGTATAAGTTTGATGTATGTTTATGTCATCTGTCTTTTTGCATTGCTCATCTAACATGCAGTTTCTGTGCCTGCTTGTTTAGCAGCTACGTGATATAGAAAGCGGCGTGGACATTCTTGTTGCTACACCTGGCCGCCTTGTGGACATGATTGAAAGAGGAAGGGTCTCTCTCGAGGCAATTAAGTACCTGGTAATGGACGAGGCTGACAGGATGCTGGATATGGGGTTTGAGCCTCAGATAAGAAAGATTGTTGATGGCATGGGTATGCCTCGAAAGTCAATGAGACAAACTATGCTTTTCAGTGCAACCTTTCCACCGCAAATACAGGTAATGAATGGTTTATTTACTTCTCATGCATCACCATAAGTATGATTAAGAATAGAATAATCGAATGTTTTCATGTTTTCCTAAGTTCCTGTAACATACATTGCCACAAACATATGAGCAAGTGGATTGCACTTAGATTTTGTACGAAAAATTATGTGATTTGTTGATAAATTATACCTTCCCAGTGGATGACTGCATATTTATTAGCTTAGTGCTATCTAGTTGGAAATGATTGAATTGATGATATCCACTTGATTATGTCTGCTTTGATATATTTGGCTAATATTTGCTTTTATCCAGAGATTGGCTTCAGACTTTTTGGCGAAGTACATATTTATCACTGTTGGGAGGGTGGGTTCAAGTACTGATCTAATTACCCAGAAACTTGAGTTTGTCACTCAAGATGAGAAAAAAACCTACCTGCTAAATCTCCTGCAGGAGCAATCTTTCTGTTCATCTGATGGCAAGGTATTATTTGTTCGATCTTGGATGTAACGATTGGACTAGTTGGATATTTGTTCTGTGAGATTTGTTCTTATGTTAGTTTTATTGTCTGTTTAGCCGCAGCAGCCTCTAACACTAGTTTTCGTGGAGACAAAACGAGATGCTGATTCATTGAGGTATTGGCTATACAACAAAGGTTTCCCTGCAACAGCGATCCATGGTGACAGAACACAAGAGGTAAAAAGCATGTGCATGAATTCTTCTGTGATGGTCTAACCTTTTTCCTTAGTAGCAATGTAAGACTGCAATGGCTGCACATTATAATCGAGAATATGGCTACACATTATAATCAACAATTTTAGTCTGAAATATCTGGCATGCTATGTCAACACTGGCAGCTTAGGACGAAGATTAAATTTCCATGAAAATGCTATATTCTAGCTTGAGTTACAAATATCATTCTACCTCTTGAGGACATATCTAGCTTATGCATATGTGTATACCTCTTGTCAGGCTTTATGTCTTTGCTGACAATTTAACTAGTTTTGTCTGCCTCTTGACTTCACTTGTTTCACTTAGCTGTATAAATGAACAAATAATTTGTATCTGCTATTACAGTATCAATGTTGACTGTATGTAGTTGCTCCAGAATGTGCTTCACTTTCTTTTTTTACAAAGAGAGAACATCTTTGTCTTGTATATATTAGATACTTGAGAGAAATTATCGGACCATATTTACATGCCACAGTAGCACATGTAACTAAGACATGTACTTCACAGATTGCTGCTAGTTGATTTCCTTGTAACCATGCAAATATATTATTTGTGACATAACACTCCTTTGCCATTTTCTTTACTCTAGACCAGTAAATATGTTAAGCAGCTTATCTGTTTTACTATAGACTGATATTTGTATGCTTGTTATCTGAAGGAGAGGGAAAGCGCATTGAGATCCTTCAAGTCTGGCTTGACTCCTATCATGGTCGCCACTGATGTAGTCGCGCGTGGCCTGGATGTCCCAAATGTTAGTCATGTGATCAACTATGACCTTCCCAAGAGCATCGAGGACTACGTCCACAGGATTGGAAGAACTGGGAGAGCTGGAAATGCTGGGTCTGCCACCGGGTTGTTCACTGAACAGAACCACCCCATTGCAAAGGGACTGCTGGAACTGATGACCGAGGCAAAACAGAACGTTCCTGGCTGGCTAGAGGATTACGCAGGGAGGCCATGCTATGGAGGGTTGAGCTACGGTGGAAGAGGCCGTTCCAATGGTGGTGGTGGAAGCAGCTTTGGTGGCAGAGATTATCGCAACGGTGGAGACTATTCTGGCTACTCTGGTGGTGGTGGCGGTGACAGCTACTCAGGTGGTGGTGGCCGTGGTGGTTATGGTGGTGGCCGTGGTGGCTACGGTGGTGGTGACAGCTTCTCAGGTGGTGGTGGCCGTGACAGCTACTCAGGTGGTGGTGGCCGTGGTGGCTACGGTGGTGGTGACAGCTTCTCAGGTGGTGGTGGCCGTGACAGCTACTCAGGTGGTGGTGGCCGTGGTGGTTACGGTGGTGGCGGTGGCCGTGGCGGCTACGGTGGTGGTGGTGGTCGCGGTGACAGCTACACAGGTGGTGGTGGCTACGGTGGTGGCGGTGGCCGTGGCGGCTACAGTGGTGGTGGTGGCAGGAGCTACTCGGGTGATGGTGGTGACAGCTACTCAGGTGGTGATGGTCGCTGTGGCGGCTACGGTGGTGGTGGTGGCCGTAGTGGTTACGGTGGTGGCGGCAGGAGCTACTCGGGTGATGGCGGTGGTGGTGGCAGGAGCTACTCGGGTGATGGCGGTGGTGGCAGATACTCCAGTGGAGGGGGCTCCTCCAGGGCAAATGATCCACCTCCGCGGTACTACCCTTCCTACCCCATGGGCACAACAAACATCAGCGCCTCTGGCTGGGACTAGCTGCAGCGCACCCTCACCTCTCGGTGCACCCGTATATATTATTATCTAAAATACCTAGGTGAACCTAAACGTGTATGGCACACCTGATCTATGCTTGGTGTCGGCTGGTCCTTTTGCCTTATCGATGGTTGTCTTGATGGTGCACAGGGGGGAAGTTACAAATGTTTTGCTGGGAAATGGGATTTGGTGGTGGCATTGTGATGCTTAAAACTCTACTTGGTGCTTACAGCTTGCTGGCTGTTATTGTAAGCAGCAAATAACTTGCCTGGTTTACTGTTTATTGAGGTCTTTATGAATGACCCCCTTTTACGAGCTGTTGGTACTATGTTCTGCATCCTGAATTTTGTTGTGCTCACTGGGCGTTCGTATGGTATGCAACTATGAATGTTGCGTGGTGTGGTTATGCACTTGTGCTGCTGGAACGTATAATTGGTCTCCATTGCTTTAACTTTGCATTGTATCTGTTTGTTGAAGTGCGCTTATTGTGCTGGAGCTTTGCTGTTTGTTTCCTGGCGTCAATTGTGTTTCTGCAGTTGTAAATGTTCTGCAGTTCAGACCCAGTTGTTGTAACATTTGTTCAACCAATTTCTTTGCAATCTGGAGTTAGAACATCTGAAGATGAGCCAAGCTCTAGGATGCCCTCCTGATCCCTGAGAGCTTTGAGATGAGCTCTGTTACCTATCAAATTAGTTCACAGTGTTGGGTCATCTTCACTACTCTCTTCCGGGACTGGTTAGCATTGGCTGATAGTGCCGGTGTGTGCAGGGTTCTCTCTGCAAAGTTTACAGCGCATTGTGTTTCTGGTAGTTTCCGTGTGGATCTTTTGTATAGAATCTTTTTTATGTTAATCGAATACACGGTTATTTAAAAGCAATCAATTTGACGTTCTGTTGTGAATAGCTTATCAGGATTCAACCGTTCAAACGAAGTGGCGCGGAACTTAATTCATTTGAAGAGATCATAGAGACAAGAGAGAGGCTTGTATCTGCAGTCGTAGCCCATCATACAGCCCATACTCAGTGGCTGCGGCGACCCGCTAGGCCCACCTCGACCACGCGCCCAGTCTCTGCCTCACCACCGGCCTGTCACCGCCCCATTCGGTCGCCGCTCGCCCTCTGCTTACCGTCTCGTCGCCGCCACGGCGCCACCTCCACGAATCCCAAACCCACTAGGAACCGTACCAGCGAGTTCTCCGCCGGATCCATGACTCCGACAGCCAAACCAGCGCTCCGCTTCCGCTCCACAGGTCAATCGCTCTCTCCTTCAATCGCCGTGCTGCATTCCTGTTTACGTAGCGAGTTCCGCTGATCCCATCTTTGGGGTAACATCGGTTGATGCAAATCTCCATACATCCTGGGGGCTTCAGACTGGGAGTGGTAACATGCTTGCTTGACTTCGTGGATTTGTTCCTCTGTTGCCATCGAAAGGCGTACGGACATTGTCTAAATTGTGAAACTGAAGGCATACATGGCAAAATGTTCAATAGCTCAAAGTACTGATTGTTCTTACTAGAACAAAACAACACCACATTATAGTTAGGAAAAAAAATCCAAATTTAAAGAGACGTTATACTACTGGCTTGTAGAAAAAATCTCACTTGGGAAATATAAGCAACAAGTAATTTCATTACTGATCTTCATGCTATTTTTTTGGGTGCGCTCTTGAAAAAATCTGTCACCAAAATTACTTTTTTAATTGCTAGAGAATGAACTGGAACCAACTTGGGGAATAAACATGACAGTTTATTTCCGGTGTTCTGGAACAGTTCTCTGATTCGACAAGCGTAGCTGACGGCTCAGCGAGGTTCTTTACTTTTACCATTTTTCGCATCTCTGCGCATATCACTATATCAGCAATGGACAGATCAATTTGGATTGGAAGATGAATCAGATTTGTGCTTAAAGAAATCCTAAGAGAAAGTTGAGCACATTTGTTGGTCCTCATAAACATCATTAGATTCATTGGCAAGTATTGCAAAATAATCGCCACCAAGATCTTCCATGATAACTCTAGTAGTTCCATTGGCATACTGGTTGGGCTGCAGATTGAAGGCTGAAAATGTTCTGGCTGCTGATTACTTGCCCCTTTTTATGTGCATAATACCCATGGATACTATGTTATTTGTTTTGTTATTCGGGGTACAATAATTACATCATCTTCACTCCTTGCTCCCTTTGCGAAATGACGAGTAGGCTATTGGCATCTTATGGCATATACACATCGATGAAGTAGTTCCAACTCTGAACTTCCTTTTGCCGCGATATGACTGAAGTACGCATTGTTAGTTAAACTTATACATAGTCCATAATTTGTCTTCAACCAATGAACTTGCCTCCTGGATATAAGCAAAACACGTCACTGAAACTCTGTGCAGAACAGGTCGTCCTAAGATTCAATAAATCTGAATATTGATATAGTAGGTTCAACAAAGACAACAGCACCCATGAACATGAACATGTATTCTCAGAAAGGAAAAAAAGCCACACCGTCAACATATCTTGCATTAATGGTAAATCACAAATTCTTACAATATGTACAGCATATGTTTTGCACAAATATTGGTATACAAGAGGTTCATGCAGTTCTTGATTTACATAGATACACATCATATGTATCTTGTTTTGGATCCAAGAATATGCATAGATTCTGCGCACTATACCAAACATCAAACTCTTTTTTAGCTGGTAGAATACTGCTGAACAATGCCACTGGCCTCATCAACCGAAAGAAGCATCTGGACAACATTTTCCATGGTGGGCCTTTTCCTACTATCTTCTTCTACGCATGAAACAGCCAGAGTGACCATTGTTCTTGCTTGCACCTTATCGAACTGTCTGTCCAACCTGGAATCAATGAAGTCAGCGATCCATAACTGTTCGCCGCCATCCAGCATCAGATTTTCTGCAAGCATCCTAATAACCCTTCCGAGGACCATTTCCACGTCCTCATCAGCATCTGATGCCCATTCTGAAACACGAGCCCCCTTCAGTAGTTCCAGGAGAACCACTCCGAAGCTGTAGACGTCAACCTTTGCTGTTATTGGGGCACTAGAGACCCACTCAGGAGCTAGATAACCTCTAGTTCCATGGATCCGCGACACACTTTTATTGGATCCACCTCTATTCAGAAGTTTTGCAAGGCCAAAATCGGTGATCTTTGGCTCCAATTTCTCATCCAACAAAATGTTCTCAGGCTTCAGGTCACAGTGGATAACCCACTCCAGGCACTCGTGATGAAGATAGGACAATCCTTTTGCAACCCCTAGAGCAATCTTAAATCTTTTGTTCCATTCAAGTAAGATATGTGAGCCCTTGCTACTGAATAGAGTTTTATCCAACGAGCCATTCTCAACGTACTCTAAAACCAATATCCTGTGTGGACCATCAGTACAGAATCCCCAAACTCTCACCAGATTCATATGGTAAATCCTTCCAATCACACTCAGTTCTTGTTGGAATTCTTCTTCACCTTGTTTTATATCTGCCAGCCTTTTCACCGCCACTGCCCTCTTGTCTTTCAAGACCCCCTTGTATACAAAACCAGATGCCCCTCTCCCAATCTGATCCTTGAACTGTCGTGTAGCTTTCTGCAACTCCGTGTAAGTGTATCTGCGAAAATGGTTTGTTATCATTTCATAGCCAACCTCAGCTGGCCATACTCCTGTTAACTGCTTGCCCTCCCTTCTCAAAATAAACCAGTATCCTAGTGCCACAAATATTACCTCCACACAAAATATCACTGATAGGAATCCATAGAAGTACAAGTATTGTGGTCCACTCTGAATACTCTTAGATTCATCCAGAAAATCTACAGTGAAAATTTTGTTCTTTTCATCACATTTAGGAACATATTTAGGACCAAAAGGTTGCGAGTGAGGAATTGAGGACCTTAAGACCTGTAATGCCTTTGGAAGCTTGAGATAGATAGAACCAGCTAACTGCGGGCTAGTTACACCACCACCAAGGAACGACTTTGGATAGCAGCTTCCGTCTCCATTCAAGTAAAAGAAACCTTTGCAATTGCAGTCCTTCCAGCATATTTTCTTGCAAGCACGGAGGGAAACTACAGGGTACTTACTTTGATCATATCCTCTAAAGTCAGTGCTCGGTAGCTTCACAAATTTGATTTCCTGTTCATCACAACTGAGGTTGAATTTCGGCCTGCAACCTTTGCTCCGGTCACTTTGGTCGATGATCTCATGTCCAGGGGCACATGCACAAGAAGGCCTAGGTGTATACAGACATATTCCATTCATACCACACAAACCACGTACAGAACAGGTCCGAAGAAATGCCATCCATGTGACCGACCATCTTCCATCTGGCTTATTTAGACTGTATAATCTAAGGTTGCCATCATAATCCAATCTTAGCCTCCTCATAACTCCGACACCCCAGTCAGTAGCATTAAAAGTTAAATTATCACTTCCAAGGAAATACCCCCAACTATCAAGGACCCCAATTGTGGTGGTCTGAAATGAGTTTCTTTGTTTTGCCCATATATTTGTATTAGGATCCGGCCAATAGATAAAAGAGATATCCTTGCGATCATGAAACAGTGTAAGCAAATGCTCATCATCGAAACGGAAGCTGTAGTTTCCACGAACAAGTAACCTATTAGCAGATATCAACTTTGTAGTAGCAGTAATGTTCTGATTGGGTAACAACGTATCAGTAGGAGAATCAAAGCTTTGCCATAGAATGATATCACCTTGGCCCTTCACGATGAGGTTTCCTGTGTCCAACAACTGAGCTTTTTCGGCACTTGATGAAGAGTTCACATGGTTCTCCCACACGGGCTGGCCATTATAATCTTTTACAGCCAATCTGCCATCTGTATCTAACATGACTTCAGATCCCCACGAGTACACAGGGTGGAGGTGATTTGCGCTCCAGATGACAGTCTTTTCAGCTGTGCTGGTGTACCAAATAGAGAAGACGAAGGCATTATGGGAAATGTTGTTGAAGCCGCAGGTGAAAGCACCGTTTGGTGAATGGAGTGTGTCAGAACTATCCTCTACAGAGAGAGAGGTGCCTGGCAAGAGGAATTCATGAGCCGAGATGCGTGAAAGCAGATGAATCAAACTTACTAGAAGGAGAGGGGTAAAGCGTGTATCCATATTTGTTGCAGGCTCGAGGCATTGAGTCGGTCTTTGAAATGATCACAAATGGTGCTATTATAGGAACCGGCTAGCGGTACACACTCCAGAGGAATCGATATGCTTCTATAGTTTAACACGAAATTTTTATATGCTTGAGAATGATGGCTTGATTCCAAGGCACCATTCAATTTGGGCCACTCGTGCTTGATAAGCAGATAAGTGAAAAATACTCGATTATTTCAATTGTGCGGTGACCACAATATACATGAGCAATTAATTTGCTATGTCCTACAATGGTTGCCGGGTCCAATTTAAAATGGTCAACTTTGCAGCATGGATATTATGGTTGCACATAGCCTTCTCTCAGACATCTTCTTGTCTTTTTCTTGAGTGGCAACTTGTTCTATTTAGTCAATAATTCAACTATTCTGGCGAGTGTTTGTCTTTCAAGTTTCAGCGTTGTAGAATCGTTCCTTGTTTCAGGCTTTCAGCTGGCTGATGTATACTCCTCAAATAAAACTCCAGGGGTATGGTTCAAGCCACTTGTGCTTCGTTCAATCATCTATCATGCATCTGATAAGGGAAATAAAGTGTCCACTTTGCCAAGTCTGCGTGGTCTATCATTCACGCGGTGTCCAATTTGTACAAGGACATGGGCCATAACATTTTCCAATTCGCCGTGCGCGATCTCCCCATGAGCACCGCCTCAGGAGGACACCGCCATGATCCACCTGCCCAGACACCTTAGGCGACAGATTCCAATAACTATCAGAAAGAAATGGCAAAATTGCAATAATAGTGATATCATTGGTGCAAGTAGGCAGATCGTCCTCACCTTTTTTTCAAAAGAAACCGACCTTTGACAATAACAGTCCATGAAAATTCAAAGATCGAGCATTCATACAGGAAAATAACAGTTTATGGCTTCATGCATTGCGATACATCAATCCATTTGGCTTTCCGCGGAATGTTAGCATCAGACTGGAGAGTGGAGACTTCGCAAATTTATGTTAGCATCAGACTGGAGAGTGGAGACTTCGCAAATTTATCTCCAGTCGTTGGAGAGCATTAACACTAGCGCTCTGAATTCTAAAACTGCAGCAACAAACTTGCCAATCACAATGCTACTCCTCTGGCACATGACAAAGGGTGAGCTTTACCATGTGAATCCTCTTAAGCAAGCATGTTCATAAGTGCTTGATTCACTTGCGCAATTGTGTAACTAAGTTATTTGGAAAATAATTCACCTCTTTGATTACTAACTGGCTTACTGATCCATTACATGTGACATGCGCCCCCAAGATAGTGCGCCCTTAAGAAAAGTGTGCTAGTCATGAAACTTCCGTTGGGGAGATTCAATGTGATATAAACTGATAGCTTCTTCAGTTAGCTGTACAATCTGTTGCCACAACTTTTAACGGTGACTTTTAGCATTGCAGCTTGACTACCTGAGTACCTGATGTTTTAAACTTTGAGCTGCAGATCCATTACGTTGCGTCCTATGTACTCACGTGGTGGGTGGCATGGCGCTAAAGTATCGTGTCAACGGCTCTAAGATGACGATCCTTCTTTTCAGAATGAATATTCCATTTGTCTTTCAAAAAAAAAAAAAAAACTGGGCGAATCAGGATTTGAAAATGGACGATGGTTCAATACTTTCTGCCAAAATATAAACTGTCAATTCCACTTTCAAGCACTCACCATCCTACTGAAGTCCCTCTCCCGGGCACGCTTCACTCGAGTCTCGAGTGAGTCTTCAAGAAAGCGGCAAAGGCGTTTGGGAGGATTCACCAAGGCACTAAGCACTTGCATGAAGGTACTTAAAGTATCAGGACAGCCAATCTTGCAATGTTGAAGAGCAAGATGGATTTGTTTCCCATGAAGGCAAATGAGTAACCTGAAGAGCTATGCACTCGACTCGATGACCTTGTGGTGGGAATCAAAGGACTTGTAAAGAGTGCAAATATGGTTATTTTCCGGTTTCTTCTAGTTATTTTTTTTCAATTTTTTTCGTTTTTCCGTTTTTCCGTTTCACCTTTTTTTTTTCCTTTTTTCCTTTCTTTTGTATTTTTTTCCTGTTTGTAAACACATGCATATCAAGTTCAACATATGTGAACACTATTTTTATAAACATGATTTATTGTATTTTTGAGGGGCTTTTTAGTGTAAAATTAATTTTATAGAAAGCAAATATAATTTCTATAATTTTTTCCAAAAATATAAAATAACATGTTAACTGGGAAAACGTGGCCCATTTAGGAGGGTTCGGACGATGGAACAAAATAATAATGCTCGTGGGAAATATTTGCAACAACGCACAAAATAAAAAGTCACAAATATTTAGCACCTAGGAACAAACCTCATCTACACGAGGAACAAATATTTATACCAAATGAAATAAAGACGCGGCTAGAGTTTGGACAAGAATTTAAGCACCTAAAGAACAAAAGTCACATCTACGAGGAACAAACTCTTAGTACTTGAGGGAGAAACCTCATTTTCATGGGGAACAAATATATAGATCAAATGGAACAAAATCACGACTACACTTAAGCAAGAATTTTAGTGCACGGGAAACAAAAATAAATCTACAATGAAAAAATAGCACCAGAGGAACAAAACTCGCCTGCATAAGGAACAAAACTCGCCCACATAAGGAACAAATATGTAGACCAAATGGAATAAAGTCATGACCATGGACGAGTCTATGACTTTAGTGACCAAGGAACAAGAATCACATTAATGCGAAACAAAAAGTTTAGATCAAGCGGAATTTTTTTAGACGGAAACAAATCATGAGTACATCATGTGGAATAATGTTTAAGTACACATGGAAGTAAGGAATGCTGCCTGCATCATGATATAGGATCAACACAAATTTGGAACTAAGGGAAGAAAAATTTACTACCAGAGAAATAGAATCAGAAAATAGACGAATTTAAGACTAAAAAACAATATTTAGGGCACATGAAACAAAACTTGGCTACTGCAGGATCTCCATTATAGACTACATGGAACAAAAAAGAAATTAAAACACCTAGAATAAATCACGACTATACATGGAAAATGTCAGCGCCTGTGGAACACATTCCTAGGATATAATTTGTAGACTAGATGGTAGGAAAATAAAATAAAATCATGAGAACAAAGAAAAAATAACTCAAAATAGAATGAACATTATAAGGAAAACCAAGGAAAAAAAGAAGAAAGACAAAAGAATAAATAAATAAATAGAGTGTTGGGTAACATGGACGTGGTCGCGTGGAAGAAAACACACCATCCATTTCCTTTCCCCTCATTGGTGAAGACTGAAGAGTGGTAGTTCTTCCGCTAGTTTTATTTCGGAGGATAACGTTTCGCCCCCCGCGTCGCTCTTGTGAGGGCGACCGGAACCCTAACCGCCGCCCTCCCATCCCCCCTCGCTGTAGCTGAAAGAAGCCGCCGGGCGAAGCCCGCGTGACCGACGGCGGGAGGGGGACCTCCTGCCGCGGTTCTCTGTGTTCTGCACGGCTGCTGCCTCACGCGCGTCGCACCGTCGTCGAGCTCCTCCTTGCCTCCTCTTGTAGCGTCGAATCCCAGCCACTCCGCGCCATGCCGTGCGCCGCCAGCAGAGGCTAGTTTGAGCGGGTTGGCTTGGGTGGCGCACTAGGGTTTCAGCTGTTGTGGGGGTTGCGGCGAGATCTGCATCTGTCGGTGGGAGGTGGATATATCCCGGTGGCCGTTGTTGCGGCGAATTCCTTTCTTCCCTCTCGTTTAGAGGGGGAGCTGGAGGTGTGAATCCCCTCTAGGGTGTGTGCTCAGAGCTGGGATTTGCCAGGAATCTGTGGCTTGGAGGTGAGCTGGGATTCCCTCCAGCCAGATGCCGACCTTTGGGGACGTTGTCGAGATCCCGCGTTCTCCAGGGACAACCGGCCGTCACTGCTTTGCGGGGGTGGTGGTGGCGGGATCGGTTTGGCTGCCTCTTCATTGCTTTGGCTAGCAAGGACATCGATATGTAGGATGTTGCATTTGCGAAAGCACCGCAAGGCTCTGGCCACTGCCAGACATGACGACGTCCATGGACATCATTTCTATCCTTGGAGACTTGGCCACGTTGCCCATCCTGATGATGATTGCTTGCTACGTGTGCGCATTTTCTGTTGCCTTTTGATTGGCGTCATTTCCGTGTTACTCCTTGGACTTTGGGTTGGCGATGCCTTAGGTCAAGCTAGTTCGCTTCTTCTATATGTTGTCCTTCCTGGTTTTTGCGGCCGCTCTTGAGCCTAGGGAGGTTGTCGGAGGTGGTGCCTTGCCACCGGGAGGCACCTGTGTTTTTCACTAGCCGGTGGCCATCTTGGTTTCTAGTTGGTTTCTAGGGAAACGCCATAGGTGGTGCTTGGAGTGGGTGTTGGAGCATCCGCGAAAGCCTTGCACGACCTTGTTTTGTGCGAGCAACGTCGACGCTCCCGAGCCGTTTCCCTTCCTGAAGGCGTTGTCATGATGCCCCCCCTTGGAACCTGGGATCTCGCTCTCTCAATGGTGCAGTTAGCAGATGCCCTCTTTGCTTGTGGTGTTTGCGATTCAAGCTATTTGGAACTTTGGAGGTGCTAGCCTGATTTGGTCTTGCTTTTCGAAGTGGCCTCTCGGTGCTTGAAGTTTTAGGTCGAGCCGCCAGTGATTAGTTGAAAACTCGAGCTTTTCTAGTACTTCAGCTTTTCATACTATGTGCTTGTATCTCTAGCTGGTATTTACAACCTTTTTAGTTTCTTTTTTGATGCTTTTTTCATTGTGTTTCTAGCCAGCTGATGGCTTTGTTAATTCAAAGCGGAACTCATCGAGCTTTCCGTTGATTAAAAAAAAAAGACTGAAGAGCAGTATATAGTACCATCTCCATGTGATGGATTTTGTTCACGCTTTGTGGGCTTCGTGGGCCGCGGTCCGCGGAACACAGGGGAGCCCTGCGGGTGAAAAGCCGTAGGACGGTAGGAGTCGCGCGCGCGCTACTGAGCATTTCCCCCGCAGGCCGCGCCGCGGCCCCGCCTCCTCATCGGCGCCCTCCCGTTGCCCTCGTCGCCTCCGCCTTCACGTGTCCCCCACCTACGGCGCACCCTGCCGGCGAGGTCGCTGCCAGATCCCGCGGCGCCGACCGCAGAACCAGCGCTCCGCTTCCGGTCCATAGGTCACTCTCCGTGTTGCACTCCTACCTTTCCTAGTGAGTTCCGCTAATCCCTTCTTGGGGGTAACATCGGTTGATGCAAAGTTCACTTCAGCTTGGGGACCGGTTTACTGCATAAAATAATTTGCTATGTGAGTGGTAGCATGCTTTGCCTGACTTCGTGGATTTATTCCTGTGTAGCCCTCTGTGATGAATAGAAGATTTTCTGGAAGGGTGAATGTACGGTGTTAAACGATTTGCCCAAAATGCAAAATTAAAGACCTGCATGGACAAAATGTTCAATAGCTCAAAGTACTAGTTAGTCCCATTTAAGGATGCAAATTGGTGACCCTTAACGTACCCCCCAACCCTCTTTAACTCAACCAAATAAACTAAGATTTCAAAATCACATCACTTCTGGAAAAAAAAACAGTTCATTTGTTTGATCTAAAGAGGCCGAGAGGAGTTGACGATACCTTCTGTTGCGATAGAGAGATAGAGAGAGCTGAGGTTTACTGATTGATTGGAGATTTATTTGGGCATGCTTGTAGTGTTCTGGACCTAGGGAATTGCCATACTAGGTTACTACTGTGAATTGAGCCAAATTGCGCTACAAATCTATCTATTATATACTAAAAGCACAATACAGGGTCTAAAATAGAGACACTACGTTGATCCATATCATCAGAATTAATTTAACCGTTAGATCTGTAAATTTAATGGACAAGATATAAAGATTTTACGTAACAGACATAAACATATATTTTATAGACATATGTGATATGTCACGTGTCAACTTTCAATGGAATGAAAAATAAAAGGAGCAGTCTTGAGGCATTATATGTACATCCATCACGTGTTCCCCACAAAAAAAAGACCCACGTGGATTATATATGGAAGGAACCATTAGCTTTCCTGTTAGTATTCTAAGAACCATCACGTTACGTTTATTGCACATAAAAGAATAATATATATTGAAATTGGTTTTCAGTTATGATTTAACTTTGAACTAATTATATGGCTATAATTTGATGGTACAAAAGTACGTATGTTAATAGGAATGTAGAGTGGCCAAAATATACATAACTAATATCTCAACGGCAGGAATTTCTGGAAAATGGATCCGATCAATATTCAGTTATCCGGAAAATGGATCCGATCAATATCCAGTTATCCACATACGTATGATGAGGCTACAAAAATTGGATTCGCGCTTTACTTAAATCATAGACACGTGGCATGATGTAGGGGCCCGTCGGTGTACACATGTATGGTGTACAGTCTCACATGCCAAACGCTCGAAAATAGTTGACGGTAAAACCGGTTTATTACCATATAGGTGGGCATGTAGGGGGTTTTCTGGGATGGGCCATCGACGAAATATGACCGCCGTCATACATGCCATTATGATGAAGCTTCCCGTCGGCAAAATCACAGTTGTCAGCATAGATTCCAGCTATGTGGCATGCAGTTCCATCCACAGACGGAAGCTGACGGATGCCTAGGGCCACGTTAGAGGCCCTCGACATATACGGTATGCCAAGGGTGGTCGTCGGCGGACCATTTTTATTTTACTTAAATCGTAGACATGTGGAATGATGTAGGGGGTCGTCGGTGTACAGTCTGACATGCCAAGCTCTCGACAATGGTTGTCGGCAAAACCGGTTTGTCACCATATAGGTGGGCATGTAGGGGGTTTCTGGGATGGGTAATCAACAAAATATGACCGCCGTCATACATGCCATTATGCTGAAGCTTCCCGTCGGCAAAAACATAGATGTCGCCATAGATTCCAGCTATGTGACATGCAGTTCCGTCCACCGACGTAAACCTGGCGGCAGTAGGTGTATGCCTAGAGCCACGTTACAGGCCCTCGAAATATACGGTATGCCGAGGGTGGCCGTCGGCAGACCATTTTTTATATATTTCCGACTACTTAGTTGTGCTTCAAACAAAAGTGGTTCGAATAAAATAATTTACAATCTTACAATAGAAATCATAATGGCACAACTATTTTTGTATTTAGGTGGACTATAGAACTATGCACAAGGTAATGTGAATATATTTGAAACTATGAGTTGATTTCATTCTACTTTTGGCATAATAAGGATGACGAACAAAATAATTTAAAATAGTAGAATGGAAATCATAATAAGGATTTGTGTTTGTATTTACCTAGATTACAGAACCGTATATAGTGTAATGTGAATATCTTTAAAATTATGAGTTGATTTCACAGTATTGACACAACAAGGATAATGCCATCGCATTTGCGAGCGACACCCTTCTAGGAAATTTCATCGTATTTGTTTATAATACACGGAACATACCCTATATTAAAGTAAAGAAGAGAAAGTAAGGCTAGAAAATTCGATGGTGAAGCAAACCACGCACATCAATGATACATGTATCAATCTTATACTTAGTTAAGTGTGGTTGATTTATCTTCATGTTTATACATAAACACATCCGGTAATTGCTCCAGTGGATATTTTAATTCGCTACACCATGTTGATATTGACCTATTTTATCTTTGAGTGTAGGTTTAATGCCACTTATAGAATAGCTAGCTAGGGAATTTTTTGTTTTTTTAGTCACTAATAACATGTACTAATGACCATACAATAAGTTATTAGTATACATAGAAATTTATTTTGGAGCAGAGAGAGTATATGTTTATTTTATAAATCACACAATGATCATTAGTCTACAAATTTATGTTCCCATGATTATCATATTATATGCGATGTATTATAAATAGGGGCTATGGAATCAAAATAGTGATGTTCAATCAGGTAGCATGATAATATGAAAATTTTAATTTATAGAAAACACTTTCAGTGGAGTAAAGACCGCCTGCTTGCGAGGGCCACTGTGCTAGTTGGTTGCAAAGTGCATGCTGCAGATTGAGAGCTTAAAATGTTCTGGGTGCAGATTACTTACCCCTTTATCTGCATATTAACCCATTGTTTTTTAAATTTGAGGTACAATACTTACTCCCATCACGCTCCACTCTTGTTGCCTCTGTGAAATGATAAGTAGGCTATTGGCAGCTTAAGGTATATATCCATCGATGAAGTTCTTACTCTGAACATCTTTTTGTAGTGACATGAATGAACGATGCATTGTTAGTTACACTTACACAGGGTCCATGATTTGTCTTCATAGTTGAACTTGCCTCCTGGATATAAGCAAAACAAATGTCAATGAAATTCCGTGCAAAACAGGTTGTCCTAAATCTGAATATCGATATTGTAGGTTCAACCAATACAGCAACACCCATGAACATGTATTCTCAGAAACGAAAAGCCACATCGCCAACATATCTTGCATTGATGGTAAATCACAAATGGTCACATAAATCCTAATTTCTTATGATACACTTTTGCACAGATATTAGTATTATGGCACTACATAACCTGGCATAGTGTGATCGAATACGAAATTCAGTATTGGTATACAAGCGGCTCATGCTGTTCTTGATTTATATGGATACACATCATATATATATTGTTTTGGATCCAAGAATATGCATAGATTCTGTGTACAATATCAAACATCAAACTCTTCTTTTAGCTTATAGAATACTGCTGCATTATGCCACTGGACTCATCAACCGAAAGAAGCATCTGCACTACATTTTCCATGGTGGGCCTTTTTCTACTATCCTCTTCCACACACGAAACAGCTATCTTGACCATTGTTCTTGCTTGCACATTATTGAACTGGCTGTTCAACCTGGAGTCAATGAAGTCAGTGATCCATAACTGTTCGCTGCCCTCCAACATCAGATTTTCTGCAAGCATCCTAATAACCCTTTGGAGGACCATTTCCACTTCCTCGTCAGCATCTGATGCCCAGTCTGAAACACGAGCCCCCTTCAGCAGTTCTAGGAGAACCACTCCGAAGCTGTAGACATCAACCTTTGCTGTTATTGGGGCGCTAGAGACCCACTCTGGAGCAATATAACCTCTAGTTCCGCGGATTCGCGATAAATTTTTGTTGGATCCACCTCTATTCAGAAGTTTTGCAAGGCCAAAGTCGGTGATCTTTGGCTCAAAGGTCTCATCCAACAGTATGTTCTCGGGCTTCAGGTCACAGTGGATAACCCACTCCAAGCACTCGTGATGAAGATAGGCCAATCCTTTCGCCACCCCTATAGCAATCTTATATCTTTGGCTCCATTCAAGCAAGATATGCGAGCCCTTGCTATTGCTACCAAATAGAGTTTTATCCATTGAGCCGTTCTCAACATACTCTAAAATCAATATCCTGTGTGGACCATCAGAACAGAATCCCCAAACCCTCACTAGATTCATATGGTAAATCCTTCCAATCACACCCAGTTCATGTTGGAATTCTTCTTCACCTTGATTTATGTCTGCCAATCTTTTCACAGCCACTTCCCTCTTATCTTTCAAGACTCCCTTGTATACAAGGCCGGATGCCCCCCTCCCAATCTGATCCTTGAAATTTTGAGTAGCTCTCTGCAACTCCTTGTAAGTGTATCTGCGGAAATGGTTGGTTATCATTTCATACCCAACCTCAGCTGGCCGTACTCCTATTAGCTGCATGCCTTCCCTTCTCAAAATAAACCAGTATCCTAATGCCACAAATATTACCTCCACACAAAATATCACTGATAAGAATCCATAGAAGTACAAATACGGTGATCCACCCTGACTGCTCTTAGATTTATCCAGAGAATCTGCATTGCCACTACAATAAGGACTATATATAAGCTCAAGAGGTCCCGAAACAGGAATTGATGACCCTAAGACCTGTGATGTCACAGGAAGCTTGAGATAGATAGAACCAGGTATTTCGGGGCTGGCTACACCACCAAGAAAGGACGACATTGGGTAGCAGCCTCCATCTCCTTCCCAATATGAGAAACCCTTGCATCTGCAGTCACTCAAGCATATTCTCTGACAAGCAACAAGAGAAACAAATTTATGCTTACTTCGATCGTAACCTAGGAAGTCAGTGGCAGGTATCTTAAGAAATTTCATTATCTGCCCATCATCACAAGTGAGGTTGAACGTCGGCTTGCAACCCTTGCTCCAGTCAGTTGGGTCAATGATCTCATGTCCAGGGGAACATACACAAGTAGGCCTAGGTTTATACACACATATTCCGTTCATACCACACAAACCACGTACAAAGCAGGTCCGACGAAATGCAATCCATGTGACCGACCATTTTCGGTTAGCCTCACTTAGAGTGTATAATCTAAGGTTGCCATCATAATCCATGGTTAGCCTCCTCATAACCCCGAGACTCCAATCAGTAGCCTTAAAAGTTAAGTTATCACTTCCAAGGAAATATCCCCAACTATCAAGAACCCCAATTGTGGTGGTATTAGATAACTTCCTTTGCTTTGCACAGATATCAACTTCTGGGTTTGGCGAACAGATAAAAGAAATATACTTCTGACCATCAAACGGTGTAAATAAATGTTCACCGTCAAAATGGAAGCTGTAGTTCGCAGGAACAAATAACCTATTAGCAGTTACCAACTTTGTAGCAGCTGTAATGTTCTGATTTGGTAGCAACGTATCAGTAGGAGAATCAAAGCTTTGCCATAGAATGATATCACCTTGGCCCTTCACGACGAGGTTTCCTGTGTCCAATAACTGAGCTTGTACGGCATTTGAAGAGTTCACGTCATTTTTCCACACGACCTGGCCATTGTAATCTTTTACAACCATTCCACCATCCGTATCTAACATGACTTTGGATCCCCAGGAGTACACGGGGTGGAGGTGATTTGCGCTCCAGACGACAGTCTTTTCATCTGTGTTGGTGAACCAAATAGAGAAGACAAAAGAATTATGAGAAATGTTGTTGAAGCCGCAGGTGAATGCACCATTTGGTGAATGGAGCAAGTCAGAGCCATCCTCTACAGAGAGAAAGGAGCCTGGAAGGAGGAATTCGTGAGCCGAAATGCACAAAAGCAGATGAATTGAAGTTAGTAGAAACAGAGGGGTAAAGTGTGTATCCATAATTGTTGCAGTCTAGTGGCGCTGAGTTGATCTTTAGAATGATCACAAACGGTGCTATTATAGGAACCAGCTTGCATTACACACTCCAGAGGAAGCAATAATAATACTTCTATACTTTAATACAGAACTCTTAAATGCTTGTGTTTCTTTGAGAGTGATGGTTTGCTCTGTTTTGTCAAAGATCCAATGAATAAAATCCTATTCAACTTTAAGAGCCGTAGAATTTTCTTAGTTCAGTTGGTTTGACTGCAAGTCTGTTCAAAGCATCATTAAGTTTGGACCACTCATTCGGATTCGTGCAGTGAAACGGATGTGCATGAGCAGTTAATTTGCTATGTCCTACAATGGCTGCTATGACCAATTCAAAATGGTCAACTTTGCAGCATAGATTTCATTGTTGCACATCATTCCCTCAATTATCTCCATGCCCTTTTGGAGGAACTGTGTTCTATTCAGTCAACAATTCAAGTATTCTGGGAACTATTTGTCTTTCAAGTTTCAGCGTTGTAGAATAGTGCCTTGTTTCAGTCTTTCAGATGGCTGATGTATACTCCTCAAATAAAGCTCCGGGAGTATGATTGGAGCCACTTGTGCTCTTCGTTCAATAATTATTATCTGTATGTTAAAATATATAGCCTAGTTTTTTTTTTCAATAGTTTAGATTTTTGAAAATTTTGGCTAGTGCATCAATTCAATATAGTATCAAAGTTAGGAGTATCAAAGTTAGGAGGTCTCAAGTTCAAACCCTGAATTACGCACTATTTAACTATCTATCTATTTATATACTAAAGAAAGAAGTATGTATAATCCCCACAAGTTTTGGAAAAGAGACGGAGAGCCCCCGGGAAGGTGGAAGCTGGTTTTGAGAGCAGTTTTACAATACAAAACTTTGACTACAATCAGCTATATTGACTTGTACTGCCACCTCATCGTGGGACCCATGGGTTAGCCTAATGAGCTATTTTCCCTTATTTTTTTGTGTCGTCTACCTCACCGGATGGGTACAACTATCTCCGGCGTGTCCCAGTTCCCAAGCGCTCATTCTGTTGGCGCCACGCCTTCGCGGAGGCAGCGCTCCCGGCCATGACGACGTCTGTGGCAGCAACGCTCCGGTGCTCCAGCAGGTTGCAAGCGCTGGAGAACCTCCGGAAGCTCATGGTCGCCATCGATCGCCGTTCTCTGTAGGATTCCCCGAACTGCGCGGATCGAGCACCGTTTTCTGGATGCGGTTTTGGATGGATTCCGCTGGGGTGCTGGGCAGCTACGGTCACTTGGACGTATTCCCAGCAACGGAAAAAATAGCGCGCTATTTCACGCTAATAGCGATGCTATATCGTATTTACGAGTTGAATGCTACGCTATGTATTCTAGGCACGCTATGACGCTATGCACGTTAAAAATTGCTATTTCACACTATTTGGCACTATTTGCTATTCCGCATAGCACGTTATTTTGTAGAGTAGTTTTTTAGTAGCTTATTCCACATTTTGACCCACTTGCGTATCCAAAATTCCTAATCCAGGCAACCCCTAGACGAAGAAACTCAGATCGCGCACTCCCCAACTCCTTGTCACCTGCTCTACCCGGCAGGCGATGACGTGACGGCGCAACTCCGCCCCCCTTTTTCTCTATCAATCGGTGGTAAGTGGCCACGCCTAGCTTCACCTTCACGCCTTCACCCCGTGCCTCCGTTCCCCTCCTTCAATCCTTCTAGTTCGGGACAATGTGAATATGAACTATGGCTTGTGATTTTGAGACTATGTCATATCAAGTTACGGACTATGTGAACTATCTCTGGTTGATGTTTGGCTGCATAATATCATATCCGAGATTTTATAGCTGCAGAGTGCTATATCTATTATTATATATATGCTGAAATCCTGAATTTTCATATCTTTTTGTCTTACGCTATTTTGAAAAATAGCACGCTATTAGCACGCTATAGCGTCTATAGCGTTTTTCTGAAGCCCACGCTATTTGTTAGCGCGCTATTTTTTTCATTGATTCCCAGTGGAAGTATCTGCTACAGATGTATACGTAGCAAGAAGATTGCTATAGACGTGTGCTAACATATCTCAAAATAATAAATTCACTTGGGTTCAGTTTTAACATGTATCAAACACCTATTAAAGCATTAGCTACTGTAGCACTTCTTCCCAAAAACTCTTTTCTCAAAAGAACTTAAAAAGAAAGAGATTAAGAGGCAAATGCAAATAGTGGCAGAAATCTGTCAAAACAGATCAGCAAGTAAAAATCATTTTTTTTCAAAAATCTTCTGTTCTTCAGATCGAAAAGTGTTCAACTAATAAAAGTTAGATAATAATCTGGGGCATATGCACAAAAATTGGCAGCTCAAAATTACATTCTGGCTGGGAATACGATTTTTTCATGGTGACAACACATAATCTGTTTTCAGGACATCAACTTTCCCAAATCTCACTTTCTTCCTATTTGAGGCTATTTTTGGCACAAAAAGAAAATAAAAATGATAAGAAAAGATTATTACAGAGGTAATAACTTCCAAGACTCAACAAAAGAAAAATTACAGGAATAAACATGAGTTATTTCCCAAGAGTGCTTTTTCTTTAACGCCTTTCAGCTAGGCGCAGAAAAGGAGCTAGCATCAAGTATTATCAATTAAAGAAGCATCAATATCATAAATGGCGGGAGCCTTACGTCTACCCCTCCTACCTTTAGGATTTTTCTTAGGAAAATAATGAGAAGTACCTAGTGGGGAGGTGAAAGTCATGATGCCTTTCCCCACATCTATCTTTGCTCACAGGAGTTTTAGCAGATCGTCCAAGTATGATATGTCCCTTTCCTACACATTCAATGACAAGATAATCAGTAGATACCATCCTTCCTAGGATTCTTGTATACACTTCTTCAACAACTCCAATGGATAATATAACAGCATTATTGGTAAGGGTATTTCCTCTCCACCCTCAGAAAGTCTCCAAAGATTTAAAGACTCATAAATATCTTAGGCATAAGACAAAACTCAGACATAATATCGCAACGAGCATAAAATACTTCACCATTTATATCAACTTTTACTGTAGGAAGCCAACTTGAGAGCTCAGTGTTTATTGAAACATGATCATAATTTTCTCGAAGCAAACTATAACATTCTTTTAAGCAAGTTGTACTTGTCTTAAGAGTATTTAATCTAGCATAAATGCTCACAAGGGATGAATAAAAATTACTTGGTGAGCTATGATACGTCTCCAACGTATCTATAATTTCTTATGTTTCATGCTAGTTTTATGACAATACCTACATGTTTTATTCATACTTTATATCGTTTTGATGCATTTTCCGGCACTAACCTATTAACAAGATGCCGAAGCGCCAGTTCCTGTTTTCTGTTGTTTTTGGTTTCAGAAATCCTACACAGGAAATATTCTCGGAATTGGACGAAACAAAAGGCCACGTTCCTATTTTCCAGGGGCTTCACGGAGTCCGAAGGAGAGACGAAGGGGGGCCGCGAGGATCCCACACCATAGGGGGGCGCGGGCCACCCCTTGGCCGCGCCGCCAGGTGGGGACCCCACCTCGGGACTCCACCGACATCGTCCCTTCGCCTATATATGCTCCCAGATGTGAAAACCCTAAATAACCCGACGATATTCCACGAAGAGTTCCGTAGCCGACGCCATCGCGAAGACAAGTTTCGGGGGACAGAAGTCTCTGTTCCGGCACGCCACCGGGACCGGGAATTGCCCCCGGAGTCATCTCCATCGACACCACCGCCATCTCCATCGCCGTTGTTGTCTCCCATGATGAGGAGGGAGTAGTTCTCCCCCGAGACTGAGGGCTCTACCGGTAGCTATGTGGTTCATCTCTCTCCCATGGTGTGATCATTATGTGATCATGAGCTTTGTATCACTATTAATCTATGTGCTACTCTAGTGATGTTATTAAAGTAGTCTATTTCTCCTCCATGATGTAAATGTGACGGTGTGTGCATCATGTAGTACTTGGCGTAGGTTATGATTGTAATCTCTTGTATATTATGAAGTTAACTATTACTATGATAGTATTGATGCGATCTATTCCCCCTTTCATAGCTATTGGTGACAGTGTGTATGCTATGTTAGTACTCGGTCTAAATTGCAACGGTCTATTATGCACTCTAAATGTTACTTTAATATGAACTCCGGATTCACTCTCCACGGTGTGACGGTGACAGTGTGCGCGTCGTGTGTGATTCCTTTATGAAGTTGTGGAGCTTGTTTACTCCGGCTTGAGGGTGCTCTTGTAGCCCTACACAATGAATGGTGTTTGTTATCCAACAAGAGAGTGTTTGAAAGTAGCATTTATTTATTCAGTTATGTGATCATTGTTGAGAGTGTCCACTAGTGAAAGTATGATCCCTAGGCCTTGTTTTCAAATATCGAATCACCGTTTATTTACTGTTCTACTGCATGTTTACTTGCTGCCATATTTATTTCAGATTGTTATTACCACTCATATCCATCCATATCACTTGCATATTACTATCTCTTCGCCGAACTAGTGCACCTATACATCTGACAAGTGTATTAGGTGTGTTGGGGACACAAGAGACTTCTTGTATCTTAATTGCAGGGTTGCTTGAGAGGGATATCTTTGACCTCTACCTCCCTGAGTTCGATAAACCTTGGGTGATTCACTTAAGGGAAACTTGCTGCTGTTCTACAAACCTCTGCTCTTGGAGGCCCAACACTGTCTACAGGAATAGAAGCGCGCGTAGACATCTATATGTTGCAATCAACTTTTTTGTGGCATTATAAGCTTGATCTCCATCACAATGAAGGAAATCCCCTCCTACTACAGTGTTCAAAGCATATCTATAAAAAAGAACAAGACCAAAGTAAAAGCTACTAAGAAGAAGGTCTAGAGTCATTTTAGGTTCAGTTTTATCATAAAAATTATTAATTCTAGACCAAGCTTCTTTAAACTCTCCTCACTCCCTTATTTGAAAGTGAAGATCATTTTCTCGGGTGACATAGTAACATGATTAGACATAGAAGCAACTTAAAAGAACTAATTTTTTGTGTTTTTATATAATGAAGCAAACAAGACAAGTAAAATAAACTAAGCAAAACTATAACAATGTAAAGAGATTGAAGATGAGAGACTCCTCTTGCATAAATCCTCTTTCTCCCCAGCAACGGTGCTAGAAGATCACTTTGATGGCGGTTGACGGGCTTGATGGAGTGTCTTGATTACTCCCCGGCAACGGCGCCAGAAAATCAGCTTGATGAGCGCAGATTGCACACCGTTGGGAAACCTCAAGAGAAAGGTATGATGAGCACAACAACAAGTTTTCCCTCAGTAAGAAATCAAGGTTTAATCGGCCAATAGGAGAAAAACGTGACTTCTGAAGGTGTTGCTAGCTGACTATTGGCAGAGCGCAATACCGATGTCAGGAACAACGTGGAACCTGCACACAACATAACCAAAATACTTTGCCCCAACTTACAGTTAAGTTGTCAATCTCACTGGTTTTGCTGAACACAAAGGATTAAATGTATAGTGTGGAAAGAAATGTTTGTTTGCAGGAGAATTAAAGAGAACATTGCTTGCAGTAAGTAAACAGAACAAGATGATTATATCAGTGTAAAAGAAAGAACCGGGATCCACAGTTCACTAGAGATGTCTCTCCATAAAGATAAGTAACATATTACAGCTGGGCAATTGACAGAATAAAGACCATACATAACAAGATGATTACTACGAGATTCGTTTGGGCATTACAACATAATAATACATAGACGGTAATCCAACTGCGTCTATAACTTATAATCCACCTTTCGGTTATCGCCCGAACCTCTTCCAGTATTAAGTTGCACGGAATAAACCTGATAATCAGGTGTATACGTGAGCATCCCTTCAATGTGCGACACGTGTCTAACACCGTTAAATAACACGTTAGCCTGGGACCAGTTGCCAGCGCGTACGTCACGATTTTTTCACTATCATTGATCTTGCTCTGTTAACACGTGAACGTTTTGAGTACTTTATTCCGTCTGCACAAACCACTTTTGGATTGTTTCCGTATCGCATCGCATTGCATCTTTGTACTCATTACCGTAACTGTAGTATTCCCACCTTTTGGAGTTTTGGGTGTCGAATTTCTAGGAGCCAGCGCGTGTGTACTTCGTTGTAAAATTCAGTTCGATTTCCTACAATATATCGCACTTTGACTAAACTCTCAAGATTTGGCAAAATCAAACGCACATGACACATGTACATACACAAATCAGTACGGGAGCCTGACGTTGAGCCTCCTGAGCCAGATGGAGTGCAGCACCATGTGGATCATGTCGAAGCGCCTGGCCGGCCGGTGGAGCACGAAGTGGCGCTGCGCTTGTAGAACTCTGGCGCGCAGCACACGGTACCTCCGCTCCGACACCCCCCGCAGGATGGCTGGCCTTCAGCTCCGGTATCCTCGCGGCAGCTGGTACCCCTCCGAGATGATCACCGGCACGCAGCCGGCGAAGACGGACTCGACCACCCTCGGGCTGGCCACCTCGAAGCCGCTCGGACAGAGGCAGAAGCGTGCCGTGGCCATGAGCGCGTGGTAGTTCTGCCCTGCGGGGAGGTACTCATGGACGCGCACGTCCGGGTCCCTGCCGACCCAGTGCTTCAGGAGCGCCCTGCGTATGTGGCCGTGCATGCTGCCGACGAAGAAGGCAAGCGTGGTCCTGTTCTCGGGAGGCAGGCCGAACGTGGGCCGGCGGAGGACGCCGTCGGCGAGGTTCACCTCCAGCAGCGTCGCGTCCTTCCGTGGCCGGAACCCTTCCGAAATGTTGGCGTTGCACACATGGTTTTAAATAGCCGGCTATAGCCTTTCAGGAGACCTGCCGCGCCGCTGCGGCTATGTCCTTTGTAGGCTAAATGAGAAAAAAACGCTAATAGCCGGCTATAGCCTAATTTAGCCCATGTTTAGCCTCTAATTTAGCCGCTAAATCTCTTGTATTTTGAATTTCTCTTCTCTTCTCTTTTTTATTTCTTGTTTTCCGAATTTGCGTTCAGTATAATTAGATAAAACTTGTGAGTTGAATATCTGAATACTTGTTTGCCTTGAATAGTTAAATAAGTTGTATCACGAATCGTATTTGAGTCATAGGTTTCCTCTTCTTTTGGTAAGATATGACAAAAATATTTCAAATTTTTGAAAAAAGGCTAAATGGAATAGCCCGCTATAACCCGGCTATAACCTCTAAAAAAATTGCGGCTAAATGAGATAGCCCGCTATTTTAAACTATGGTTGCCCATCACCCGGATCGCGTTGCCGTAGAACTGTGGGTTCCCCTCGGAGACCAGCGGTGCCCAATCCTGCCACGACAGGAGGACGTGGTCGGCGCCGCGGGACCGGTTCCAGTACGGGTGCCTCTCGGCCTGCAGTGCTTTCGATGGGGAGGAGGTTAGCATCGTCGGTCCACCCACTGCAACACATCTACGCAGCCGCCCCGCGCCCACCCGCTGCAGCACATCGACGCTATCGAGCGTCCATCTACAGATTGGGCGCGTCACGGGGGCAGAGGTCAGGCGCGACGCACTACCTCGCGGCCGTCTACGCTGCCGTCGACCACCTCATGCTCCGCCACGCCGTCCCGCTCGACGCCAGCGGGCTCTACTGCTCGCTCCACCGCCCCAACTTGCCCTTTCCAGTCTCCTCTAAAATCTCCTTTGGTCCATGGTGCAAATCGCGCTTCGGCCGACCGCTGCCAGGAAGCTCTACCTTCCAATCGGCTCTAGCCGCGCTCCAGCCGCCGCCCAGGAGCATGCACGCCGTGTCCGTGCTCGAGGCCATCAAGAGCCACTGCTTCGCGGACGGATTCGGTGAGGTCTGCGCCGACGAACTCGTGGAAATGCTGGTGCTTGCCGGCGTCGACGACCAGCTCACCCGCGTGTCTGACGGTGGCACCGTCGAGCTTGGAGAGCGAGCAGCGCTCACTCAGCGATCTTCCGGCTTCGCGGGCGTCCGGCGCCATGACCAATTCGAGCAGCAGCAGCAGCGCCGCAGAGCGAGTCGCCAACCACCACAACGACTTCATCTCTACTGCAATTTATTAAATCAACGCAAAGGGAAAGGGGAAATTGGGCTTGCTGCGTTCTGGAGAGGAGATGATATGGAGGAAGACGGAGAAACTGTGTTTCGGCTGGAATGGAATGCATTTATTTGCTCAGTTTTTCACTCCAAAGAATGGGGTCTTGCTGTTCAAAACTGCTAGTGTTGTTTGCAGGCACAGTGCTCGGTTGTGCTTGGACGCATGTTTGTCAGGACCACACAGATGGCAGAGTCAGGTTGAAAATTCAGATTACACGCTGTTTGGTATCCGTTTGTGAAGCTCGAATCTTAAAACGAATCCAACATTGGAGGCTGGGTGCACACCTATACACCTGATCACCAAATTCTTAAGTTACAAGCAACAGATTATTGCATTAAGCAATGTGTGTAAAGTAAACAATAGAATTACCATTGGATAAAACATTGTTGTTTTCTCCCTAGTAGCAACATCACATCTACAATCTTAGAAGTTATTGTCACTCTTCCAGAAAACTAGAGGCATGAACCTACTATCGAGCATAAATACTCTCTCTTGGAGTCACAAGCATTTACTTTGCCAGAGCAACTACTAGCAATGGAGAGCATGCAAGATCACAAATAACATATGACATATTTATAATCGATCTCAACATAGTATTCCATATTCATCGGATCCCAACAAACACAACGTGTAGCATTACATAAAGATGATCTTGATCATGATAGGAAGCTCACAAGATCTAAACATGAGGCACAAATTGGAGAAGACAACCATCTAATTACTGCTATAGACCCATAGTCCAGGGATGAACTACTCATGCATCACTTCGGAGGCGGGCATGGCGATGTAGAGGCCTCTGGTGATGATCTCCCTCTCCGACAGGGTGTCGGGAAGAGCTTCAGAACCCTCCCGAGCTAGGATCGACGATGGCGGCCGCGACATAACTTTTCGTGGATGGAGGCTCGGGTGTTTAGGTTTTTCCAGAGATCGTGAATAAATAGGTGGAAGGGCGAGATCGGTGGCCACCTGGGGGGCCCACACCACCCCTTGGCGCGGGCCCACCCTTGGCCGCGCCATGGGGTGACCTGGCTGCCCTGTGGCGCCTCCTCGTCCCTCCTCTGGACTATGTCTTTGTTACGGTAAAATATTGACTTCGGCTTTTCTTTCGTCCAATTCTGTGAATATTTCCTGTATAACTTTTCTGAAATACAAAACTGCAGAAAACAGGGAACTGTCATTGTGGCATCTTGTTAATAGGTTAGTGCCGGAAAATGTATAAAAGTGCAACGAAGTGTAAACAAAACATATATAAATTGGTGTAAAACAAGCATGTAGTATCAAAAATTATAGATGAGTTTGCAACGTATCAGGCCCCCACGTCGCTCTCGTGAGGGCGATACAGGAGGCGACCGGAACCCTAGCCTCCGCCCATCCCTCCCTCCACCCCCTCGCTGTCGCTGGAGGACACCGCAGGGCGAAGCCCACGCGACATACGACGGGGGACCTCCACCGCAGTTCTCCGCGCTCTCCACGGTTGCTGCCTCACACGCGCCCCGCCGACGTCGAGCTCCTCCTCGCCTCCTCTTACAACGTCGAATCCCGGCCACCCCGCACCATGTCGTGCGCCGCTAGCAGGGACTGGTTTGAGCGGGTTGGCTTGGCCGGCGCGCTAGGGTTTCGGCTGCTGTGGGGGCTGGGGAGGATCTGCATCCTTCAGTGGCAGGTGGGGATTTCCCGGTGGCCGTTGTTGCGACGAATTCCCTTCTCTCCTCTCATTTCGAGGGGGAGCTGGAGGTGTGAATCTCCTCTGGGCTGAGTGCTCGAAGCTAGGGTTTGCCAGGAATCCGTGGCTTGGAGGTGAGCTGGGCTTCCCTCCAGCTAGATGGCGAACTTTGGGGAGGTCGTCGAGATCCCGCATTCTCCGGGGAGAACTGGCCGTCAGCGCTCTGTGGGGATGGTGGTGGAAGGATTAATTTGGCCCCTTCTTCGCTGCTTTGGATGGCAAGGACGTCGATATGTAGGATGCTGCATTTGCGAAAGCACCGCAAGGCTCCGGCCACTGTCGACCATGACGACGTCCATGGACGCCGTTTCTCTCCTTGGAGACTTGGCCATCACTACAAGAAAAGTTGCCATGGCCGACGAAGTTGAAGTCGCGCCGTGGTTGCTGGTGTACCATGGCCGACGATTTTTGGTCCCTCCGTGGTGCATGTCAAAACTTTTTTTTTCTCGTTTTTGAGGCCACCTAGCCCGACGAAAGCGGCCAAAACATCGCGTATGGTGGCCCGGGACGTGGTGCATCGCGAATTCTCGGGTTCGCCGGCCGAGTCAACGCAAATCCGCACCGCCCAGGGATGTAGGGCCCAGATGGCAGCCTCTCTAGCATTATTTTTTTCTCGATCGCGCCATCTCGTTCAACACTCTCCGATCGAGCCGTTTACGATGCAGGATCATGGGTCCCGCTTGTCATCCTATATGAACCAAATTTCTTTCTTTTCTTGGATTTTTTTGACCCCCTGATTTCTGGCTACGTCCTTTTTTCTTTTGATCCCTTGCCGCCTTGGAAACATTGAGACCGCTGCAGCTAAATGGGACCCGCATGTCATCCTCTATGAGCAATCAACTTTCTTTTCTTGGAGTTTTTTTGGCACCTCATATTTGGTCACTTGCCTTTTTTTTGATCCCCTGCCGCCTCTCAAACGGTGATACCGCTCGTTGCTAAATGGGACCCGCATGTCATCCTCTATGTACTATAAAACTTTCTTTTCTTGGATTTTTGGCACCTCATATTTGGTCACTTGCCTTTTTCTTTCGATCCCCTGCCGCCTCTCAAACGGTGATACCACTGCTGCTAAATGGGACCCGCATGTCATCCTCTATGTACTATAAAACTTTCTTTTCTTGGATTTTTTTGGCACCTCATATTTGGTCACTTGCCTTTTTCTTTCGATCCCCTGCCGCCTCTCAAACGGTGATACTGCTGCTGCTAAATGGGACCCGCATGTCATCCTCTATGGACTATAAAACTTTCTTTTCTTGAATTATTTTTGGCTCCTGATATTTGGCCACTTGCCTTTTTCTTTCGACCCCCTGCCGCCTCTCAAACGGTGAGACCGCTGCAGCTAAATGGGACCCGCATGTCATCCTCTATGAGCAATCAACTTTCTTTTCTTGGAGTTTTTTTTTGGCACCTCATATTTGGTCACTTGCCTTTTTGTTTCGATCTCATGCCACGTTTGAAACGTTGAGGAACCTGCTGGCTCATGGGACCCGCATGTCATCCTCTATGTGCTATAAAAGTTTCCTTTGTTGGATTTTTTTCACCCTCTGATTTTTGGCTTGCCTTTTTCTTTTGATCCCCTGCCCCCTTTGAAACGTTGAGTAAGCTGTTGGCTCAAGGGACCCGAATGTCATCCTCTATGTCCATCAACTTTCTTTTCTTGGATTTTTTTTCACCCCCTAATTACTAGCTACTTTCTTTTTCTTTTGATCTCAAGCCGCATTACAAACATTGAGACCGTCTGCTGCAAAATGGGACCCACATGTCATCCTCTATGTACAATAAATCTTGGATTATTTTTGGCTCCCGATATTTGGTCACTTGCCTTTTTCTTTCGATCTCATGCCACCTTTGAAACGTTGAGTAAGCTGCTGGCTCATGGGTCCCACATGTCATCCTCTACGAACAATAAAAGTTTCCTTTCTTGGAGTTATTTTTGACCCCTAATTTCTGGCTATTTGTCTTTTTCTTTTGATCCCTGCCCCCTTTGAAACGATGAGGACGCTGTTGGCAGGTCGGTCCCACATGTCATCCTCTATGAACAATAAAAGTTTCCTTCGGTGGATTTATTTTTGACCCCTAATTAATTTCTGGCTATTTCCTTTTTTTCTTTTGATCCCCTGCCGCCTTGGAATTGTTGAGAATGCTGCTGCCTCATTTTTCTTTTGGTCCTGTGCCGCCTTGGAAACGTTGAGACGGCTGCTACAAAATGGGACCCGCATGTCATCCTCTATGTACAATAAAGTTTCTTTTCTTGGATTATTTTTGGCTCCTGATATTATGTCACTTGGATTTTTCTTTCGATCTCATGCCGACTTTGAAACGTTGAGGATGCTGCTGCCTCATGGGTCCCGCATGTCATCCTCTCAGAACGATAAATGTTTTATTTTCTTGTATTTTTTTACCAACTGATTTTTGGCTTTTTTTTTATTTTCGATCCCCTGCCGCCTTTGAAACGTTGACGACGCTGCTGGCTCATGGGTCCCCGATGTCAGCCTCCCCGTACAAGAAACATGTGATATTTTATTTTGCAGACAATAAACGTTGTATTTTGCTCTGAGCTATTGCAAACGGATAAATTAAATCTTTATATCTACATAAACAAACTTAGAGAGTGCATTCGCTGCCCACGGGGGTAGCTACGCATGTCCTGGCGCCCGTTAGATTGTCGCTAAGATTAGAACCCGGGCAGCCTCCCGTTTGACCGGCCTAAGAGCGCTGCACAGTAAGTCTTGTCGGAGTGGTCCTAAACGCGTGGAGGGAGCTGCAAATTATTGGCGGCAGCTGTTTGGCATTCCCGCGGCCGGCCAATTCCCGCGGTCAGCAAGTATCACGCGATCTCATCATTGGTTCTGCGCGCGACGTGAGCAGTACATTCGCGCTGTGAACAGTATTTTTGCGTGCATGAACAGTGCTTTCGCGCGATGAACAGTACTACCGCATATGATTGATCATCGGAGACAGCAGGAGCCACATATAAAAAAAATCGGATGAACGCTGAGATGGTTTCCATAGTTACAGTAGCTTTAGACACAGCATAGTGTTTTTTGCTTTGCAACAGTGTTAATCATCAATGTGTACAGTGCAAAACATTGATGAACCGCGCTGCACAATTATTGTGAGCGGCAGCTTGAAATAAAGCATATTATCTCTCCGACACTGTTGGTCTTCGTCCAGCTCCAGCCCTCATACAGTAGCCGCGCACCGACGACTACGCACTGCTCTCTGTACACTGTAGTCTTGAAGTTGCTGAGCACAGCCGACGGCATACTATCAAGCTCCTGGACAAACTTCTCTAGCATGGTGCTTTGCCGCTGCCCAAACAATATATATCCAAAATGTTTCGAGGAACCACGCCGCAAAGAATATGAAGTTTCGAGGAACCACGCTGCAAAGAAGATGAAGTGGAAGCAATTGTGGCAGGCTCATGTCCGCAAAACCCGAAAAATCCAATGAGCAAGACAACGCAACATTCGAGGCATTCCTACAGACGTCTTGGAGATGAGCTTGCTTCGGTACAAAATGCATTCTAAAAAGGAAGAAGTAACTTGGATGGAAACAGAGATTGGAAACGGATTGGCAGGATAGAAGAAGTTGGCACGGTGGATGGAAAAGGAGATAGGAATGACATTTGAATATATGAATATGCCGTTGTATATATACTAGCTGCCTAGTCCTCAGCGGGCCCCCTTATTTGAATTCAAATCGGTGCTAATCACCAGCTAGCAAATAATATGGTGTACAATAAATGGTGGGAGCTCTTAATCATCTTTGACCAAGTGAACACGTGTCAGCTCGTGGAGGGGTGTGCAGCTACCCCCGTGGGTAGCGAGGTTCATCCGAACAAACTTATATGTTGAATCTCCTTGTTTTTTGTTTTTGCGAAGCATAGGACTTTCCTGTTTTTTTTTTGAGAAAAATTCGACCTTTCCTGTTTTGGAGTGGGCTGAAATTGTACGAGTCAAAAGGCCCAGCAGGATAGTTCGAAGGCCCAGATGTCCAGATACAGCCCAATTGAAATCTTTCTTTTCTTGGATTTTTTTTCACACCCTGATTTCTGGCTACTTCATTTTTCTTTCGGTCCTGTGCTGCCTTGGAAGCGTTGAGACCGCTGCTACAAAATGGGACCCGCATGTCATCCTCTATGTACAATAAAGTTTCTTTTCTTGGATTATTTTTGGCTCTTGATATTATGTCACTTGCCTTTTTCTTTCAATCTCATGCCGACTTTGAAACGTTGAGGAAGCTGCTGGCTCATGGGTCCCGCATGTCATCCTCTATGAACAATAAAAGTTTCCTTTGTTGGATTTATTTTTTTCCCCTAATTTCTAGCTATTTGCCTTTTCTTTTGATCCCCTGCCCCCTTTGAAACGATGACGACGCAGCTGGCAAGTCGGTCCCACATGTCATCCTCTATGAACAATAAAAGTTTCCTTTGATGGATTTATTTTTGACCCTAATTAATTTCTGGCTATTTCCTTTTTTTCTTTTGATCCCCTGCCGCCTTGAAATAGTTGAGGATGTTGCTCGCCTCATGGGTCCCGCATGTCATCCTCTCGAAAGGTAAATGTTTCTTTTCTTGAATTTGTTTACCAACTGATTTTTGGCTTATTTTTTCTTTCGATCTCCTGCCACCTTTAAAACGTTGACGACGCTGCTGGCTCATGGGTCCCCAATGTCGGCCTCCCCATACTCGCAAATCCTCTTTACGCAAAGGTTGTATTTCTAGATAGATAAGGTGGATTCGAATCCGCCATGGTTCGAGCAGCTCGGGTAAGCCTTCTTGCACCGATTAATGGAAGTAGTGTATAGCAAGGTCAAGACATGTGGCTCGGTGTAATGAATATATTTGAATCATGTTGTGGGTTCAATCCGATAGTTCTCTAACGAGTCAGCCAAAATAGAAATTAAGTTTTTTTCTAAAACGGAAATGCAAATTAAGATGAACACAAACATTAGTTATCATAATAGCTCATCATACATACATACTTGCTAAGAGCAAAAGCTTGCCGTAGTTTTACCACCCATACAATTAATTAGCAGTTCGGATAAGATAACCTTATATAAGTATAACTACAAATGCATTTGCTAAGGGCTCATGGGGCAACGGAACTAGACAACCGCGAACTTTATGACCAGCATGTCACAGCGGCATCGAAAGATCTTGACCTTCAACTTTGATCCAATGCGAAGTTTGGCACCGTCAATGAACTTTTTCCACCTGGAAGTAACAACCAAGCGGCCATCTGTGGGACTGACGGAGTACCGTCCCTCCACGGTGAGACCTTCACTCTCCATGACGAGGGATATCTTGCCCCTTCGGCCAGCATTGAGATCCTTGGAGATACTTTTAGGCAATTTCTGATTCAAAGCAAGAGATACCACCAAAAATTAGTCAATGGCACCAATGCACCGAACCATGTGAGACTTTGAGCAGAGAAAACATCAAGATAAGAGCGAGTTATGCTGTCATATACTCACGAACATAGCCTTCGGATGCGTCCTGGTCACCACACGGGTGGCCACGGCAATGAGCTGAGACCTCGGTGATCCGGGCCGGGGCAGGTGCGGGAGCCCGGGCTGGTACACGAGCCGGTGCCGATGCGGGAGACTGCCGGGCAGGTGCGGTAGAACGGTGCCTCTAGAGGAACCGGTGCCGATGCGAGGAGGCTGTTAGGCAGGTGCGATGAACGGTGCGGCTAGAGGAACCGAGTCGCGATGCGGGAGCCTGCTTGGGTAGGTGTAGTATATGGGGCCTCTACAGGAACCAATGCCGATGTAGGGGACTGCTGGGTAGATGCGATAAACGGAGCTGGTACGAGAACCGGTGCCGATGCGGGAGAGTGGGAAGCCGGTGCCGGTGCTTGGTGTGGTTGCCCTTTGTGACATCCGCTCATGTTCCTTCGGGGGATCTGCAGCTTTGATCATGTTAAACCCGAGCAAGCTAGAACAGAGGGAATGGTTTAGAACAACTGCTCGTAACAGTTATCAAAAGATATGAGTAGAAAAAGTTACATATTATATATTTGGAAGTGTCTCCAACTCGTAAGCGATTACGTATATCTGCCCGTTTGAGTTTCTGATCCTCAGCTCGTCGCCCTTCTTCAGACCGTAGTCAAAAGCAAACTTTCTCCAATCATGTCCATACAAATATGTGATGGCCTGCGTCTTGTAGACATACACACTACAAGAAAAGTTGCCATGGCCGACGAAGTTGAAGTCGCGCCGTGGTTGCTGGTGTACCATGGCCGACGATTTTGGGTCCCTCCGTGGTGCATGTCAAAACTTTTTTTTCTCGTTTTTGAGGCCACCTAGCCCGACGAAAGCGGCCAAAACGTCGCGTATGGTGGCCCGGGACGTGGTGCATCGCGAATTCTCGGGTTCGCCGGCCGAGTCAACGCAAATCCGCACCGCCGAGGGATGTAGGGCCCGGATGGCAGCCTCTCCGGCATTGTTTTTTTTCTCGATCGCGCCATCTCGTTCAACGTTCTCCGATCGAGCCGTTTACGATGCGGGATCATGGGTCCCGCATGTCATCCTCTATGAACCAAAATTCTTTCTATTCTTGGATTTTTTGACCCCCGATTTACGGCTACTTCCTTTTTCTTTTGATCCCTTGCCGCCTTGGAAACGTTGAGACCGCTGCTGCTAAATGGGACCCGCATGTCATCCTCTATGAGCAATCAACTTTCTTTTCTTGGAGTTTTTTTGGCACCTCAAATTTGGTCACTTGCCTTTTTCTTTCGATCCCCGCCGCCTCTCAAACGGTGATACCGCTGTCTGCTAAATGGGACCCGCATGTCATCCTCTATGTACTACAAAACTTTCTTTTCTTGGAGTTTTTTTTGGCACCTCAAATTTGGTCACTTACCTTTTTCTTTCGATCCCCGCCGCCTCTCAAACGGTGATACCGCTGCTGCTAAATGGGACCCGCATGTCATCCTCTATGTACTATAAAACTTTCTTTTCTTGGAGTTTTTTTGGCACCTCATATTTGGTCACTTGCCTTTTTCTTTCGATCCCCTGCCGCCTCTCAAACGGTGATACCGCTGCTGCTAACCGGGACCCGCATGTCATCCTCTATGTACTATAAAACTTTCTTTTCTTGAATTATTTTTGGCACCTCATATTTGGTCACTTACCTTTTTCTTTCGATCTCATGCCACGTTTGAAACGTTGAGGAACCCGCAGGCTCATGGGACCCGCATGTCATCCTCTATGTACTATAAAAGTTTATTTTCTTGGTTTTTTTTCACCCTCTGATTTTTGGCAATTTCTTTTTTCTTTTGATCCCCTGCCGCCTCTCAAACGGTGATACCGCTGCCGCTAAATGGGACCCGCATGTCATCCTCTATGTACTATAAAACTTTCTTTTCTTGAATTATTTTTGGCTCCTCATATTTTTTCACTTGCCTTTTTCTTTCGATCCCCCGCCTC